>NW_006262022.1:5518059-5602354 GCF_000493195.1 Citrus x clementina
TTCTTGATTCTAATTTTCGAACTAGATTAGTTGTTAAGATATAAAGGTTTTGGAATCTTGATTGTGAAAGCCAAGGTAAGGTAGATTCAAATAAGCTGAGAAGAGAACAATGTTCAAGGACAGAGTAGGAGAGAAAAACGGGGGACAGAAAGGATTTAGTTTTTAGTTATAAAAACTACCATTATCATCAGGACACATGTGATGTATATATACCTAGCTACTGTAACTATACACCTTTTTAAAATAGAATTGATATAGCCATAGTTATGACTTTATTATTATGTATTGGAAAGTTATAACACTATTTTATTGTTTTTGTTTATACTATTACCTGCACAAGTCCAAGTCCCCTTATTCTGTCACCTGCAATTTTCAAGTCCCCTTGTTAATTTGTTACATATTGATTCAATATTGCTATCACTTCGGAATATTATTTTCATCATTCGTGTTTAAGATTTGTATAATACCCAGAAGTGTTAAGTGTTCCAAAACACGATGTATTAGTGTCATAAGAAATTTGTTAAGGGTTCGTACCAGTCAAGGGCAGTTATGATTGCTAAAGTATATTGCATATTGAATATCAAGTTGCAAAAGTAGGAGCTGATTAAAAATGAGACATACCTAAATAATCATTGCTTATTTTAGAATAAAAAAATGTAATTTTTATTTTGTAGTGTCTGAGACAGCCTAACAATTTTGAATTTCGTTACTACGTCAAGAAATACATTGAAGATATCGTTACAAAATGTGAACATTCTTAAAAATAATGTAAGTATTGAAAACAATTTTTAGAATACTGTATCATATTGTTTTAATGCATTGTGAAATAAATCACCTCAAAAGAACCTTGAACCTTAGACCTAATGTGTGCTTTTTTATTGTTATGTTATTATCATATATTGTCTATATTTTATATTCTGTAAGAAAAGTTACTTATAATAATGGGTATATTGCACATTGTTGGAGAGATTATGTGAATAGCCATAGAGGCATGAATTAGTATTTGGTATATAGACAATGCATTGTGGATATATATATATATATAGGGTCATGATATGTCCAAAACAATTATATGAGTTAATTGTTGTTTTGATAGTTAAGTAGTTTACAATTTGATTTCTAGTGAATAACATGTTGTTTTGAAATTAAAGTTCAAGGAAAGAGCTCTCGCAACTTTGTTAACAATGGATTACATATGTTGCCAAGTTGTTACAGTTTATAATAGCGAGGTAATATATGAGTAGTTTATCATTATTTTTGCTTCCAAAAATCGAAGACTTATTTTTTATGTCCTAACTGATTTAATGTACTTGTAGGTGGGAAAAAAAAATGAAGCCATGTATGGATATTCCATGACATTCTTTTGTCTATTCTTGTTGGTTAATGTTTGTTGAAACTTGGTTCAATACTCTTTGTTTAAAACTTGTTGAAAACTTAATTTGGCACTTATTTTTTCCCCCCAAACATTGGTGTAGCTTAATTATGATAATTTAAGTGATATTTTTGGGAAGTTTATTATGTGAATTGCTGTTGGGAGATTTGGTATATTTAATATATTTTGAGTTTCCTTTTAATTGTAAAACAAATAGGAAAAATATAATTAAAATAAAAATATACTATTAACCAAAAGAAGCCAAACATCACTAAATATTGACACCAAATATTTAAAATAACATATTGAGTTAGTGTGCTCCTGAAATTATAGTCACATAAATTACTAACATGTAAATAGTATTATTAAATACTAACACTATGATACCATTATTTTAGTGATATTATAATGACACGAATTACTGAAATATAAATAATATCACTAAATACTAACGCTGTCATTATTTTAATAATATTATAATAACACAAATCATTGACACAAAAATCACTAACCAAAGATATAAGAGCACAGATGGTGATCAAGATATTTGCAGTGGCATAAGCTGTTGCCAGACCAAAGTTCCAATGTCTCTCAAAAGTTTTAATATTTTTCTAAATATTTTAACTGGGCCTAATGAAACACGCGGCAACAGCCAACAGGAGATATGCTGTATGCGTTATTGGTAGAAATTAAGTGGTTTCCTAGCAAATTTATGAGCCCAAAGATGTTCAAAATTGGAAGCATGTTCCTCTTGTTTTGGAGTGGGGATATGCTATTCATCTTTTAGCAAGTTGGCAGTACTAAATCTCCATTATATCGATTCACTTCTCATTGTGATACTAATAAAGTCAGCAGTCTTTCACAATGTCATTGTTATCAAGGCTAAAAAGGAAATTCTTATTTTCTCCGAGGATGTCAGGGTAAACTTCTTAGCTAAATATTCATGTTCTTAAAAACTACGTTCTTATTTGTTTATTCAATTATTACTATTTTTTTTCAAATAAGAGATGATTTTTTTTGTTGTTTTGAAATCTGAATTTTAACTTATTTATGAACCGATTTATTAAGTGGTATAGCCAGCCTTGTTTAGTCCCTGAAAAAGAACAAGTTTGCAATTGAACTATGAAATATTATTTAAAATTTAATCTACACCAATCATCTGAGCTAGTCATCTTAGGTTAACTCTTGAAATATATAAAAGATTAAGAATTATATTTAGGCTCTAAGCACCCCTATCTTAAAATAAATAAATAAATAACCAACTTAATCATCTTCCCTCTCTCATCTTATATGGATTAGGACTCTCTTCTGATTTGGGTACTCTTGAGCTTTTAACGATTTTATCCCATGTGTTAATGTAATAATAATGTATGGATAAGATTTAAATTCTTTATATTTTAAATTTATTAACCATTAAACACCACGTGAATTTTTGCTTATGAGAAGTTCAGATCATGAGAAATTCTTAATCCATCTTATATTTGAACATTTGTCTCTTTATAAAATCTTGAATAAAAAGTGATTTTCCTATAGTCATGGCTCATGCAAGCCTCTCACTAATTAGTTAATTCTTTTCATCTAATTAATTCTTTTATCGATATCGATTAAGAATACCGTTAGCCGTTCATCATGTTGATATGATCAAATATGTAATTAATTTATTTGAAATTAAAATATATCACCACTTGATTAATTACACGTCTAGCTGATTTTATCTGAATGAGAGAATATTTAAATGACTTCATAATTTTCTTTTCACAAAGAAGGGAAATTAAATATGTAATTAATTTATGTAATTGATATCATCAAATATGTAATTAATTTATTTGAAATTAAAATATATCACCACTTGATTTTTTTTTTTTTTTGATTAAGAGGGGCTCTTAAAGAGCTAAGAAATAACAAGGCGGGGATAAGCTACCCCGTAAATGTCTTGAGACATAAATTGGAGCACCCCTTTAGGTGGAGAGTTAAAAACATGTAGTCCTAACGGGATAGAACAAGCTAACGTAGCCAAACAATCCGCGGCAAAATTCGCCTCCCTGTAAACGTGAGTAATCTCCACCCGCCAATTGCGTCTGATGAGTTCTTGAATAGCACGAATGAGAGGAGAAAGCTCATTGTAATTCACCATGTTGTTCTTCACAAGTTGAGTAACACAGCGACTATCAACTTTAGCATACAGTCACCGGATCCCTGTATTCCACGCAAGAAGTAAACCTTGATATAGCCCCCATAATTCCGCCATAGTCACTGAACAAGTCCCTAGATTCATCCCAAAGCCAGCAACCCAATGACCGTTGTGGTCGCGAATCAGACCCCCTGCAGCAGCTACACCAGTCACCTTACAGGCACCATCTGAGTTCAACTTGCACCATGGCCAATTTGGAAGCGACCAACCAATCCATTTGTTGACTTTTCTATTTGTTGAATTCAAAGAAGACCCTTGAAGCAAGATCACCTCCTCCGTGGGAGCCTTGACACCATTAACCATGGATAAGCCGTCCATGGATTGACCGTTCACCCAGGACTGGTTCCGCCAATACCATAAATGCCATATCGATATACCAAAGAAACAAATCCAGTTTCGGACTCCATAAATAGGCCACACATTCTGAAGATTATTCATCATCCATTCTTTAAAAGAAGCTTGGAAGAATTGTTGCCTCATTTCTACCGGAATTACCAGATACTAAAAACCTTTCGTAGCCATGCAATCTCTTAGCACATGCAAGATGTCCTCAACCGGGGCCCCACATCTATCACATTCAGTATTTATCAACATGTGCCGCCTTGCAATTTCAGCTTTGGTTTTCAGCCGACCATGAAGAGCTAACCAAATGAAGACTTTAACTCCCTGTGGGCCTTGCCACTTCCAAGCCAACTTCCAACTATTATCCTGTAAAAGATTATCCGGAGGACTGATGGCATAATAAGCTGAGGAGACCGAGAAATTCCCCTTATTAGAATGCGACCAATAGAATTGATCCGGACCTATCAAAACTGAGGGTGGAAGTATTGACGCAATCTTCATGATGGTAGTGTTAGGAAGAAAATGATCAAATAACGCCCAGTTCCATTGCCCATTCATTGCCACACAATCAGCAACCATTAGATGAGTTAGATGATCAGGAATAGGAGAAATGACCTGACTCGCAAAGGACTTATCCTTATAAACCCAGCAATCCCACCAAAACTGGATTCTTTTACCATCACCAACAGACCAGCACACACTCGACATCGTATCTTGCCATATCTTACCAATATCTTTCCACATATGAGATCCATAACGAGTCGACAATGAAAGAGGGGGGTTTGAAATATTGACCCCATATTTAGTACACAGGACCCGAACCCATAGGCTATCCTTTGCTGAGATGACTCCCCAACTGAGCTTCATTAAGAGTGCTTTATTCATCACATTTAGATCCTTAAGTCCTAGTCCTCCATAAGCCTTTGGTTTGCACAATGTATCCCAGCTAACCATACTCATCCGTTGCTGATTGGAATTTCCACTCCAAATGAATTTCCTGCACGCCTTATCAATCTTCAGTTTAATTCTAGTGGGGAGGCTAGTTGTTTGCATTGCGTAAACCAGGATAGCTTGTAAGACCTTCTGTGCAAGAGTTATTCTGCCAGCCAAAGACAGCAAAGACGCATGCCAACCCGATAGGCGCTTTTCAACTTTGTCAATAATGTTCTGATATGTATGCTGCGAGACACGAGTATGCAGCAGCGGCATCCCAAGGTACATGCCCAAATCCTTGGTGACCGAGAACCCAAGTTAGCCCCAATTCTTTTCATGCTCCGAACCGAAATATTCTTGGAGAAGAAAACTTGAGATTTAGTCTTGTTAACTTTGGCTTCTGAGCTCTGGCAAAAAGTATTCAAGACCATATTTATCAACCCCGCTTGCTCGATATTTGCTTCAGCCAAGAGTAGGAGATCATCAGCAAAAAATAAGTGAGTTAGAGGAGCACCACGACGAGTAAGTCGAATCGGCTGCGACTCCCCAGTAGTGACAGCTCTATCAATCCCATGACTGAGTCTCTCTACACATAGAACAAAAATATACGGGGAAAGAGGGTCTCCTTGTCGTATACCTCGAGAGGGAACGAACTCATCAGACGCTTCACCATTCCATAATACTTTCATTGTAGCCGAAGTAATACATTCCATAATGAGCTAAATCATATCTCTAGGCAGTCTCGTTTCCTGCAGCGTCTCATAAATAAACTCCCAGTTAAGTCTATCATACGCCTTTTCAAGGTCTACTTTAATCGCCATGAATCCTTTCTTTCCCGTTTTCTTACGCATGGAATGAATAACTTCTTAGGCAATCACAATATTATCAATGATATGACGGTCAGGAACAAAACTAGTCTGCTGAGGACCAATAAGAATCGGCATTAGTGCCTGGTGTCTGTTAGCCACAATTTTAGAAATGGTTTTGTATGCCACTGTGCATAAACTAATCGGGCGATACATTTTTAGATTCACCGGATGATCAACCTTTGGGATGAGAACTAGAAGCGTAGTGTTAATTTCCTTAGGAATACTGCCACTGCTGAAGCTATGCTTTATAAATTTACAGAATGAGTGTCCAACGATATGCCATTGGGTCTGATAGAATATCGCGTGAAGGCCATCCACGCCAGGGGCCTTTAGTGGCTTCATGCTGAAAATAGTCTGCCGGATTTCATTATCCTCAATGGGAGCAGTGAGCCCTTGAGTGAGAACTGCATCAAGAATAGGGAAGCAGCCCCTAATCGAGTACGGTCGAAAAGCCAAAGTCTTACTAGTGTAAAGATCCGAGAAGAAAAACGTGGCATGCTGCTTAATAATTTCGTTATCCACAAGCCATTCCCCATTATCATTTTGAATAGTTGTGATTCGATTTCTTTTACGTCTGGCCAACGTTTTTTGGTGGAAATAAGCCGTATTTCTATCCCCTTGGGCAAGCCAATCTTTGCGAGATTTTTGAAGCCACAAAATCTCCTCTTGCGCAAGAATTTCCTCTAACTCCTTCTTCAGCTTGAGCTCTAACCTGACCAAACTTCGTCGATTATTGTTTTCTAACACCTTTTGAATCCCCCCCAGACGTGCTAGGATCCACCGCTTCCTCTGAAATATATTCCCAAAATGGTCTCTATTCCAAACCAATGCCTTCTTCACAAAAATATCAGCCGCATTTAAGTACGGCAAACTATTAATCCATGCATTAGAGACAAACTCACCAAAGGAATTATCTGTAAGCCATGCAGCCAAGAAACAGAAAGGTTTTTGTCCCCTAGCACTGCTGGCTTCATTACTAAATCGAACTAAGATGGGTCTATGATCTGAAGAAATCTTTGGCAAGTGTAAAACTGCATTGTCTGGATACTTGTTTAGCCATTTTGTATTAGAAATAGCTCTGTCCAGCCTCTTCATAAGTAGTCCACGAGACCAAGTGTAACGGGGTCCATGGAAATTTAAATCAAACATTCCATTCTGATTAAACCAACCCTTAAATAGACCACAAACCCCAGAAGTATGTGTAGAGCCACCTCTCTTCTCATCAGCACATAGAATGGAATTAAAATCACCTCCCACCATCCACGGACCATGAACTATTTTAGCCAAGAAATCAAGGTGATCCCACAGCTGCCTTCGCAAACTAGGAGTAGGGCTCGCATACACAGTTGTGATCCAAGATTCAAGAATGTTATTCTTTGAAATTTTGAAATGGACGAATTGCTTGTGGTTAAACGAGACTTCCACTTCATAATAACCCCGCCATAGGATCCAGATTCCACCAGAAAAACCTGAAGCTTCAATACGATCAGAATAATCAAATCCGCTGCATTTAATAAAATCATCGGCTTGCTTCCCGCTAATTCTAGGCTCCATTATAATAACCATAGAAGGGCCATAATTTTTAATAAGGGTATTAAAAGAGCGACGAAAGCCCTTCGAAGCTGCCCCCTGTACATTCCAAAATAGAATTTGTATCTTCATAAGATAAAGCTTGGAGAAAAGTATAGACTTACTGCAGTGGCCGAGATGCCTCTTCCGCTAGGTCCATGGCCGTTTCTTCAACAAGTGACACATCACCTTTTGAAGAGTCAGCCCCATCCTCACTTGTAGCCACATAATCACTATCATTTGCGTCGTCTTCCATGTCCATGTTTGCAGCCAAGCCATTGGAGTTAGGAGGATCACCGTCCAATTCTGACAGAGGAATATGCCCACCAGCACTATTGTGGCCATTGAAGGTTTTTGGCTGGACATCAGCCATGAGAAGAGGTGCAGTGGCATTATCAGCAGAGAAAGAGATGGCCGAGTGATGGAGGGAATTTAAACTGGTAGGGACGTACACGGGTAAAGGTAAAGGTAAAGGATTGGGGCTTGCATGGCTTACATGGAGATTGGTATAACCTCGTGAGACATGTGTGTGAATATGACTTTGAGGAGTTGTATTTTCTTTAGTAAGAGATGTCGCATGCCATCCAATAGATGTATCCATGTGTCCCGGATCTGTGGGGTTAGCTGATTGGTGGCCATTTTTCCTTCTAATGGGTCTATTTTTTGACGACCAAGTAGGGCTAGAATTTATCGTATTAATATCTCTATGTGTCCGTTCCATAAGGGCTTCCTGTTTTTCCTCGTGGTTGGATTCCTCTTCTTCGAGATTAGCTAAGATATTGAAACGTGATTCCTTCCCATACTTCCCCCGAAAAACTTGCTTAGTTGTCTGATTGGAATTGCTTTCCTTCTCCACTCTCAACTTTCCTTTACGAGACACTACCATCCATGGCCCGAATTTTGGCTCATGTTGGCTGTCATGTCCGGCCTTACTCATCCACTGCTGCTCCGCCGGATCAACAGGGGTAAGCACGTCGTCCTCAGTCAGACTATTCTTTTCCTTATCTGAGCAACTTTCCATATAATGTCCGTACTTCCCATAGTGAAAACAAATAACCGGAAGATTCTCATATTCAACTCTCTGCACTTTACCATCCAGCTGAAACTGTGAAATCAGAGGGCTCTTAAGGTCTATTTCCACAGCAATACGAGCGAATTTACCCCTCTGTGCAGATTCTGTATTATAGTCAATGCGGATAACTGAGCCAATGATTTTCCCAAGTCGTCGGAGTATTTTCTTGTGATAATAATGCAGAGCCATGCCCGGGAGACGAATCCAAGCCACCACTTTATCTATCTCCCCTTTAGAACTATCAAAGTGGGGTGACCATGGTTGCACCGTCAGATAGTGTCCCATAATAGTCCAAGGTCCAGAGGTTAAAGCATAATCCGCATCTCCTTCATTCTTGAAACGGACCAAATAAAAATCATTTTCTAGATCAATGATATTAAATCCCGGCGTCATATTCCACAGCGACTCTAATCTGTTACACAAAGCCCGATATCCTATGCGGCGACCCAACAGTTTCACCACGACTGTATTCTGCCAAGGCTTGATTAAGTGCTCATGAACTTTCGGTGAGAAAGTTATAGAGGGCATAGATTCAGTATTCATAAAAAGCACATCCTCCGGATTTAAGTCTAAATCTTCGTCGCAGCCAAACAACTCTTCCTCTGTGTCCTTTTGTGACTTCATCAATTGATCTCGAAAGGAGGGGTGCCCAGAATTATCACCAACATCACTTTGTGCCCGAAACTTTGCCTTCTTGGAGGAACGATCATCAGCCATGGGGGGGGGGGGGAGGGGTTTTCTCAAAGCTTTCCATGTTTTTCGGAGCTTTTTTATTTAAAATATTATCTAGATACACGTTTTTTTAATATATCACCACTTGATTAATTACACGTCTAGCTGATTTTATCTGAATGAGAGAATATTTAAATGACTTCATAATTTTCTTTTCACAAAGAAGGGAAATTCCTATTAAATTCATTTAATTAATTCCTACCAAATAAAACCTATCCCCTAGAATTGTACTTCCTATATACTTTGGGTTCTCTAAGAACAAGTAGATATTTTTTAAGTCCAAAAATTATTGATGTTCAAAGCCAAGCTTAATTTTGCTATAATCATGACCCATTTTTGGCTTTTTCAGTAAATGGCAATTGCTTGTTAACTCTATATTTAGTTACTCGATTCCTTGTTGATGACAAATATCGATGAGTGTAAAGCTAGAAGCGATAGTTGCAAGTCACATATGGTGTGTGAAAATTTCGATAGAGGTCATTGTTGCAACCATCACAAAAAACTAGAACACATAATTCCGATTTCAGGGATATATAAATTCTTATTAAATACTTTCTGATACTCAAATAAAATCACATCTTTGGTTACTTCACTTGTACTAAAGAACAAGGTTTAATGTTTGCTTGGGACTTCGGAGCTTAATTTTCTGATAACTCAATCCACGGTAATGAATGTAAAAGTGGGTATATCTAAAACATAGCTAAGTTTAGGGATGACTGATATTACTTTTTGGAAATTGACCGTCCATACAAGATGATATATTGACCTAATTCTTGCCATATTGCAGGGACGGAAGTACTTGTAAAATCCAAGAAAAATAAAAAAAATTGAATTGAAAATTTACTTATTTTATATGAATTTTAGTTCGATCGCCTCAGTTTTTATAAATTTGTTATAGCCTATGAAACGTTGTGGATTGATTATTCATTACAGCCCACCGGCCTCCTCAATTTTATATATTTATTTTGTAACCTAGTCAAATTTATTGTTTCTTCGTTATGGCCCTATCCAGCAAAAAAGTATAAGTCCACCATTGCACATAATTATGTCATATCGCTTTAATTTGTCGTGATGGTGTTGCTGAGAATGATCATCGTCTGATTCCTATCATCTTTTTACAAAGATTTTGATGGTAATTACTTCAAAATGATAAAAAAAAAAGATATTTAATTTCTAATTTTTTTTTAAATTAAACGATGCAAGTATTAGATCAGGCCTTTTAGGATTTCTCCTAGTAGTAGATGCATGGTGGCTACGCGTTCGGATAAAGAAAAGAAATGACATCAAACTCAAAGAAAAGTTTTTCAAAAGGAATGGTGGTCTGCTCCTGCAACAACAACTAACTTCTTCTGAAGGCACTGTTGATAGGTGCAAAATATTCTCGGCAAAGGAATTAGACAAAGCCACTGATCATTTAAATGTGAATATAGTACTTGGTCAAGGAGGCCAAGGTACCGTTCACAAAGGAATGCTGGCAGACGAGAGAATCGTTGCAGTGAAAAAATCCAAAGTAGTTGATAAAGGGAAGCTTGATGAATTCATTAACAAGGTTGTGATTCTTTCTCAAATCAACTATAGGAATGTGGTTAAGCTTTTGGGATGTTGCTTGGAGACTGAGGTTCCATTGTTAGTTTATGAATATATCCCTAATGGAAACCTTTCCGATTATCTTCACGAACAAAACGAAGATTTTGTCAAAGATGTGGGCTTTATTCTTTCTAGAAGAGGTGGAATTACCCAGTTAAAAAGAAAAAAGAAGAAAAATAAAATTTGGAAGCAGCAAATGTTAAAGGGTTTGGCACTGAAAAGGAAGAAGTTTGAAAAAGAAAAATGGAGGCACACTGTTTTGAAAAGGAAAGAAAACAAATATTAATATTTTAATAGTAAATTTTGGCTATAAAAAGGGAGCTTCCCATTTTGTTTTGGGCATTCAATTTTGTGAGAAAGAAAGTAGAAAGCTTGAGTGATTTTAAAGGCTTAAAATTATAAAGCTCTTGTAAGTCTAGTAAGTGAGAGATTGGGTGTATTGGAGTTTTGGGTAGTGAGCCAAAATATTACAATACTTGTAATCCTCATATCACTAGTAAAATATTTTCTTTCTACTTTCACCCATGAATGTAAGCTAAAATGCGAACCACATAATTTTCTAGTGTCCTCTTTGTGCGTGTTCTTTATTTTTTTCTAATTTCATTTTAGCTATGGCCCTACTTCACCCACCAAAATTTCAATAGTGGCATTAGAGCTATTGGTTGTATTTTTTAGAGTCGGGGTTATTGTTAGTGTTGGCAGAAATACCTAGCGGGCCTCAAACTCGCGGGGCCCCGATTAATTTGGGACGGGTATGGGGCCCCAAAAAAGCTGAAAATAAATTTGGGTTTGTTTTGGGTATGGGTTTAAGCCCCAAAAAGTTTTCGAGTTTGGGTTTGGGGATTTGTCAGGTCCCCTAACCCGACCCGAAGATAAAAACAAAAAAAAAAATTATCTAATATTTTTTCTTTCCCTTGGATCATCGAATCGATTTTTATTTCCCAAAAGAAACCCTAACAGCTTGTCAGTCGTCGTCGTCAATAACAGCCGGTCAGCCGCTATCGATCGTCGTCACTGACCATCACTTATCTGCGCCTGTCGATTCTCCTACCGCAAGGTTTTTACTTTTTCTATTTTTCTTTATTTATTTGTTTCAAATTGCATCTGGTTTCATTGATTTGAGTCAATTTTACATTTTATATGTTTTCATTCATCTTCTTTTGATTTCATTTTCAGTCATATAGTACTGAAGCACTGACTGTAGCCTTGGAGAGCTTACTGAAGCAGAGGCCGCAACCTTGATTTGAGTCACCGATAGCCATGATTTGGGCCTAATAAAGGTCAGATTTCATTCATGTACTTAATTGTTGGCAGCTGATTGTTGTTGCTTCTCTTATTAATTTCACCCATGCAGCCATTTTGTCACTAACTTTAAAAAATTATTTGTTACTTTCTGTAATTTCGCACACCCCGACACTAGTTATTAGTTTTTTTTTTTAATTTAATGAATTAACTTCTAATTATCCCCTGAAGTTATTATGTAACCGCTCGCATATTATGAGTTGTTTGAATGACAATGGTGACATAAGAATGAAGAAAAGCGAGATCCTTCCAGTGAATGCCAACTGAAACATCACCGGTTCATTGCATTCATTTTCAATTTGTTTAAGAATAGATCTGGTAGAATTAATATGGGTTGTCTATCAGTGGACAAGATGTGCTTGTTTTCTTGTTGAAACACAAGCTAGCTATAAGTCACATTTTGTTTTTCTGTTTTTGTTTTGTATTCTGTTGTTTCCTTCGAACCTTTAAATTGCAGTTTAATATTATTAGTTCTTCAAATACAAAACAAATGAATCCGGATAAGATTCCAGTCACACGGTAAATCAGATAAATCATATATATTGCGCTGAGAATATGATCATCTACAATCATTTTTTTTCCAAGGTCGTTAACAAAACAATGGATGCATTTGGAAATCCCTGATGCATGGCAATGACTTTTGAGTTACATGACTTCATTGATGATCAAAACTTTGATCAATTCATTGATCTAATTCAAGACGAAACGAAGACCCCTTTCCTAGTTTAGTAAAGTAGTACATCTTTTAAAGTTTACTTTTTAGTTGAAATGATGTTTATTTGCTACATGTATACCAATTGATAAGGTGGCACAACTAAGCCAGGAAACTTGAAATTATGTTGGGAAAAAGTTGCTGGAACTCACTTTAATGGAGCTTTTTGTCTTCCAGTTCATGCAGGCATGTTTTCTCTTTCTCCACACCATTTTTCTAATTACTTTCTGTTTGGCGTTTGGTTGCATCAGAGGAAAGTTTTTGTTGCTAGTGATACAGATTATATTCTTAGTAGGACGGTTTAAGTTATTTTCCAGTTTATTTTAATAAACTAATTATTCAGTTTAATTTTGTTTGTTTATGTTATAGATTTATGAAAAATCTTAGAATGTGCATCAATGGTGATGGCTACAAGTTTATGTTGAAGACTTAAAATTATTTTGATTTGTCGTATAAAATTTGATCATTTGTAATTATGTCAAAGGTTTAGAATTATTATGTTTTTATTTATGTGAAGGTTGTTAAAATTTGAACACTTGTAATTTTATTTCTAATATAGAATTTGATTATTTGTAATTTTATTTCTAAATATGGAGGTTGTTAGAATTATTATTATTATTATTTTATTTGATCATTTGTAATTTTATTTCTAATATGGAGGTTGTTAGAATTATTATTATTATTGTTATTTTAAAAAAATAGAGGAAAGTGAAATATTTAGAAATTATTATTTAAAAAATAGGGATCGGGTCCCCGCTTTAATCCCGCTCAATTCGGGGATATACCCAAACTATCCCCCATTACAATTTTTCGGGTATGGGGCGGGTTCGGGGGAAAGCTTCTAAATTGGGTTCGGGTTTGGGGATCATGATCCCCGCCCCAACCCACCCCATTGACATCCCTATGTATTGTTCACGTAAAGGGTATTGTTCACGTATACGGTACTATTTACGTATACGGTACTATTCACGTATAAGATACTATTCATGTATATGGTACTATTCACGTATAGGATACTATTCACGTATACGGTACTGTTCACGAGAAACGGTGGGAGCGATCCAAGAATTTTGGCAGTGCAAAGTAGGGAATAGTGGTGTGAGTAGAGCAATTGTTTGGTTTTGTACATGTCTAGGAAAGTTCTGTCACAAAGGTGATAAAAGCCAATGAGTCTGGGTTTTAAGTGGGCCGTTGTGACCACTCCAGTCTTTTCTAGGAACTTTCCTGGTGTGCATTTTCACACATACTCATAACTATTCAAGGTGGTACACTAGCTTATGTGCGGTATTCATTAATAAAATGACAGCAAAGTATGAAATTGAGAAGTTCAATAGGAATAATTTCTAGTTGTGGAAAATGAATATGCGGGCAATTTTGAGGAAAAATAATTGCTTTGCAGCAATTGAAGAAAAGCTCATGGAGATAATTGATGATGACAAGTGGAATGAGATGGACGACAATACAATTGCTGATCTACACTTGTCACTTGCAGATGGGGTGTTATCCAGTGTAGAGGAGAAAAAGATAGCAAAAGAAATATGAGATATTCTCACAAAATTGTACGAGGCTAAGTCGCTACACAACAAGATTTTCTTAAAAATAAGACTCTTTACTCTTTGAATGGTGGAATCTACATCGGTGATCGATCATATCAACACTTTGAAGACTCTATTTTCGCAACTCACAACATTGGTTCATAAAATAGAGGAAAATGAACGTGCAGAGCTTTTACTTCAAAGTCTACCAGATTCGTATCATCAACCTGACGAGCAACAATCCAGCGGACTGTCTAATTTTCGACGATATTGCAGCCTCCGTATTAAATGAGGAGAGTAGGCGAAAAAGTAAGGAAGACAGAAAAGTAAGTTCGCAATAAGCAGAAGCGCTATCGGTGACGAGAGGGAGATCAACGGAATGTGGCCCTAGTGGGAGTCACAATCATGGTATGTGAAAATCCAGAAGTAAGAAGAATATTAAATGCTACAATTGTGGCAAGAAATGGCACGTCAAGAAAGAGTGTTGGAACAATCAGAAGAAAAGAGAGGGCAAAGAACTTGAGTCATCAAATGCTCAGGGGTGTGTAGCAAGTACCTCGGATAATGGTGAAATTCTCTACAGTGAGACAACAACTGTTTCAAAAGGTATAAAATAGCTATCTGACACATGGCTCATAGACTCACGAGCTACCTAGCACATGACCTCTCGGAGAGAATGATTCCACACATATAAACCTATCTCAAGAGGATCTGTATATATGAGAGATGATCATGCCTTGGAAATCACTGGCATTGATACTATCAAAATAAAAATGTTTTATGGTACAATTTGCACAATTGAGGAGGTACGACATGTCAACGACCTGAAGAAAAATCTATTGTCTTTGAGACAATAGATAGTCATGGGTGCAAAATTCATGTAGAAAATGAGATCATGAAGATTTCTAGATGCGCGCTTGTATTGATAAAGGTATAAAAGATCGGTGCTAATTTGTTTATGCTTAAAGGGGAAACACTACAGGAAGTTGATGCGTGTGTCACGTCAAATGGAGAAGAATCAATGATGACGTGCACCTCAAACTCAGTCACATGTCAGAACAAGGTTTGAAGATTCTCTCTGAGCGAAAATTACTTCCAAGGCTCAAATCGGTTAACTTACCGTTTTGCGAGCATTATGTTACAAGCAAGCAGAATAAATTAAAATTCAGCAGATCTAACAGCAGAAGTAAATGCATTATAGACTTGGTTCATTCTGATGTTTCGGAATCGCCGTATATGTCCATAGAGGTGCAAAGTACTTAGTGACTTTTATTGATGATTATTCTAGGAGATATTAGGCGTATCCAATTAAGAAAAAGTTAGATGTGTTTCCAGTGTTCAAACAGTACAAAACACAGGTAGAACTTGAATCGAGGAAGATGATAAAGTGCTTGAGGACAGATAATGGTGGAGAATATACAGACGACGTGTTTCTTGCTTTCTGTAAGAAAGAAGGTATTCAGAGGCAGTTCACAGTGGCATACACTCCTCAACAAAATGGAATGACGGAGCAAATGAATAGAGCTCTTACAGAAAAAATAAGAGCTATGTTGAGGATTGCGGGTCTACCTAATTCATTCTGGGCAGAAGCAGCCAAGACTATCTCTGTGGCAAGCACCACGACCTGCACCCTCACGTTCTTGGCACTGCCTATCACAATTTTCTGTTATTCCCACGAACATATTGCACGCATACATAATTTGCAAATGTCAACCTCATGTCATACAAACTCACAATTGTAGTTCAATATTTAATAGGAGAATGACAATTTCCCCTAATAGTTTTGTTGAGCTTATAGTTCAACTCTACAATTTTTTATAATAATACTTTGTTAATTGCATCATTAATGTCAAATTTTTTACAAAAATAATACTCCTCTTATAAAAAATAAAATCATTATTTTATTAAAGTTTCAACGTTAAAGCGTAATGAGATATTATGAAAGCTATTGTAAAAGGGTGAGTGGTCATATAGGAAGGGCAGAGAAGGGTAGCCCTTAGAAGATTTCATTTAGCCCTAATAACTTTTATGATATTTTTTATAATCACTAAATAAATAAATTTTTTTATATCAGCCCTTAACAAAATTTTTAATGAAATAAACAACATTCATATTAGTCCTTAAAAATATTCTTTCAACGAAATATTACATTAGTTTAAACCGAGTTAATTTTCTAGCTTCACCCTTATAAATGGTAAAACCCAAAACCCATAAGACGAAAGTGTCAAACTCCTTATTTAACATGGACAATTAGTGAGCTTTACTCCTTAGAAAAGGGTAAAAGATCATTTTTTTTTCCTATATTTTGAGGTTAGTCTACGTTTAATCTCTGTATTTTTAAAAATACCTCAAAACATCATTACCATAACTTTTTTGTTCCTTTGGCTTACTTTTAGAATATTATCCTCTTCAAAAAATAAAATAGAAATATGAAGAACATATATTAATTTTTGTGAAACACCCTACTAAGGAGTTAATATATTGATTTTTTTTATTAATGTCCAAAAAATGCTAATTTAATTTTTTTCCAATATTAATTTTTTTGACATACGTGAGCCTCTACAAAAACTAATATATATATATATATATATATATTTTAATTTTTGGATTAAATTGATAATTTAATTTTTTAACAAATGTAAAAAATATTATTATAAAAGGGTAATATTATAAAAGTAAGCCAAAATTAAAGAAATAAAAAATAATAGCATAAGTGTCAATAGTTTAACGGTAATGATATTCTAACATATTTTTAGAATTACAGGGACTAGGTAGATATTAATATGAAAATATAGAGATTAAATGAGTTTTTACCCCTTAGAAAAGACATTAAACCAAAACAAAAATGCAAAAAAGCAAAAAACTAACTCTTAAACATTTAACATATAACGCTTTTATATATATATTATCTTACATAATTACAATCACAATATAACGCAATACAATAACAACCCAAAGAAGAACACCTGATGATTATTTAATTATATGGCAGCTACAATTAGCTATCGATGGCTAACGGTAGCTCGTCGTTTCTCAAAACACAAGACGAGTAAAACAAACACACATGCACACAGTACATATGTAGCAGCAAAAGCAGCTTTATTCATATGTTGTAAGTGATTTAATTAGCAATTGTAGTAGCAGAAGCATGCAAATCCGGGGAAGTCGTAGTGGCAAGCCCCGTCAACTGCACCCTCCCTCTTGCGGCAATGATTCCTACAGCTTCCTGTCTTGATACAGGGACCAGTCCATTTCTGGGCGCGTTTCGAACATTGTTTTGCTTCTGCCACTGGCATTTCTGTAACATATACACAACATATTTAATGTACCCTGTAAGCCAATATCAGTTAGGCACGTGTGGGCTTTTAAATGGTATTTAGTGCACAAGTATACCCACATCGCTTAAGAGCAGTTATTTTAGAAAACTTCAACTATAAACTAATTTTTGAGTACGAGTTGGGCTCATATCTTTTTTAAAATGCACAACTTAACATCATAGGCACAACTTAATATCAAATTTTGATTGATGAAAAACTATTAAGTACAGATTGACATCAATTCACTCACCGAAGGAAGCAAAGAGTATGAAGAACGCAAAAATAAGAGCAACAGCTGTGGTAATGCTAGCAACTGACTTAGCCATTTTTGCACTTGCTTTGGTTTTAATTTGATGAAATTACTGAAGGCCCCAACCCCTATTTATACTTGGATATAAGCTGTCTCTTCGTGTCCACTCAAGATCCGCGAGAGACAAAGAAACAATAAATTAATTAACCCGGGAAATTTGAATTAGACACTAAAAAATGGATTCACACTCGGATTATTGACAAAAGATTTTACAGGTTATTCAAATAATTGTGAATTGGAATGACGTCCTCCCAATTGCTATATTCATATGCACTCTGAAGTAGTCTTAGTTGAAATCTTCAAATTTAAATATAATATCCAATTCCAACTTCAATGACCCACTCTTCCCTAACCTTGTCATTGACAAAAGATTTTACAGTTTGTTCAAATAATTGTGAATTGAAATAGTGTCCTGCCAAGTGCTATATTTCATTATTTCATATGCACTCTGAAGTAGTCTTAATTGAAATCTTGAAATTTAAATATCATATCTAATGCCCAACTTCAATGACCCATTCTTCCCTATAACCATGTTAAACCCTATCGAATTCTGTATATTCTATATATTGTATTGTATGGTTAATTGTCCTTATCAATCTGATTTACGACATACAGCACTTCATCTTTGTAGCAAAATGATGAGGCAAGTATCATTTTCTATTGCTTATAAACAGAAAATTAAACGTTTTATTCATAGTATTACTTTTATCAGTTTTATATAAACTTTTACAGACGATATAGAAAAGATAAATTCATTCTTGTTATCATTCAATTTAGCTCAAGGTCAATTTATACCAGAATATTGATAAGATAGAAAGAACTTAAACAATCATACTAAATAGGGGATTTCTTCCATATTTTTAATACTATAATGTCGATGATACATACTATTTTTACATTCAATGATGAAAATGATTTTGGCTCATCTTAGTCTTAATAAAGAAGAATTAATATTTAGGATCATAAAGTAATCCCTTTTTTGTGAAATTCTTATTTATTTCTGACAAAAAATCTTAAAGATAACAAGACAATTGAGGAGAAAATTCCTCCAAACATACATAAAATCCATGACAAAAAAAATGAAAATGAGCCAAAGCATTTCTTGATTACAAATTCTTGGGACATAACAGATTCGAAAATCTTACTTTGATACAGGTAAGTGTTAGAGATTAGAAGTAATATGAAACAACTCTGTATGAGTATGATGGATACCCTGGATCAGCTAAACAATGCACAACATAGTCATCCTAATCTTATTAAAGGGATGTATCCTCGACAACTTATTTGATCTCTTATGCTGTGGGGGCCAAATTCATTTATGTGGGGGAAATTTGTGAACTATGACCTTCAAATTCTTGTACGTGTAAGGTAAGAACTCTCATCTAAAAGCCTTGTTTTATTAGGTGATTATTGACATAGACAAATAAAATATAGCAACTGATTAGTGATTACGACAATGTTGATGCCTAATCAAATAGAATATTAATGATTTTTTTATGCTCATCGGATGTTAATAAGATAAGAATCGCGATGCAAAGGTCATCAATGTATATGGTACGCATGTTGATAGAGGACAAAAAACATTGTTTGAAATTAATATTTTTTTGGGTTTGAAGGTATTGGACTTTTCTTCTTTGACTATGGATATTAGTTTTTTTTGGAATCAAATACAGTATGATTACTAGAACATATTAAAATACTCAATAAACATGTTTATTAAAATACTCTTATTAAAGATTTCTCTCATTGTTTCTTTTTAAACCCTCCATCCACTCTTAATTCTCTCCCATCTTTTATCTGCCAGTATTATCCTATTTATAAAAGAAATTTAGGCTATGGACTTTCTAGTAATAAAATTTTTAAAACTTAAATAAAAAATGAGTCTAATGAATAATTTTATGGGTTCAAATAATTAATTCCGCCTACTCAAGTATTATTCTTTTATTTGTGGATAATAGTAACAGCGTACGATTTCAAAGATAACAATTCAAATGGGTAGGAAAGTCTTCCAATGAATATTAGATATTTAAATTAGTAGTTCGAAGATAAAATCCTAGTAGGATCATGGAGCGGGCATGACTGGATTAGCAACAATGTTTTTAAAAAGGTAGAGATGTGGGTAAAAATTAAAATAATTTTTTAATATTTTAACATCAATTAAATAAGACTTCTTAAAAAGTCGTTGGCTAGATCCTGGAGGTGATTACCTGCCAAATTCATTACATTGATTTTACCTGCAAAATTCATTACATTGATTAAGGAGTATCTGATTAGCAGATTTGATATTACTCGTATAGTTATAGGATGGATAAAAGTATTAATTGGAAAAAAAAAGTTAATGGAGAGTAAATGGTGGATATCATTATGTGGCTCGAACTCATACGCAGTTACGCTATTATAAATTGCAATCCTACCTATAATTAGGTTGAATGATCAAATGAAGATACAACAATCTTAAACTCACATATAAATTTGTAACAGTAGGAACAAATAAAGTGAAACATTAAACCAAACAATATTCAGTCATAGTTCAAGGTATACATTTATAAAAAAAAAAAAAAAAAAAGCACAATAAACATTGATTATTTTCATGAAAATAGCCACATATAACCAACAGTAAGGTTACTTATTATTTTAAATATTATTTCGTGAAACAGCTGCAGCTACATAGCTGACCAACACAACAGTAGCTTGTTATTTCCAAACACAAGAGGAATAAACACACAAAAGCAGCAAAAGGCATGCATGCAGCTTCTTCAAGTTGAGTAACTATAGCTAGCAATTGAAGAAGCAGAAGCAGGCAAAACCAAGACCATCTCTGTGGCAAGCACCGCTACTTGCACCCTCGCGTTCTCGGCACTGTTTATCACAGTCTTCTGTTACGAAGCACGGGCCAGTCCAAGTCTTACTACGCCGCTCGCATAGTGCAGCCTCTGCCGGCTTTGCCATTTCTGTAATACACAACACTTACACAAAATGATTAATTTCTAGTTAATTAAATTTTATAACGCATGCGTGCTTGCACAAACTTATCATCATGAAGTACACATCAATGTCACTCACCGAACGAAGCGAAGATGATGAAGAATGCAAAAAGAAGAGCAAAAGTCATTGTAAAGCCAGAAACAGATTTGGCCATTTTAATTTTTATTTGTTGCACTTGCTGAACTGGTTTATTATTTCGTGAAAATTGTAAGTGACCCTAGCCCCAATTTATACACTTGCAATGTAAGCTATCACTTCCCTTTTTGAGAAAGTTTCGATGAAATTTTTAGACCTTACTAGTTTTTTAATGTATCGATAAAGTGCAAGGTTTAATTCTTGTTTTGTATTAGTTCTTGTCCTCCTGTTTTTTTTAATTGATTCCAAGGAAATATGCCCATATATATTCACTTTGTTTCCCATGTTTATGCTTTGAAATTAACGCCGTTTGTTAAATTTAAAAGTTTATTATGATAAACACGTACATGTATCGAATTTACAAAATAAATTAATTTTTAAATAAACATATGATTTTAAACTTCCTATACGTGCACAATATGGTTGGCTATTCGGTAACCATCTCCCACGTTGGGAATATGTAAACAACAAATATATCAGTACCAACAAAGACAGATAAATCAACTCTTGATGGTGGTTCTAATCCAGATTCAAAAGATAGCTCATGATAGTTGTCCGAGGTTTGTTCTTAGCCTAATAAGTATTTTCAGCCGATGTGGCAAACGAGGTTGTGAGGCCAAAATAAAATATTTACAAAGTAATGAGGTAAAAATGTAAAATTTAAAAACAGCTAAATTTTATAATTTTATAATTATTTTCAAATCTTTTTCTTTTACGTTACTTTCTAAAAAATTTCAAAAAGTAAGCCGGGGGTCACCTTGATTTTTTTTTTTCTGGTTTTTTTAACTTTTAAAATTTCAAAGATAAGTTAGGGTTGCCTTGAAAGCCTTTGCTATAGGTTGCATTACTTTTGAAAAATTTTCAAAAAGTCAGGGGTCACCTTGCGCAAACGCTGTTCCGCTTCTATATTTATATTAATCTCGAACTTAGTTCAATATATATCGAGATTGCATATCAAGTGGAAACATAACATCACTGCTACAATAATCCTAAACTTTCATACTGTTGGGTGTGGGTACACAAAGATACATCAGCAATGGTACAATGAAACTTCATCGGGGCCAGACCAATAACTTAATTATATCTAGAATATAATGGGAGGGGAAAAAAATTCGATCCTACACAAATAATTTATCATCATGTGTTAAGTGACGATTGACTTTATTAATTATTGGTACAAAATTATAATGCCAAGCACCAATGATTAATTGAGATACAAAATCTTGGTTCTCCACTGCGTGTCTATATGTACACCATGTAATGTTGTCATCACCACCCAAAACTCTCTCTGAATTAAGCAGGTACCGGCTCTAATTCATCACAAGATTATTACTGCACTCGCATGAAGTGAAAATAGATTTGTTGGATATCCCTTATTCATATCTTTTCTCATTAGTCATAATTGTCCCATAGACAATAACAAATGTAGGATTTTAAAATGAATAAAAAAAGTTCTTTTCAATAATCTCATATTTATATTTTCTTTTAGTGTTTCCAAAAAAGAGAAACATGTAAAAAATATTTATTAGCTTGTTATCCGATTTTTTTTGGTCAAGTGATAGTGCTTCAGGTAATTTTTGTAAATAAAATTAAGTTTTGTTTCAAATAAGCACTCCCCCCAACAAAAAAAAGAAGGGGAGAAGGCAAAACCCAGATTGATTTTTTAACCGTTACTTTTCTCAAAATCCATACTCAAGTGGTCGGCCAAAGAAATTTGCGTAAAAACCACTCGGTCAAGCCCTTAGGGCTCATTGAGTACTCATTGATGGCGATATAATTAATTAATTCTAATGTGACCAAGTCATTTGCAGGTGAGAGAAAATTAATGTTAATTATATTTCACCAGCAGCTATATCCAATTTTGTTATTTTATATTATTAAGTCTCAAGATGGTTATGTTTCATACACATTTAACTAATTAAGAACATACTAAATACTTATATGGAATAAATAATTTTCATAATAGTACATGAATGTTCATTCCTGATGCTTGCGTATCATAGTAATATAAATAGCGTGAAGAGATGGAGTAACAACTTATAATTAGATTTGTAGAGTGTGGCTCATTATATGAGAATTACACAAACAAGCAATACAACAAAGACCCAACAAACATTGACTCGTTCCTTATTCAGAAGCTACGTACGGTATAGCTTGTTATTCAGAAGCTACGTATGGCTAACCGTACGTAGCTTGTTATTGTTCTAAACACAAGACGACTGAAACGAGACACATCACAGGAACGACAGCAAATTAATTAAGGTAGCCACAGCTAGCTTTCGCTGCTAACGATGGATATCTTTCATTGATAAGCAACTAGCAGTTGAAGTAACAGTAGCACGCATAACCAGCTCCTTGTCTGTAGCAAGCCCCGTACCTTGCATACTCCTGCTGCTTGCACTGCCTGCTACATTTCCCCGTGTTGAGACACGGCCCCGACCATGTCTTGCTACGCCGCTGGCACACTTTTGCTTCCGCCATTGGCACTCCTGTAACAAGCATACAAAATCATTAACGTGCACTTAGATATATAAGTTATTATCAAAGCTCATGGGTGTCAACAAATTCAGGTGGTAAAATGATCTCTTAGGTTGAAACAAGAAGTCTGAGGTTTAAACTCTGCTTACATGAATGGAAGCGGGCTTTATATTACAATATACCAATATACAAACACACACACACACACTAAAATCTGAAATTAAAAAAAGATTGTTATGAAAGCTTAATATGCATGCATATGAAACATATATATGATTTTGCTTCCCCTCTGGCATTTCTGTAACATATACACAGCATATTTAATGCACTCAGTTAGCTAATATTAGTTAGGCACGTGGGCTTATGAATGGTATTTAGTGTCAGACTCATGCGCAAGTATGCCCTCATCGCTTAAGAGCAGTTATTCAAGAAAACTTCAACTATAAACTAACTTTTTGAGAATGAGTTAGGCTCATGTCTTTTTGAAAATGCACAACTTAATATCATTGGCACAACTTAAAATCAAATTTTGATTGATGAAAAACTATTAAGTACTGGTTAACATCAAGTCACTCACCGAAGGAAGCAAAGAGTATGAAGAACGCAAAAATAAGAGCAAAAGCTGTGGTAATGCTAGCAACTGACTTAGCCATTTTTGCACTTGCTTTGGTTTTAATTTGATGAAATTGCTGAAGGCCCCAACCCCTATTTATACTTGGATATAAGCTGCCTCTTCGTCTCTAGCCAAGATCCGCGAGAGACAAAGACACAATAAATTAATTAACCTGGGAAATTGGAATTAGACACTAAAAAATGAATTCACGCTCGGATTATTGACAAAAAATTTTACAGTTTATGCAAATAATTGTGAATTAGAATGACGTCCTGCCAATTGCTATATTATATGCACTCTGTAGTAGTCTTAAGTAGTTGAAATCTTCAAATTTAAATATAATACGCAATGCGAACTTCAATGACCCATTCTTACCCATAACCTTGTCGTTGACAAAAGATTTTACAGTTTATTCCGATAATTGTGAATTGAAATAGTGTCCTGCCAAGTGCTCTATTTCATTATTTCATATGCACTCTGAAGTAGTCTTAGTTAAAATCTTAAAATTTAAACATCATATCCAATGCCCGACTTCAATGACCCATTCTTCCCTATAACCTTGTTAAACCACCCTATCGGATTCTGTATGTTCTATATATTGTGTGGTTAATTGTCCTTATCAATCGGATCTATGACATACAGCGCTTCATCTACGTTGCAAAATGATGGTGCAAGTATCATTTTCTATAGCTATAAACAGAAAATTAAACGTTTTATTCATAGTGTTACTTTTATCAGTTTTATGTAAACTTTTAAAGACGAAATTGCAAAGATAAATTCACTCTTGTTATCATTCAATTTAGCTTAAGCTCAATTTATACCAGAATATTGATAAGATAGAAAGAACTTAATCAATCATACTAAATAGGGGATTTCTTCTATATTTTCAATACCATAATGTCCATGATACATCCTATTTTCACATTCAATGATGAAAACGGTTTTGGCTCATATTAGTCTTAATTGAGAAGAATTAATTTTAGGATCATAAAGTGATCCTTTTTTTTTAACGAAATCCTTATTTATTTCGGACAAAAAGTTAAAAAAATAAAAAGACCATTGAGGATGAAAATCCTCTAAACATACATAAAAACCATAATAACAAAAATGAAAATGAGTCAAAGCGTTTCTTGATTACAAATTCTTGGGACATAACAGATTCGAAAATCTTACTTTGATACAAGTGTTAGATATTAGAAATAATATGAAACAACTCTGTATGAGTATGATGGATACCCTGAATCAGCTAAACAACACATAGCATAGTGATCATAATCTTATTAAAAGGATGTATTCTCGACAACTTATTTGATCTCTTATGCTGTGGGGGCCAAATTCATTTATGTGGGGGAAATTTGTGAACTATGACCTTCAAATTCTTGTACGTGTAACGTAAGAACTCTCGTCTAAAAGCCTTGTTTTATTAGGTGATTATTGACATAGACAAATAAAATATAGCAATTGATTAGTGATTACAACAATGTTGATGCCTAATCAAATAGAACATTTATGATTTTTTTATGCTCATAGGATGTTAATAAGATAAGAATCGCGATGAAAAGTTCATCAATGTATATGGTACGCATGTTGATAGAGGACAAAAACATTGTTTGAAATTAATATTTTTTTGGGTTTCAAGGTATTGGACTTTTCTTCTTTGACTAAGGATAGTAGTTTTTTTTGGAATCAAATACAGTATGATTATTTGAACTTATTAAAATGCTCAATAAACATGTTTACTAAAATACTCTTATTAAAGATTTCTCTCATTGTTTCTTTTTCAACCCTCCATCCACTC
Source organism: Citrus x clementina (assembly GCF_000493195.1). Classification (NCBI taxonomy): domain Eukaryota; kingdom Viridiplantae; phylum Streptophyta; class Magnoliopsida; order Sapindales; family Rutaceae; genus Citrus; species Citrus x clementina. Next base: position 5,543,912 of record NW_006262022.1, read on the forward strand.
TTAATTTTCTGCCATCTTTTATCTGCCAGTATTGTCCTATCTATAATAGAAATTTAGGCTATGGACATTCTAGTAATAAAAATTTAAAAACTTAAATAAAAAATGAGTCTAATGAGTAATGTTATGGGTTCAAATAATTAATTCCGCCTACTCAAGTGCCGGTATTGTCCTATCTATAATAGAAATTTAGGCTATGGACATTCTAGTAATAAAAATTTTAAAACTTAAATAAAAAATGAGTCTAATGAGCAATTTTATGGGTTCAAATAATTAATCCCGCCTACTCAAGTGCCAGTATTGTTATTTATAAAAGAAATTTAGGCTATGGACTTTCTAGTAATAAAATTTTTAAAACTTAAATAAAAAAATAGTCTAATGAGTAATTTTATGGGTTCAAATAATTAATTCCGCCTACTCAAGTATTATTCTTTTATTTGTGGATAATAGTAACAGCGTACGATTTCAAAGATAACAATTCAAATGGGTAGGAAAGTCTTCCAATGAATATTAGATATTTAAATTAGTAGTTCGAAGATAAAATCCTAGTAGGATCATGGAGCGGGCATGACTGGATTAGCAACAATGTTTTTAAAAAGGTAGAGATGTGGGTAAAAATTAAAATAATTTTTTAATATTTTAACATCAATTAAATAAGACTTCTTAAAAAGTCGTTGGCTAGATCCTGGAGGTGATTACCTGCAAAATTCATTACATTGATTTTACCTGCAAAATTCATTACATTGATTAAGGAGTATCTGATTAGCAGATTTGATATTACTCGTATAGTTATAGGATGGATAAAAGTATTAATTGGAAAAAAAAAGTTAATGGAGAGTAAATGGTGGATATCATTATGTGGCTCGAACTCATACGCAGTTACGCTATTATAAATTGCAATCCTACCTATAATTAGGTTGAATGATCAAATGAAGATACAACAATCTTAAACTCACATATAAATTTGTAACAGTAGGAACAAATAAAGTGAAACATTAAACCAAACAATATTCAGTCATAGTTCAAGGTATACATTTATAAAAAAAAAAAAAAAAAAAAGCACAATAAACATTGATTATTTTCATGAAAATAGCCACATATAACCAACAGTAAGGTTACTTATTATTTTAAATATTATTTCGTGAAACAGCTGCAGCTACATAGCTGACCAACACAACAGTAGCTTGTTATTTCCAAACACAAGAGGAATAAACACACAAAAGCAGCAAAAGGCATGCATGCAGCTTCTTCAAGTTGAGTAACTATAGCTAGCAATTGAAGAAGCAGAAGCAGGCAAAACCAAGACCATCTCTGTGGCAAGCACCGCTACTTGCACCCTCGCGTTCTCGGCACTGTTTATCACAGTCTTCTGTTACGAAGCACGGGCCAGTCCAAGTCTTACTACGCCGCTCGCATAGTGCAGCCTCTGCCGGCTTTGCCATTTCTGTAATACACAACACTTACACAAAATGATTAATTTCTAGTTAATTAAATTTTATAACGCATGCGTGCTTGCACAAACTTATCATCATGAAGTACACATCAATGTCACTCACCGAACGAAGCGAAGATGATGAAGAATGCAAAAAGAAGAGCAAAAGTCATTGTAAAGCCAGAAACAGATTTGGCCATTTTAATTTTTATTTGTTGCACTTGCTGAACTGGTTTATTATTTCGTGAAAATTGTAAGTGACCCTAGCCCCAATTTATACACTTGCAATGTAAGCTATCACTTCCCTTTTTGAGAAAGTTTCGATGAAATTTTTAGACCTTACTAGTTTTTTAATGTATCGATAAAGTGCAAGGTTTAATTCTTGTTTTGTATTAGTTCTTGTCCTCCTGTTTTTTTTAATTGATTCCAAGGAAATATGCCCATATATATTCACTTTGTTTCCCATGTTTATGCTTTGAAATTAACGCCGTTTGTTAAATTTAAAAGTTTATTATGATAAACACGTACATGTATCGAATTTACAAAATACATTAATTTTTAAATAAACATATGATTTTAAACTTCCTATACGTGCACAATATGGTTGGCTATTCGGTAACCATCTCCCACGTTGGGAATATGTAAACAACAAATATATCAGTACCAACAAAGACAGATAAATCAACTCTTGATGGTGGTTCTAATCCAGATTCAAAAGATAGCTCATGATAGTTGTCCGAGGTTTGTTCTTAGCCTAATAAGTATTTTCAGCCGATGTGGCAAACGAGGTTGTGAGGCCAAAATAAAATATTTACAAAGTAATGAGGTAAAAATGTAAAATTTAAAAATAGCTAAATTTTATAATTTTATAATTATTTTCAAATCTTTTTCTTTTACGTTACTTTCTAAAAAATTTCAAAAAGTAAGCCGGGGGTCACCTTGATTTTTTTTTTTCTGGTTTTTTTAACTTTTAAAATTTCAAAGATAAGTTAGGGTTGCCTTGAAAGCCTTTGCTATAGGTTGCATTACTTTTGAAAAATTTTCAAAAAGTCAGGGGTCACCTTGCGCAAACGCTGTTCCGCTTCTATATTTATATTAATCTCGAACTTAGTTCAATATATATCGAGATTGCATATCAAGTGGAAACATAACATCACTGCTACAATAATCCTAAACTTTCATACTGTTGGGTGTGGGTACACAAAGATACATCAGCAATGGTACAATGAAACTTCATCGGGGCCAGACCAATAACTTAATTATATCTAGAATATAATGGGAGGGGAAAAAAATTCGATCCTACACAAATAATTTATCATCATGTGTTAAGTGACGATTGGCTTTATTAATTATTGGTACAAAATTATAATGCCAAGCACCAATGATTAATTGAGATACAAAATCTTGGTTCTCCACTGCGTGTCTATATGTACACCATGTAATGTTGTCATCACCACCCAAAACTCTCTCTGAATTAAGCAGGTACCGGCTCTAATTCATCACAAGATTATTACTGCACTCGCATGAAGTGAAAATAGATTTGTTGGATATCCCTTATTCATATCTTTTCTCATTAGTCATAATTGTCCCATAGACAATAACAAATGTAGGATTTTAAAATGAATAAAAAAAGTTCTTTTCAATAATCTCATATTTATATTTTCTTTTAGTGTTTCCAAAAAAGAGAAACATGTAAAAAATATTTATTAGCTTGTTATCCGATTTTTTTTGGTCAAGTGATAGTGCTTCAGGTAATTTTTGTAAATAAAATTAAGTTTTGTTTCAAATAAGCACTCCCCCCAACAAAAAAAAGAAGGGGAGAAGGCAAAACCCAGATTGATTTTTTAACCGTTACTTTTCTCAAAATCCATACTCAAGTGGTCGGCCAAAGAAATTTGCGTAAAAACCACTCGGTCAAGCCCTTAGGGCTCATTGAGTACTCATTGATGGCGATATAATTAATTAATTCTAATGTGACCAAGTCATTTGCAGGTGAGAGAAAATTAATGTTAATTATATTTCACCAGCAGCTATATCCAATTTTGTTATTTTATATTATTAAGTCTCAAGATGGTTATGTTTCATACACATTTAACTAATTAAGAACATACTAAATACTTATATGGAATAAATAATTTTCATAATAGTACATGAATGTTCATTCCTGATGCTTGCGTATCATAGTAATATAAATAGCGTGAAGAGATGGAGTAACAACTTATAATTAGATTTGTAGAGTGTGGCTCATTATATGAGAATTGCACAAACAAGCAATACAACAAAGACCCAACAAACATTGACTCGTTCCTTATTCAGAAGCTACGTACGGTATAGCTTGTTATTCAGAAGCTACGTATGGCTAACCGTACGTAGCTTGTTATTGTTCTAAACACAAGACGACTGAAACGAGACACATCACAGGAACGACAGCAAATTAATTAAGGTAGCCACAGCTAGCTTTCGCTGCTAACGATGGATATCTTTCATTGATAAGCAACTAGCAGTTGAAGTAACAGTAGCACGCATAACCAGCTCCTTGTCTGTAGCAAGCCCCGTACCTTGCATACTCCTGCTGCTTGCACTGCCTGCTACATTTCCCCGTGTTGAGACACGGCCCCGACCATGTCTTGCTACGCCGCTGGCACACTTTTGCTTCCGCCATTGGCACTCCTGTAACAAGCATACAAAATCATTAACGTGCACTTAGATATATAAGTTATTATCAAAGCTCATGGGTGTCAACAAATTCAGGTGGTAAAATGATCTCTTAGGTTGAAACAAGAAGTCTGAGGTTTAAACTCTGCTTACATGAATGGAAGCGGGCTTTATATTACAATATACCAATATACAAACACACACACACACACTAAAATCTGAAATTAAAAAAAGATTGTTATGAAAGCTTAATATGCATGCATATGAAACATATATATGATTTTGCTTCCCCTCTGGCATTTCTGTAACATATACACAGCATATTTAATGCACTCAGTTAGCTAATATTAGTTAGGCACGTGGGCTTATGAATGGTATTTAGTGTCAGACTCATGCGCAAGTATGCCCTCATCGCTTAAGAGCAGTTATTCAAGAAAACTTCAACTATAAACTAACTTTTTGAGAATGAGTTAGGCTCATGTCTTTTTGAAAATGCACAACTTAATATCATTGGCACAACTTAAAATCAAATTTTGATTGATGAAAAACTATTAAGTACTGGTTAACATCAAGTCACTCACCGAAGGAAGCAAAGAGTATGAAGAACGCAAAAATAAGAGCAAAAGCTGTGGTAATGCTAGCAACTGACTTAGCCATTTTTGCACTTGCTTTGGTTTTAATTTGATGAAATTGCTGAAGGCCCCAACCCCTATTTATACTTGGATATAAGCTGTCTCTTCGTCTCTAGCCAAGATCCGCGAGAGACAAAGAAACAATAAATTAATTAACCGGGGAAATTTGAATTAGACCCTAAAAATGGATTCACACTCGTATAATTGTGAATGGGAATGACGTCCTCCCAATTGCTATATTCATATGCACTCTGAAGTAGTCTTAGTTGAAATCTTCAAATATAAATATAATATCCAATGCCAACTTCAATGACCCATTCTTCCCCCTAACCTTGTCATTGACAAAAGATTTTACAGTTTATTCAAATAATTGTGAATTGAAATAGTGTCCTGCCAAGTGCTATTTTTCATTATTTCATATGCACTCTGAAGTAGTCTTAATTGAAATCTTGAAATTTAAGTATCATATCCAATTCCCAGCTTCAATGACCCATTCTTCCCTATAACCATGTTAAACCACCCTATCGAATTCTGTATATTCTATATATTGTATGGTTAATTGTCCTTATCAATCCGATTTACGACATACAGCACTTCATCTATGTAGCAAAATGATGATGCAAGTATCGTTTTCTATTGCTTATAAACAGAAAATTAAACGTTTTATTCATAGTATTACTTTATCAGTTTTATGTAAACTTTTAAAGACGATATAGAAAAGTTAAATTCATTCTTGTTATCATTCAATTTAGCTCAAGGTCAATTTATACCAGAATATTGAGAAGATAGAAAGAACTTAAACAATCATACTAAATAGGGGATTTCTTTGATATTTTTAATACTATAATGTCGATGGTACATACTATTTTTACATTCAATGATGAAAATGATTTTGGCTCATATTAGTCTTAATCAAGAAAAATTAATATTTAGGATCATAAAGTGATCCCTTCTTTATGAAATTCTTATTCATTTCTGACAAAAAATCTTAAAGATAACAAGACAACTGAGCAGAAAATTCCTCCAAACATACATGAAAACCATGACAACAAAAATGAAAATGAGCCAAAGCATTTCTTGATTACAAATTCTTGGGACATAACAGATTCGAAAATCTTACTTTGGTACAGGTAAGTGTTAGAGATTAGAAATAATATGAAATAACTCTGTATGAGTATGATGGATACCCTGAATCAGCTAAACAACACACAACATAGTCATCCTAATCTTATTAAAAGGATGTATCCTCGACAACTTATTTGATCTCTTATGTTGTGGGTGCCAAATTCATTTATGTGGGGAAAATTTGTGAACTATGACCTTTAAATTCTTGTATGTGTAAGGTACGAACTCTTGTTTAAAAACATTGTTTTATTAGGTGATTGTTGACATAGATAAATAAATATAGCAACTAATTAGTGACTACAACAATGTTGATGCCTAATCTAATAGAATATTTATGATTATTTTTTTATGCTCATCGGATTTAATAAGATAAGGATCACGATGAGAAGATCATCAATGTATATGATATGCATGTTGATAGAGGACAAAATCATTATTAGAAATTAATATTTTTTGGGTTTAAAGGATATTGGATTTTTCTTAGTTGACTATGGATAGTGACTTTTTTGGAATCAAATATAGCATGGTTATTTAAACCCATTAAAATACTAAATAAACCTATTTACTAAAACACTCTTATAAAAGATTTCTCTCATTGTTTCTTTTTCAATCCTCCATCCACTCTTAATTCTCTCCAATCTTTTATCTGCTAGTATTGTCTAATCTATAATAGTAATTTAGGCTATGGACATTCTAGCAATGAAAAACTTAGATAAAAAATAAGTCTAATGAGTAATTTGATGGGTTCAAATATTCTCACCTAATCAAATATTATTCTTTTAATTCTGGATAATAGTAACAAAGTACGATTTCAAAGATAATAATTCAGAAGGCTAGGAAAGTCTTCCAATGAATATTAGATATTTAAATTAGTAGTTCGAAGGGAAAATACTAGAAGGATCATGGAGTCGGAGACATGGCTGGATTGCCAGCAATTTTTTTAAACAATAGAGATGCGGGTAAAATTAAAATAATTTTATCAATTAAATAAAACTACTTAAAAGCCAGTTAGCTAGATCCTAGGGTGATTACCTGCAAAATTCATTACTTTGGTTAAGGAGTATCTAATTAGCAGATTTGATATTACTCGTATGGTTATATGATGGATAAAAGTATTAATTGGAAAAAAAGTTAATGGAGAATAAACGATGGATATCATTATGTGGCTCGAACTCATACGCTATTATAAATTACAATCCTACTTATAATTAGGTTAAATGACCAAATGAAGATATAACAATCTTAAACTCACACATAAAATTGTAACAATAGTAACAAATAGAAGTGAAACATTAAATCAAACAATATTCAGTCAAAGTTAAAGGTGAAAATACACAATAAACATTGATTACTTTCATGAAAATAACCACATATAACCAACAGCAGGTTAATTATTATTTTAAATATTATTTCATGAAACAGTTGTTGGAGAATTTACAAATAAAACACACTATTTTATTTCTTCAACAACACTCCTCACCAATTACAACTCTTATTTTTCACTCTCTACACCTTAGAGATTTTGTTACTTCACTTGATGCTTAAACCAAAGGGGAGAAGGGGTATTTATACATTAAACAAACTAATCACAAGTATTCATTTATTCAACTAATACATAAATCCTCACCATCCATTAAAGCCTATCACTCACCGACTTCACCAACCGCACCTAACACAAATAATTCAAATCTCACCAACCATACCTACTCATGGAATCTTCCATGAGTTGGGCTTGAATTTATTAATCTTGGATCAAGTTTATGATCCAACACCCCCCTTAAACTTGATCCTGTGACACCAAGCAAACTTCTGAATTTTACGAAGTCTTCTTACTTGAGTGGCTTAGTGAAGATATCAGCTGCTTGATCTTGTGATTTAACATACTTGATTTGCACTTCTTTTCTTGCAATACACTCTCTTATGAAATGATAGTGAGTGTCTATGTGTTTGCTTTGATCATGAAAGATTAGATTTTTGGATAGGGCAATTGCTAATTTGTTATCAACATAAATCTCGGTTGGCTCTTCTTGTGGCAAACCCAACTCCTTCAGTAAATTTCTGAGCCAAATTGCATGACAAACACTTGATGTGGCAGCTACATACTCAGCTTCACAAGTGGATAGCGTGACAATATGTTGCTTCTTTAAGATCCATGTGAAAGCAATATCTCCCATGAAGAACACAAATCCTGTGGTGCTTCTTCGATCATTTACATCTCCACCCCAATCGCTATCACTATATCCAACAAGCTTGTAGTCATTAGAAAATGAGTATAACAAGCCGAAATTAGTTGTACCTTTGATGTAGCGAAGGATTCTTTTTGCAGCTTTAAAATGGGCGGTCTTTGGATTCTCCATGTATCGGCTCACAAGTCCAACAGCATAAAGGATATCTGGTCTTGTGCATGTCAAATAATGTAGGCTTCCAACCAAACTTTTAAAGAATGTTGGATCTATATCTTCGCCTTCATCATGTTTGGATAATTTAACTCCGCATTCCACTGGCGTGCTTATAGGCTTACAATAATTCATCTTGAACTTATTGAGAATCTCATTTGCATAACTTTCTTGGGAGATAAATATGCCTTCTTCCTTTTGCTTGACTTCAATTCCAAGATAATATGTCATCGGTCCGATGTTAGTCATATCGAACTCTTTGATCATCACTCTCTTGAACTCTTCAAACAAGCTTGGATTACTTCCAATAAAGATGAGATCATCTACATACAGGCACACAATCAAAATATCCCCATCTTTTTCTTTGACGTAGAGAGCATGTTCATATGGGCATTTGGTGAAGCATTTCTCTTGAAAATACTTGTCAATTCTGCTATTCCATGCCCTTAGTGGTTGCTTTAACCCGTAAAGAGCTTTCTTCAATCTCAAAACTTTGTCTTCATGTCCTTTCACCACATAGCCCAATGATTGTTCGATGTAAACTTCTTCTTCAAGGAATCCATTCAAGAAAGCAGACTTGACATCCATTTGAAAAATCTTCCATTTGTTCTGAGCAACCAAAAAAATAATAAGTCTAATAGGTTGAAGTCGAGCTACAGGAGTAAATACCTCGTCGTAGTCTATGCCAGTCTTTTGACTATAGCCTTTTGCAACTAGCCTCGTCTTGTGCATTTCAATTTCTCCCTTTGCGTTTCTTTTCGTGTTGTACACCTATTTGACACTGATCGTCTTATGCCCTTTAGGAAGAGTAGTAAGCTCCCAAGTATCATTCTTCACAATGGCTTTAATTTCTTCATCTATTGCAATTCTCCACTTCTCATCTAGTGCCGCTTCTTGGAAGTTGACTGGCTCACAATCAGCAAAGAGACAAAAGAGAGTGAGATTATCATGTCTCTTAGTTACCTCATAGAGATCTTAAAGACTCCTTGTATGTTCTTCGGTTCTTTCATTTAAGAAAGATGGCGGTGAATTTCCATATATGTTTGATGATGGTGACATAGGTGGAGTAATTGGCTCTTATTGTTATTTTACTCGTTTTATCTGTGTATGATCGTCTTCTTCAATGGGAAAGAAGTTGAAGTCATCCACACCAGAGCCAAAATCTCATTCTCCTTCTTCATCAAAAATTACATCTCGACTGATCACGATTTTCCCATTGTTTGGATTGTAAAGCTTGTATCCTTTGGAGTTGTTGTCATAGCCGATAAAGATAAACTTCTCACTTTTGTCATCCAGCTTGGCTCTATTTCGTTTGGTACATGTACATGGGCAATGCTTATGAAAACTCTTAGATAGGTGATGCCGGGCTTTCTTCCACTTCAAGTTTCTTGTTGGAGATCGATTGGATAAGTAGACTGCACATGCAACAACTTCAGCCCAAAATTCTTTTGGTTGCCTCTTACTCTTAAGCATGCTTCTTGCCATGTCGAGGATGATTTTGTTCTTCATTTTTGCAATACCATTTTGTTGGGGGGATCTTGGAACTGTCAAAGGGCGTTGAATTCCATTTGCTTCATAAAACTCTAAAAATTCTTTGGAAGTGAACTCTCCACCTCGATCAGATCTCATGGCTTTAATTTGATATCTACTTTCTTTTTCCACTGCAGCTTTAAACTTCTTGAAAGTTTCAAAGACTTCTGATTTCTGCTTCAAAAAATACACCTAAGTTTTTATTGAAAAAATCATCTATGAAGAGAATGAAGTAGTTACTTTTACCAAAGGAGTTTGGTTTGAATAGACCACACACATCAGTATGAATGAGCTCGAGTGGCTTCTAAGTTCTTGAGTTTGACTCCTTTGGAAAGCTCTTTCTGAACTGCTTGCCAAGTAAACATCCTTCACAAAGTTGATCAGGGTGATTGATGTATGGTATGCCTTTCACCATATTCTTCTTAGATAGTAGCTTCAGTCCTCCAAAGTTGAGATGCCCTTATCGAAGATGCCAAGTCCATGATTGATCTTTGTGACAGGCTTTGAGACATTTTACAACATCATTTTGAATATTTAAAGGAAACATTCTATTCTTCGACATTCTCACCTTTGTAATTAGATTTCTTTTGTCATCTCTTAGAAAAAGAGTATAATCTTTTAAGTGAATATCATAGCCTTTTTCTAAAAGTTGACCAAACTAAGGATGTTGCTTTTCATATTGGGCACATAGTAAACATTCGAAATTATTTGGTGACTACCATCTTTTGCGCGAAAAAGAATGTTACCTCTACTCTTCATTGGTACTTTTGAATCATCTCCAAAAGCGACACTGTCATTCACATATTCGCTTAGTTGCACGAACATGCTTTTGTTTCCACTCATATGATTGCTAACACCTGTGTCAAGATACCATGTATTTTCTTGACCTCCACTTGTGTCATTGCGTGCTAGTAAAAGTGTGCCATCTTCACCATTTTTTTCTTCAGCATAGTTCACTCTCTCCTCAATTTTGGCGCTTGGAGCTCTATATTCTAAAGCATAATGCCCAAACTTTTGACAATTATAACACTGTACTTAGGATTTGTCATACCTCGATCTTGGATTACCTCTGCCTCGTCCTCTGGTTGAGCTTTCTCCTTTGGCATAATTGGAGTTATTGTTGAAATTCCAACCTTGTCCATGACCATGACCTCTACCTCGTCCTCGTCCTCTACCTCGAATATAGTGCATTTTCTTGTGGTCGGAGCTTTCTTCTCTTTTTTTTGGATTGACCTCCATCTTGAGAAGTTGTTCTTTGAATTCTTGTTTCTTTTTTAGTTTTTCTTCGTAGGCTTGCAACCTTCCTTGAAGTTGCTCAATCGTCATATCCTCAAGATCTCTTGTTTCTTCAATTGTCACAATAATATGGTCAAACTTCGAGTCTACTGATCGAAGTATCTTTTCAATGATCCTTACCTCTTTTAACTCCTCACCGTTTCTTTTTAATTCATTGGAAACGGTCACAACCCGAGTAAAGTAGTCAGAAATTGATACCTTCATGTGTAAGGACTCAAATTCTCCTCGTAATGTTTGGAGACGTACATTCTTTACTTGCTCCGCTCCTTTGTAAGAGGTCTCTAGTTTCTCCTATGCTTCTTTTGAGGAGGTTGTACCAGCAATCTTTTCAAAAGCATCTTCATCTAATAATTGAAAGATGAGATAGTTTACTTTATTCTCTTTCTTCTTCAAGTCTTTTAAATTCTCCTTCTACGCCGCACTTAAAGTGGCTTCATTTTCTGGCATAATAAAGCCTTTCTTCACGACATCTCATACGTCATGTGCACCCAATAGAGCCTTCATTTTAATACTCCAGTTGTCAAACTTACTTACCTTTAATTATGGAACTTAAAATGACAACATACCACCATTTGCCATAACTCACAAATTGAGTGAGAATTTAGAGATTCTAAATGCACAGATGAATCCAGCACGTTGAAAAACCTTGGGAAGGACTCGAGTCAACTTTCGGTCAACAGTCAACGTTGGTCAACGGTCAACTGTCAACGGTCAGCGTCGGCTTAGTAGTCTTGGTTCGGCTAGAGTTGGCTCTATTCGACTTGATTCGGTTCTGCTCGGCTCGACTTGGTTCAGTTCGGCTCAGCTTGGTTTAACTCGGTGAGTCGACTCAGCTTCAGGACAGAAAACTTCCGGCGGCACGTGTAGGCACGTCTAGTCTTGGATCGAGATAATTTTTACGGCGTCACGTTCCTCTCGTCGAGATCTTCGATTTGATATGCTATATGTAGGCTTGGCAAAATCCGGGTCCAGTCCGGGTTTTGGTGTTGCCCGGGACCGGACCGGATGAGTGACAAAAAACCCGGACCCGGGTTAAAACCCAGTTTTTCCGGGTGCGGGCCGGGCTCAAACCCAGCACCATCCGGGTCCGGGTTTTTGGTTCGGGCTTAGAAACCCGCGTGTAGTAACTTAATAGTAATGGCAATGTGGCATGCAATTCTCTCCTACAGAAGCTGAGAAGCAGAACCTTTTATTATTATCAACTATTAACTAAATAGCTAAAACCATATGAGAAAGTTACTTATGTCAAATAACAATGTAAATTTATTACACAAATAATAAATAAAAATTATTTCAATCTATTTAAAAGAAAAATTAGAGAAATCTAATATAAATAATAAAAAACTTAAAAGAAAAATTAAGCAAATAAAATTATAGACAAACTACTTAAATTCATCTAATTTTTAATCTAAACTCATTCAATCTATGTCAAAAAAAATTTAAATTCAACAATACAATAATCACTAAATAAATCTAAATATTAAAATAATATCCAACATATCATAAGTTCATAATTATGATACCAAAATACCAATTACCAATACAACATATGAAAATCTTAAAATATTCAACTCAAAAAATAGTTCATTAAAGAGTCAAAATACTTCCATGTAAAATAAGTAAATAACAAGTTCATGTCTAATTCCAAATTAAAAAAAAAAAAAGGTTCATGTAAAGTGCTCCCAAGCTTCAGAGGCTTTCTTCTTTTTTCCGGTTTCTTCCTTGCTCTTACTATCATTCACAGTTGACACTGAAATTTCCTCAACCTCATTATCAGTTTTATCTTCGACATTATGAGATAAAACTAGAACACTCGATGAATTGATTTCCACGTTGTCCGACATTGAGTTGCTCATTTGGTCTGTTGTTACAATAGCAAAGAAATTACAGAGACTGTCAAAAATACTAAATTTCATATTTTAGTAATATCATAAAAAATATAGCTCATATTACTGTATTACTTATGTTTATTATTATAAAAAATCAGCTCGAGCATACAATAACCAACCAAATCAACATCCAAAAAAATACAAAGCATAAATAAACATTATAACAAAAATAATCATAATAATTTATCATTTTTTTAACTAAGTCAGAAAAATTTTAACAAAGGAAAAATACAAAGCATAAATAAGCATAATTTATTTTCCCCTGATTTTGACTGCTAAACTCAAAAGGATGTAAAGATTATGTATTGGCAAAAATGCAACAAGGAAGGCAAAATTAAGAAGTAAAAAATCAATACCTGGGGCTGGTATTAGTGGCTGTGATGGTGGTTGAGAAAGTGGCGATGGAGAGTTGGAGACGATGGCGCTGACGGCGTCGGAGGGGGCCTCACCTACACGAACGACTCACTGTCACTGAGTCACAGCCGCACTGCCACTGGAGATGGAGCAACCGAGTAAAGCCGCGTGCCAAGCTGAGTCAGCAAACGAGAAAAGATGATGCCGACGAGCGACGGTGACGGTGGGTGGTGGTTGATACCGAATGCCGATGGTGATAAGAAGAGATTATGCCGGCGACAGCATTGCTGGCTTGCTGCTTATGCCTCTTTCAATCGGGAATTAGCCAATTAGGGATTTGGGTTTTGACATTTTTGTTTTTATATATATATATAGTTTTTAATTTAGAAACCGGGTCCGGTTCCGGGTTCCGGGTTTTTGGTGTTGAACCCGGACCCGTGCCCGAAAATGACCGGGTTTTGAAATTCTTAAACCCGAACCCGCATTTTCAGTGCGTGCGGTCCGGGTTTTGCTTAGACTGGATTGGTCGGGTCCGGGCCGAGTCCGGTTCGGGCGGATTTTTTTGACACCCCTAGCTATATGACTATATATAGCATCACGCACTAGCTCTGATACCACTTTGTTGGAGAATTTACAAACAAAACACACTATTTTATTTCTTCAACAATACTACTCATCAATTACAACTCTTATTTTTCACTCTCTACACCTTAGAGATTTTGTTACTTCACTTGATGCTTAAACCAAAGGGGAGAGGGGGTATTTATATATGAAACAAACTAATCACAATCATTCATTTATTCAACTAATACACAAATCCTCACCATCCATTAAAACTTACCACTCACCTACTTCACCAACCACACCTACCACACCTAACACAAATTCAAATCTCACCAACCATACCTACTCATGGAATCTTCCATGAGTTGGACTTGAATTTATTCATCTTGGATCAAGTTTATGATCCAACAACAGCTGCAGCTACATTGCTGTGACCAACACAACAGTAGCTTGTTATTTCCAAACACAAGAGGAATAAACACACAAAAGCAGCAAAAGGCATGCATGCAGCTTCTTCAAGTTGAGTAACTATAGCTAGCAATTGAAGAAGCAGAAGCAGGCAAAACCAAGACCATCTCTGTGGCAAGCACCGCTACTTGCACCCTCGCGTTCTCAGCACTGTTTATCACAGTCTTCTGTTACGAAGCACGGGCCAGTCCAAGTCTTACTACGCCGCTCGCATAGTGCAGCCTCTGCCGGCTTTGCCATTTCTGTAATACACAACACTTACACAAAATGATTAATTTCTAGTTAATTAAATGTTTTAATGCACGCATGCACAAACTTATCATCATGAAGTACACATCAATGTACATTAATTTCTAGTTAATTAAGTATTTTCAGCCGATGTGGCAAAGAATGCAGTGAGGCCAAAATAAAATATTTACAAAGTAATGATGTAAAAATGTAAAATTCAAACATAGCTAAATTTTATAATTTTCTTAATTATTTTTTTCAAATCTTTTTCTTTTGGCTCACTTTTTGACAATTTTCAAAAAGTAAGCTGAGGGTTACCTTAATTTTTTTTTTGGGGTTTTTTAACTTACTTTTAAAATTTTCAAAAGATAATTTAGAGTTGACTTTGCCATAGCTTACATTACTTTTTTAAAAATTTCTAAAAGTCAGGGGTCACCTTGCACAAACGATGTTCTGCTTTTATATTTATGATATTCTCAAACTTACTCAGTTGGATATATGTATAGTTTGCATACCAAGTGAGAACATAATATCACACTGTAATAATCCTAAACTTTCATATGGTTGGGTGTGGGATACATAGAGATATCAAAAGTTATGAAAGTAAACTTTTAGAGGCCCAATTACGTCAATAGTGGTAATATCAAACTTTATCGGGGCCGAGACCAATAACTTAATTATATCTAGGATATAATGGGAGGGGAAAAAAATTTGGCCCCTAACATAAATAATTTATCATCATGTGTTAAATGAGGATTGAGTTTATTAATTATCGGTACATAATTAATATGCTAAGCACCAATGATTAATTGAGATACAAAATCTTGGTTATCCACTGTGTTTGTACATGTATACCATGCAATGCTGTCATCACCACCCAAAACACTCTCCAAATTAAGCAGGTACAGACTCCAATTCATCACAAAATTATTACTCCACTCGCACGAAATGTAAATAGAATTGTTGGATATCCCTTATCCATATTTTTTTCTCATTAGTCATAATTGTCCCATTGACAATAACGAATGCATGATTTTAATATGAATCAAAAAAGTTATTTTCAATAATCTCATATTTATAAATATTTTCTTTTAGTGTTTCCAAAGAAAAGAAACATGAAAAAAATATATTTTAACTTATTATATGATTCCTTTTGATCAAGTCATAGTGTTTCAGATAATTTTTACAAATAAAATTAAGTTTTATTTCAAATAAGCACTTCATCACCCCGCCCAAAAGAACGGGAGAGGGCGAAACCAAATTTTATTCTATGATTATTTTCTATCAAGTCATAATCTTTCAGGTAATTTCATAATAGTGCATGAAAGTTGATTCCTGATGCTTGCATATCGTAGTAATATATATAGCGTGAAGAGATGGACTAATAACTTATAATTCATTTTGTAGAGCGTGGCTCATTATATTAGAATAACACAAACAAGCAATACAACAAAGACCCAACAAACATTGACTCTCTCCTTATTCAGAAGCTGCGTACGGTATAGTTATGGCTAACTGAACGTAGTTTGTTATTGTTCTAAACACAAGACGACTGAAACGAGACACATCACACGAACGACAGCAAATTAATTAAGGTAGCCACAGCTAGCTTTCGCTGCTGACGATGTATATAATTTCTTTCATTGATAAGCAACTAGCACTTGAAGTAACAGAAGCATGCAAAACCAATCCCTTGCCTGTGGCAAGCCCCGAACCTTGCATCCTCCTGCTGCTTGCACTGCCTGCTACAGTTCCCCGTGTTGAGACACAGCCCCGACCATGTCTTGCTACGCCGCTGGCACACTTTTGCTTCCGCCATTGGCACGTCTGTAACACGTACACACAATCATTAACGTCCACTTAGATGTATATGTTATTATCGAAGCTCATGGGTATCAACAAATTCAGGTGGTAAAATGATCTCTTAGGTCGAAACAAGAAGTTTGGGGTTTAAACTCTGCTTACATGAGTGGAAAAGGGCTTTAATTACAATATACAAGGATATATTTTATCTTAAGTTGAAAAAAATTGTTACAAAAGCTTAATATGCATGCATATGAAACATATATATGAATCAATTTTGTCCAATCTGCAGCATACTAGCATTAGTTAAGTTACTTACCAAAGGCAGCAAAGAGAATGAAGAATGCAAAAAGAAGAGCGAAAGTTGTAGTAAACTTGGCCATTTCTGCACTTGCTTATTTAATTTGTTTTGATGATCAAAATGGTACTAGGCCACGACCCCTATTTGTACATGGATATGATCAATAAAAAATTAAATCGGGTCACTGAAATTAGAAAAAAAGGGGAGGATGAATTCAAAGGTGGGATGAATAAAAAATTGTACGTGTGAGCATAATTTCTTGCGTTGTGTCGCCTGACTTCATTGACTTATCTTTCCAATATCTTTGCAAAATAATTCGATCAGATTACATGCGCGCGCGCGTGTCGGAGTAATTGTAGTTTTGAGTGCTCTGAGCACATACATACTATGCTCTCTGCATGCTAAGTGTTAAGGAAGCTCACACTTGTATAGTAGTCAGCAGAACAAAGGATGATAGCAGCAAGATTAATCAGTTACGCATTGATGATGTGGCATGCCATGTCATGCCTGGTGATTATGAAATATATATACACGTGACTGATTAGTTAAAGGTTGTTATATTCAGTTATCAAGTTGAGCTTAAGCACCTGTATATAAGAAATAATTCAACACACATTATGTGTGTATTTGATTAATAAGATCAGAAGTTTTCTCAGATCTATTTCTTAATTCCTTTCATTTTCTTTTACTTTCTAAGTAACCAAACATCATTTTCAATCTTCAACTTGGTATCAGAGCTACGGTAAAGTAATGGCATCAGTAAATCTTGTTTCATCTTCTGCACCAGTTCTTAACACAACTGTTAACTCAACAACTTCTTCATTTACATTCAACACTCCTGTTAAACTTGATCAATCCAATTTTCTGATATGGAGATCTCAAGTTTTGGCTTCAATCTGCAGTAACAAACTGGAGAAGTTCATAGATGATTCAGCAACTCCACCTCCATCTCACATTGCTCAAAGGATTGGTGATGATATCAGATCTGTGGAGAATCCAAAGTTTGTGATTTGGAGGTCACAAGATCAAGTACTTCTTGGATGGCTGCTCTCATCAATGAGTGAAGGTATTATTAGCTTAGTGTTTAATCTGGAAACTTCTGTTGAGGTGTGGAAGGCTATTGAAACACAATTTGCCTCACAATCTAAATCTAGACTTCTACATCTGAGATACATGATGAACTCAACTAGGAAATATGATTTGAAAATCAACGATTACTTTATTAAAATGAAATCTATAGCTGATAACATGGCTGCAGCAGGAAGTGCTTTGAATAATGATGATTTAATTCTGCATATACTCTCTGGTTTGGGATCAGAATACAATTCTGTAGCCACTTATATAACTAGACAAGTAGGTGTTGGAAAAATGAATGTTAATGAGGCTTATGCCATGCTTTTAACTCAAGAAGCAAGGATTGAGCAACAAGCTCAAATGCTTGCTGATACAAATGTGAAACAGAATTTTGAAGCAAATATGGTTCTAAATAGAGGATTTAAGAAAGGAAACATGTCTGGTGGTAAAAACTTTGGTGGTTATGGATACAATACTGGAAATAGTGGAGGTTTTGGAACTAATCATTACAAAGGCAATTATGGAGGATCTGGATATGGATTTGCTAGTAATGGAGATTCTCAGTACAAAGCCTATCAAGGTGATAATCAGAGAGGTGGAGGAAGCAATTGGAATCCAAATGCTGGTAATGGAGGATATAATGGCAGACCTTCTGGACATATCAAGCCTCAGTGGAATGGTTCTAAACCAACCTATTAAATATGCCTCAAGACTGGGCATACTGCAAACATTTGCTGGAAACTTACTGAGTTCATGAATTCTGGAGCATATAGACCACCACCAAATCGAAATCCAAAAGCTGCATACTTAGCCAACATAGAGGGACCATCTGATGCAAACTGGTACTTAGACAGTGGAGCTACACATCATCTGACAAATGACATGAATAATATGCATGTTTATGAAAGCTTTACAGGTACTTCTAAGCTCATTGTTGGTAATGGTGCTGGTTTAAGCATAACTCACTTAGGCAGTGTAGTCTTGAAAATGCATAAAAATAGAGATGATGTCTTATCAACACTTAAACTTAATGACATGCTCCTAGTACCACAAATTACCAAAAATCTCATTAGCATATCCAAACTTACCAAAGATAATAATATAGTGGTTGAATTCACTGACAAATTTTGTTTTGTGAAGGACCAGATGAAGAATGTGGTAATATTGCAGGGCAAGGCTGAAAAGAGTCTCTACAGATTGCTATTGGTTTCTTCTAATAAAACTCTTATCACATCATCTGGTCAGAGTTATATTACTAATGTAGAGTCAACCAAGACATTAACTCCTCTTTCAATGTTCTCAAGTGTTAGTTCTGAATTCCAAAATAAAACCAACTGCTTACACACTTCAGCAGTTCCTTGTATAAATTCTGAGTGTTTGTTAAGTACTTCTGTATTACATCAAAGGTTAGGTCATCCATCTTCTCATGTTTTAAATCATGTAATCAAAACATGTTCATTTGTTCAAACTATCAATGGAAACAAAACCTTTGACTCTTGTGATGCCTGTAAGATGGGAAAGATGCACAGATTACACTTTCCTGTTACTGAAACAAAAACAAAATTTCCTTTAGAAATATTACACACTGATCTATGGGGACCATCTCCTGTGATCTCTCCTCAAGGATATAAATATTATGTAAGTTTTGTTGATGAGTGCACTAGATTCACTTGGATATTCCCATTAAAAACAAAAAATGAAACTCTCCCTGTCTTTAAAATCTTCAAAACCCAAATTGAAAAACAACTCAACAGATCCATTAAATGTCTTCAATCTGATTGGGGGGGAGAGTTCAGATCTTTTGTTAACTATCTTCTTGCCGAGGGAATCCAATTCAGACACTCATGTCCCTATACTCACAATCAAAATGGTTTAGTAGAAAGAAAACACAGACACTTCACTGAACTTGGGTTAACTTTACTTGCACAAGCTACCATGCCTCTTAAATTTTGGTGGGATTCTTTTCATACAGCAACCTATATTATAAACAGACTACCCACTCCTGTGTTGAGCATGAAATCTCCCTATGAATCTCTATTTCAACTTTCACTAGATTACAAGTTTCTAAGAGTTTTTGGTTGATCATGTTTCCCTTTCCTTAGAGAGTACAATAAACACAAGTTTCAGTTTCATACATCCAAATGTGTCTTTCTGGGTTATAGCCCTTTACATAAAGGCTATAAATGTTTATATCCCTCTGGTAAAACTTATATAACTAGTCATGTTTTGTTTGATGAATCTTCCTTTCCATATTCATCTCTTTTTCATATTTCTTCATCTGGAAATCATTCCTCAGATTTTCAGTACAATCTTCTCAAATGTTATACAGTTCCAGTTTCCAGTAGCAATCAAGACACTCTTGAAGCTAATACAGCTGATAATGACCATTATTCTCCTCTATGTTCTTCTCACAACATACCAAATGTTTCCTCACCATCAAATAACCTTCCTACTGACTCACTTTATTGCTCATCACTCATACAACCAGCTTCTGATCTAAACACTTCCATACAGCCCAATAATGCCACATCACTACCAAATCAGCAAAATCCATCTTCTTTACTAGTTGAAACATACCAATCATTAGTACCAACACAAGTCAAACCACTCATATCTACACACAAAATGATCACTAGAGCTAAGGCTGGAATCTTCAAGCCAAAGGCCTTCATTGCCAACCATAACAGCCTGGAACCATCCACCACCTATGAGGCATTATCTGATCCTAAGTGGAAGGAAGCTATGCAGGCAGAGTATGATGCCCTCATGAAGAAAATACCTGGAGCCTAGTACTTATATCTTCCTCTTATAAACCAGTTGGATGCAAATGGGTTTTTCGAACTAAGTACAACACTGATGGTTCAGTCTCCAAGTACAAGCAAGATTAGTTGCAAAGGGGTTTCACCAAACTGCAGGCATTAACTATTTAGAAACCTTCAGCCCTGTAATCAAATCTTCAACAGTAAGAGTTATCCTAAGCTTAGTTGTTATGAAAGAGTGGAAAGTAAGGCAAATTGATGTAAATAATGTCTTTCTCAATGGAGAACTTTCTGAAGATGTGTATATGACACAACCTGAGGGTTTTGAATCTAAGGAAGGTTACATTTGCTAACCCAACAAAGCTTTGTATGGGCTAAAACAAGCTCCAAGAGCCTGGTATGAAAAGCTCAAAGGCTGTCTAACTGACTGGCAATTTATCAATTCTAAGGCTGACATTTCTCTCTTCATCAAGCATGATACAAGAGGATTAATCATTGTTCTCATCTATGTAGATGACATTCTAATTACTGGCCCTGATACTGATCTACTGGAGGTATTCATAACTAAACTCAGCACAGTGTTTGCTCTTAAGGATTTGGGGCTGGTTGCTTATTTTCTTGGAGTGGAAGTGTGTTAGACTGCTCAGGGAATGCATCTTTCTCAAACAAAGTATATCAAAGACTTGTTGAGTAGAGCTTCAATGCAGAATTGCAAAGGTTCTGATACACCTTTTAATATTGGTTTCAAGCTGGAAAGAGTTGTACAAGATTCTCTGGGGCAAGAGTTTGAGGATCCCACATTGTACAGAAGTTTTGTTGGTGGCCTTCAATATCTAATTCTTACCAGACCTGATATTGCCTACTCAGTTCGTAAGCTTAGTCAATATCTCAGTGCTCCCACACTTCAACACTGGCTGGCCTGCAAGAAGGTTCTTAAATATCTTCAAGCAACAATCACCTATGGCCTTCACATTCAAAAGGAGGGAATACTTGAAACTACTGGATTGACTGGTTATTCAGATGCTGATTGGGCATGTGATGTTGATGATCGCAAATCCATTGGAGCTTATTGCATATATCTTGGTAACAATCTAATCTCTTGGTCATCTAAGAAGCAACCTATTGTTGCTAAATCTAGCACAGAGAGTGAATACAGAGCCCTGTCCTCAGCAAGCTCAAAATTATCATGGCTGCAATCCTTATTTTCTGAGCTTAAGATTATGAAGTTACCTCCTCCAGTTCTTTGGTGTGACAACCAAAGTGCTGGTGATTTAGCTAGGAATCCTGTTTTTCATTCTAGATCAAAGCACATTGAACTAGATATTCACTACATTAGAGACAAGGTGCTAAAGAAGGAGCCGGAAATCAGATATATTCCTACAAAGGAACAAGTTGCTGATGTGTTTACAAAACCTCTGTCATTTCCTAAGTTCAGTTACTTCCGCTCCAAGCTCAATGTTATTAACAGACCATTGAGCTTGAGGGGGGATGTTAAGGAAGCTCACACTTGTATAGTAGTCAGCAGAACAGAGGATGATAGCAGCAAGATTAATTAGTTACACATTGGTGATGTGGCATGCCATGTCATGCCTGGTGATTATGAAATATATATACACGTGACTGATTAGTTAAAGGTTGTTATATTCAGTTATCAAGTTGAGCTTAAGCACCTGTATATAAGAAATAATTCAACACACATTATGTGTGTATTTGATTAATAAGATCAGAAGTTTTCTCAGATCTATTTCTTAATTCCTTTCATTTTCTTTTACTTTCTAAGTAACCAAACATCATTTTCAATCTTCAACTCTGAGAAATTCTATAATATTTCAGATGTATTACAATCAATTGATGCACGCATGATATGTGTAATTAAATTTAATACAATCACCACTTACATAATAGTGGTTTAATAAAATAAATGTATATATGTCATGATATTATTGCTTATTGTATGGGTGACATGGTACCTCAGATGTATTCTAAAATTAGTATATCATGCACTCTTATTTTTTTGCATATATTATATTTCAAATACTTTTAGGTACCAGTCTCACAATACCATTGTGTTATCCCACAATTATTGCAAAAATTGGTAAAATTAAGGTTTTAGAATCCATATATAAATATAACAAGTATGTGTAGAAAATTCATAATATATACACATCGGCCATGGAATAGTATTTCCAATTATTCTGTCATCAAATGAGTTAGCCAGGTTCAGCAAATCACATTAAATAAGTAGATTTGCTTAAAAATTAAGATATAAAAAAATGAAACGAAAAGTTCCTCAAGTAAATAAAATTCGTCCCCACTGCAATCTGTGCCCACCACCACTATGATTCAACATTATATATGAAATTATGGAGTCCAACTCCCAACTTCCAGCGATCAGCTCCCTGTTCTTTTTTTTTTTTTTTGGTTTGTAGTACTGTCCCAATCTTGTGATGTCTTTATGTTCGTTCACATATGTACGTAAAAGAGAGTTCACATTTAATCTTGAAGATTAGGAAATCGATAATGTTGTCTAATAAAAGTACTATAAGCTTTGTCAATAAATTAAATATGCCTGCAGCAATATTTGAGCACGATATTTAGGCGTAGATTATGATGTAATTATGGAGATTAATCGTCGGAAAATGTGATAATCACATGCATGCTGTTTAATTGTCTTAGCTGTCCACTTAGAATTTCTAAAGTCAACTGCTGCTGAGTGCGACCAAATTAATGGTGTAGATATGGTTGATGGGCTTATTCATTGATTAATTTCATTTAAATGATTTTATATGTATTATAAGACTTGACTTTAGTGTGTAAATGATTTTTCAGAGGTTATCATATCAATGAGAGTTGGAGCATTGTCACCCCTCAAATCTCCTCATAAAACTCTTCTTTTCAGTTATATTTATTTTATTTTTAAAAATATTTTTTTTAAATACACTCTTCTAATTTTTCATTTAATTTTTTTATTATTAAAACTCAAAGTAATGTTGAATTATTTTTTTATTCTTTTTGCAAATTGAAATGTTTTCTAGATGATGATTTTTTTAATGTTAATCATTAGTTTAAATAACACATATTTTATATTGTAGTTTGAAAGTAATCTTCAGTACAAAAAAATTTAATCAATAACAAATAGGAAAAGAAACATAGATTATTCTAAATTTATATGATTTATTCCAGTTAGATAAGAAATAACAAGTAGAGAAAAAAAAAAGGATTAATTATGAACATAAGTATTTTGTTAGAAGAAAAATCTATATGTGTTTAATACTTATTTGTCCTTAACTATAGTTTTATTTGACGTCGGATTTTATAAGGATAATGAAGGGGTGTCAATAGCTTCACTCTATCAATAATGTCAGTTAAATAACAGTAAATGGAATTGTATGATTAACATTTTATAACTTACCAAATCACTTATTTCATTCTTTATTCCATCATTCCTTATGACACCATTATTCTCATTATTTATGTCGTATTTACTCTACCTACTAATTCAATCTACTTATATTTACAATCAGAATTTTTCTAAAATAATTTTAGATTAGTTTTAAAATTAGGAAATCTGAACCTAGGAGAGGTAAGATTTGTTGCAAATTGGAAGACTTGAACCCCTACCATATGAGTGTGAGGGAAGTGATTTATCAAAGTGATTGAGTCATTGCCAATTCATGTTTTTATGTTAATAATGGATCTGTGAAGTAGAATCATAATAATTTTAAAAGTAAAACTGAAAGTATAAAGTTAATTTATAAAGCTTTTATACACTGCGGTAAGTTGACACTTTTTTATATGTTTGAACTTAGAACTTAGACATATTTTTTGTTTCTTATGATACTTGCATGTGTGCTTGTCAGAAGTATGAGGAGGGAAGGTAGAGGGGAGGGGAGCGAGGAAGGTGGAAAAATTAGGGAGAGTTTTGCCATTATTTTCTGTTATGTTTCTAAAAATTCAAGGCAGATTCAAGAGTTTATTAATATGGCTGTACAAATTAATGGGCCACTATCACCATTTGGTGTAGCGAGTGGGTAGGTGTAATTTGATTCAAAAATGTAATGCGTGCTATGCATCATATCTCTTGTCGAGTTATCGATCATATTAACAACAGCTGCAAGCGCCGATTTGCAGCAGATGAAGTGTTGACTAACTTGAATTTGAAACAAAAGGAATTCTTAGCTTATAAACTATTTATAGTGGGAAAAAAAAAAGATATCTATATATATATAGAAAATTTCTTGTGTTAATGCCTTTATTTATTTATTAATTTTTTTTTTATACAATCTCAATCGTGCATTATATTCCTTCATCTTATCATTATTCATTTTGTTTAATACACGTGATTAGAGTTAACATATTTTCTATATGCCTTTTCCCTACTAGAGTTAATTCACATCGGTCACATACACTATATTGATCTTGATCTCATCAAGCTTATCTAATTAACATCTGATAAAACTTAAGAGAGAAAAAAAAAAAACAAGGATCCATAAATTCCATTGGATATCATTATGATAATGGCAATTAATATTTTATAGCAGTCGGTGCAAGCATTTTGCTTAGCTTTACCACAACCTTGGCTCTTCTTTTTGCCTTCTTTATCCTCCTCGCTTCCTCTGGTGAGTGTCTTAATGTAACATATTTTGTTTTCAAAATAAACCAAGATCAACTAAAGGTATCTTTAAAAGTACGTGCTTAAGTTTAATTTTGAATGCACAACGGCTACCGTTTACTAAACATTGGTACTTAATGCTTATCACCATCCACATGTGAAAAATAGCACCACCTTTTCTAGAAGGTGGCACCACTTTTCCCTGTTTTGAATGCGGCTGTTGCTGCATTCTTTGAAACAAAGAAAACAAAAGAAGAATGGAGGATGAGGAGTCGTAATCTAGAAGCTGTAAATGTTTGAAGAAGAAATATGAAGTTAGAAAAAGAGATGCCGGGCCAAAGAAGGAAAAGAAAAGAAAAATTAATAAAATAAAAATAATAATTAAATATTAAATGAACAGTAGCCAATTTTTGGCTATAAAAACGCTGGCTCCCTTCATTTGTAAATCATCGAGTTCTTCAGTTCTTTTCTTTATTTAGAGAGGATTTTTAAGAGTTATAGTGATTTGAGAGTTTGGGTGTAATGGGGTTTTGGGAAGTGAGCTAAAATACTACAATACTTGTAACTCCTTTTCACTAGTAAAATATTTCCTTCTGTCTTCGCCCGTGGATGTAGGCTAAAAGCCGAACCACGTAATTTCTGGTGTCCTCTATTGTGCTTGTTCTTTATTTTATTTCCAATTTCATTTTAGCTGCGGTCCTGCTTCACCCACCAATTTCCTAACAGTGGTATCAGAGCTATTGGTTGTATTTTTGGAGTCAGGAATTGTTCACGTATTCACGTATACGGTGTACGGCACTATTCAATTATACGGCATACGATACTATTCACGTATACGGAGTACGGCACTATTCACGTATACGGTGTACGGCACTATTCACGTATACGGCGTACGGCACTATTCACGTATACGGTGTACGGTACTATTCATGTATACGGTACTATTCACGTGAAACGGTGGAAGCGATCCAAGAATTTTGCGGTGCAAAGCAGGGAATAGTGGTGTGAGTAAAGCAACTGTGTGATTCTGTACATGTCTAGGAAAGTTCTGTCACAAAGGCGATAAGAGCTTAAGGAGTCTGGGTTTTAAGTGGGACCATTGTGACCCCTCCAGTCTTTCCTGGGAACTTTCCTGGTGTGCATTCTCACACATACTCACAACTATTCAAGGTGGTACACTAGCTTGTGTACAGTATTTATCAATAAAATGGCGGCAAAGTATGAAATTGAGAAATTTAACGGAAATAATTTTTCGTTGTGGAAAATGAAGATGAAAGCTGTATTGAGGAAAAATAATTGCTTGGCAGCAATTGAAGAAAGGCCCATGGAGATAACTGATGACAAGTGGAACGAGGTAGACGGCAATGCCATTTCTGATCTACACTTGGCACTTGCGGATGGAGTATTATCCAGTGTGGCAGAGAAAAATACGGCGAAGGAAATATGGGATACTCTCACAAAATTGTACGAGGCCAAGTCACTACACAATAAAATCTTCTTGAAGAGGAAACTCTATACTCTTCGAATGGCGGAATCTACAATGGTGACCGACCACATCAACACATTGAAGACTCTATTTTCACAACTCACAACGTTGGGTCATAATATAGAGGAAAATGAACGTGCAGAGCTTCTACTTCAAAGTCTACCAGATTCGTATGATCAACTCATCATCAACCTGACGAACAACAATCCAGTAGAGGGTTTAGTTTTCGACGATGTTGCAGCCTCCGTATTAAATGAGGAGAGCAGGCGAAAAAACAAGGAAAACAGACAAGCAAGTTCGCAGCAAGCGGAGGCGCTATCGGTGACGAGAGGAAGATCAACAGAACGTGGCCCCAGTGGGAGTCAAAATCATGGTAGATCAAAATCCAGAAGTAAGAAGAATGTTAAATGCTACAACTGTGGCAAGAAAGGGCACGTCAAAAAGGAGTGTTGGAGTAACCAGAAGAAAAGAGAGGGCAAAGAACCTGAGTCATCAAATGCTCAGGGGTGTGTAGCAAGTACCTCAAATGATGGCGAAATTCTCTACAGTGAGGCAACAACTGTTTCAGAAGGCAGAAAACGACTTTCTGATGTCTGGCTTATAGACTCGGGAGCTACCTGGCACATGACCTCTAGGAGAGAATGGTTCCACACATATGAACCTATCTCAGGAGGATCTGTATATATGGGTAACGATCATGCCTTGGAGATCGCTGGTATTGGTACTATCAAAATAAAAATGTTTGATGGTACAATTCGCACAATTGGAGAGGTACGACATGTCAACGGCCTGAAGAAAAATCTATTGTCTTTGGGACAAATGGATAGTCATGGGTACAAAACTCATGTGGAGAATGGAATTATGAAGATCGTTAAAGGCGCGCTTGTATTGATGAAGGCAGAAAAGATTGGTGCTAATTTATTCATGCTTAAAGGAGAAACACTACAGGAGGCTGATGCGTGTGTCGCGTCAAATGGAGAAGAATCAACGATGATGTGGCATCTCAAACTCGGCCACATGTCAGAACAAGGCTTGAAGATTCTCTCTGAGCGAAAATTGCTTCCGGGGCTCAAATCGGTAAGTTTACCATTTTGCGAGCATTGTGTTATAAGTAAGCAGTATAGATTAAAATTCAGTAGATCTATTGCTAGAAGTAAATGCATTCTAGACTTGATTCATTCTGATGTTTGGGAATCACCGGATATATCCATGGGAGGTGCAAAGTACATGGTGACTTTCATTGATGATTATTCCAGAAGATGTTGGGTGTATCCAATTAAGAAAAAGTCAGATGTATTTCATGTGTTTAAAGAATACAAAGCGTGGGTGGAACTTGAATCTGGTAAAAAGATCAAGTGCTTGAGGACAGATAATGGTGGAGAATATACAGACGGCGAGTTTCTTGCTTTCTGTAAGCAAGAAGGTATTCAGAGACAGTTCACGGTGGCATACACTCCTCAACAAAATGGAGTGGCAGAACGGATGAACAGAACTCTTACAGAAAGAATAAGAGCTATGTTGAGGACTACTGGTCTACCCAATTCATTCTGGGCAGAAGCAGCCGAAACTGCCTGTTATATAGTAAATCGGTTGCCATCTACAGCTATTGGGTTGAAGACAGCGATGGAGATGTGGACTGGAAAGCCAGCTGATTATTCCTACCTACATGCATTTGGATGTCCTGTGTACGTGATGTACAATGCCCAAGAAAGAACAAAGCTAGATGCAAAATCTAGAAGATGTATCTTCTTGGGGTATGCTGATGGAGTAAAGGGGTATCGTCTGTGGGACCCCACTGCCCACAAGATCGTCATCAGCAGAGATGTTATTTTTGTAGAAGATCAACTGCAAAGAAAAGATGAAGATAATGGCACTGTAAAAGAAAAGTCAGAGACTGTGCCGGTATATGTCGAAAATAATCCAGAAGATTCAGATTCTTCTGAAGCAGCATCAGAGCACGAGGAACAAGAACCAGTTGAGTCCGAGGCTCCAGAAGTTCGTCGGTCAACTCGTGAGAGACGACCGCCAACGTGGCACTCGGAGTATGTCACAGAGATCAACGTTGCATACTGTCTTCTAACAGAGGATGGAGAGCCTTCAACTTTCCATGAAGCTTTAAACAGCTCAGATGTTGCTTTGTGGATGACAGCAATGCAGGAAGAAATTGAAGCTCTACACAAGAACAAGACATGGGAACTTGTACCACTACCACGTGGAAGAAAAGCCATTGGAAACAAATGGGTCTACAAGATCAAACGTGATGGCAATGACCAAGTGGAGCGGTATCGTGCGAGACTGGTAGTGAAAGGATATGCTCAGAAAGAAGGTATTGACTTCAACGAGATATTTTCTCCGGTGGTTCGACTCACAACAGTCAGAATAGTCTTGGCAATGTGTGCTACATTTGACCTACATCTAGAGCAGTTAGATGTTAAAACTGCATTTCTTCATGGAGAACTTGAAGAAGAAATTTATATGCTCCAACCAGAAGGTTTTGCAGAAAAAGGAAAGGAGAACTTGGTTTGCAGGTTGAACAAATCTCTATACGGTCTCAAACAGGCACCGAGGTGTTGGTATAAGAGATTTGATTCCTTCATCATGAGCCTTGGATACAACAGACTCAGTTCAGATCATTGTACATATTACAAGAGGTTTGAAGATAATGATTTCATCATTTTACTGTTGTATGTGGATGACATGTTGGTAGCAGGTCCCAACAAAGATCGAATCCAAGAATTGAAGGCACAGTTGGCTAGGGAGTTTGAAATGAAGGACTTGGGACCAGCAAACAAGATTCTAGGGATGCAAATTCACCGAGACAGAAATAACAGGAAGATTTGGCTTTCTCAGAAAAATTACTTGAAGAAAATCTTGCGGCGCTTCAACATGCAAGATTGTAAGTCAATTTCTACCCCACTTCCTGTTAATTTCAAATTATCCTCAAGTATGTGTCCTAGCAATGAAGCGGAGAGGAAGGAGATGTCTCGAGTACCGTATGCATCAGCAGTGGGAAGTTTGATGTTCGCTATGATATGCACAAGACCGGACATTGCACAAGCAGTGGGAGCAGTCAGTCGATACATGGCGAATCCTGGCGGAGAGCATTGGATAACTGTGAAGAGGATTCTGAGATACATCAGAGGAACCTCAGATGTTGCATTATGTTATGGAGGGTCAGAGTTTACTGTTAGGGGCTATGTGGATTCAGATTTTGCAGGAGACCTTGATAAAAGGAAATCCACTACTGGTTATGTGTTTACACTTGCGGGAGCAGCTGTAAGCTGGGTTTCGAAACTGCAAACCGTTGTGGCTTTATCTACAACAGAAGCAGAATACATGGCAGCTACACAAGCTTGCAAGGAAGCTATCTGGATACAAAGATTATTGGAGGAGCTCGGGCACAAACAACAGAAAATTCCTGTGTTTTGTGACAGTCAGAGTGCCTTGCACATTGCAAGGAATCCAGCTTTTCATTCCAGGACAAAGCACATAGGAGTTCAGTATCACTTCGTTCGAGAAGTAGTGGAAGATGGAAGTGTGGATTTACAGAAAATCCATACGAAGGAGAACCTAGCAGATGTTTTGACCAAGCCGATAAATACTGATAAGTTTGTCTGGAGTAGATCCTCCTGTGCCTAGCAACAACGTAGGCAACATGATTATGGCGAAGCAGAAAGGATAGTGTGGAGATTGATTGCTTTTCACTCTAATCTCCAAGTGGGAGAATGTGGAAAATAGCACCACCTTTTCTAGAAGGTGGCACCACTTTTCCCTGTTTTGAATGCGGCTGTTGCTGCATTCTTTGAAACAAAGAAAACAAAAGAAGAATGGAGGATGAGGAGTCGTAATCTAGAAGCTGTAAATGTTTGAAGAAGAAATATGAAGTTAGAAAAAGAGATGCCGGGCCAAAGAAGGAAAAGAAAAGAAAAATTAATAAAATAAAAATAATAATTAAATATTAAATGAACAGTAGCCAATTTTTGGCTATAAAAACGCTGGCTCCCTTCATTTGTAAATCATCGAGTTCTTCAGTTCTTTTCTTTATTTAGAGAGGATTTTTAAGAGTTATAGTGATTTGAGAGTTTGGGTGTATTGGGGTTTTGGGAAGTGAGCTAAAATACTACAATACTTGTAACTCCTTTTCACTAGTAAAATATTTCCTTCTGTCTTCGCCCGTGGATGTAGGCTAAAAGCCGAACCACGTAATTTCTGGTGTCCTCTATTGTGCTTGTTCTTTATTTTATTTCCAATTTCATTTTAGCTGCGGTCCTGCTTCACCCACCAATTTCCTAACACCACACACATAACAGTAAAATGAAAATTACAACACTTCAATTCCAAACACATATTGAGTCAAAATTAGGAGAAAAATCACATCAAATTGGGTTAAGTAAGATATAAAAATTTACTTATATAAAGCAGGAACTAATAAGTTGATAAAAATGGGCAATATTTTTAATTGAAATTAATCATTAGGCAATATTAATTGTAACATTTGACTGATGACTGACGAATTAATTCGTACATGTTTTTACAGAAATGGCAATGGTGGAAGCAAAACTGTGCCAGAAGCGAAGCAAGACATGGTCAGGATTCTGTGGCAGCTCACCAAACTGTGACAAGCAGTGCAAGGAATGGGAGGATGCAAAGCATGGTGCCTGCCACTTCGATTTCCGTGGTTTTGATTGCTTCTGCTACTTCGATTGCTAGGCATATCACTAGCAGCTGTGCCTGTACGCAAGCTGCCTTTTCATTTGCTGCTTTGTGTGTGCTTTGTCCTTTGAAAGAATATTAAACTATATAAGTAGTTTCGAAATAATGAAATAATCAAATGTTAATTTTGCTAGCCAAACATGATTCTCACTGGTTTATTACACTGTTTTCTTAGACTCTAATAGATGTTAATTAATTAAAGCCTTTTGTCATCAGCCGACCTTAGCTCAGTTGGCAGAGCGGAGGACTGTAGTAGTGAAGCTGTCATCCTTAGGTCGCTGGTTCGAATCCGGCAGGTCGGATGTTTTACACTTTACTCTTTTTTTTCTACACAAAAATAAAAAAAGACAAATTGGGTTAAGTTCAACTAAAAAAATCATTGAAAATAAACTCTCATGTTGCGTTTACTTCATGAGAATAGGAATGAGAATGTGTTGGAATGTCATTGATGTGTTTACTTGGCAAAATAAATGGGAATGTGAATGAGAATCAATTAACCAAAATACCCATAATATTAATAATTAATAAAAATAATTAATTTATCATTATTAACAATATTATCATTATTGTTGTTGTTGTTGTTGTTATTATTATTAAAAATAATATTAACAATAATTAATAATAACTAAAATAATAAATTTAATAATAATAATAATAATATTATTATTATTATTATTATTATCCTTATTAACATTTATTATTATTATTATTATTAAATTTTATTAACTTTATTATTTTAGTTACTGTTAATTATTGTTATTATTATTTTTATTAATATTATCATTAATAACATTTATTATTATTATTATTATTATTATTAGTATTATATTTTATTAACTTTATTATTTTAGTTATTATTATTACTATTAATATTATTTTTATTAATATTATCATTATTAACATTTATTTTTATTATTATTATTATTTTAATTAATATCATTTTTATAATAATATTTATACATGTATGTAGATAATGAAAATTACATTATTATTATTAAATTTTATTAACTTTATTATTTTAGTTATTATTAATTATTGTTATTATTATTATTATTATTATTATTAATAACAACAACAACAACAACAACATTAATAATGATAATATTGTTATAATTATAAATTAATTATTTTTATCCTTATTTTTATTGTTAATAATGATAATATTAATAAAAATAATAATAACAATAATTAACAGTAACTAAAATAATAAAGTTAATAAAATTTAATAATAATAATTATTATTATTATTATTATTAATGACATTTAAAATAATAAAATTATTTGTGATTTGAATAAGGTAATTTAAGAAATATGAAAAAATTAGAAGGATAGAAAAGTAAATTTATGTTTCATTCTCATTCCCATATTTTCATTCCCAACCCTCCCATGGGAATAAAATTCCCATTCTTTATTCCCAAATTATGTAGGATCCACACAATTTATTCACATTCCCAAAGTCATTTTTGTCAAGTAAACATAACTTTGATTCCTATTCCTCCATTCCCATTCATCATTCCAAGAAGTAAACACACCATCAGTAATCTTCCACCTTAAGAATAAGGAGAGAAGTTGATAAGAGTTTGCCACCAAGATACATTCTATGAGGTCGAGATACGTATTATGAGATTAAGACCCAAGCAAATAAGGTTTGAGGTTTGTGCAATGAGATCGAGGCCCAAGAGTATGAGGTCAAGATACGTGTTATAAGATTAAGGCTCAAGAGTTTGAAGCCGAAATACATATTAGCATTAGGGGCGAGCATGATCATGTAATTAAGCAAAAAGATGAGGGATAATAAGAAAATCAAATATACTATATTACTTGATATTAGAAAATTTAAGATGAGCATAATTACGTTGATACTCTAAATATAATTAAACAATTTTAAACTATAATAAATGTTAGATTAAAAAAATAAGTCAACATGATAAGATTAATCAAATAGTTAATTGTGTCATAAATAGGTTAGCATGTTGAAAACTCTTTATTCAAATTTGACATGATTGATAAATGAGTGATATAATTCAACTGATCAGTTAATAATTGTATCATTTTAGTTCAACCATAACTCACCGCCACGTATCGATTTCAAAAATTGTCACTCCTAGACTCCTACCAAAAGAATAAGCAAATTGCAAGCAAAATTAAGTTGACAATTCAATAACGAAAGAAAAATAACAATAAAGCTAAAGTCTTGTTCCTTGATTTAGAGAATCAATCAAGAGACACAAAGGAAAGCAACAGACATATTTAGTGGAATCCGATTCAAAAATTTCCGAATCCAACGTGTTGGAATTTTTGGGCACGTAAGCTAGACGTGTTCACATTACTTATGTCACAAATATAATTGAAAGATGCTAAGAATTTTAGAACCTTAATTAGTTATTAATTTTTAAAAAATAGAAAATCAAGGGGCGGACGGCTTGCTCCCGTTTTATCGAATCATCCTCCACTCTCAATGAGAGGGGTTTAAAATAAAATAATTAAAAGAAAATAAAATTAAAGAGTTCGATGTTACATCAAACTTACAAAGAAATATTAAAACCATCCGGCATTTTAATTAGCTTAACTAATTGATCAAGTAGCTTTTGAGTTTCATGCACTGCATGCCTTAGCCTTATCTCTTATCTAAGGTCTTTACAAGCAAGAAAGTGAGCATTAAAGCCTTAATCAGAAAGCTTATTATACTTTGAAAGAATTAACTATTCCACATCAAAGATTCTAAAATCATTTGTCTAGTTCCACATGGAATTAGCATATGATTGTTTTTCTTCAAAATAAGCTTTTAATTTTTAAACCTTTGTTTCCCACTAGGATTCTCTTTCAGTTGATTCCTTATGTTTCGCTTTGCGAATTGGATAATCTAATCAATTGAGTCAATGGAGCCCAGAGATCTAGCCCAATTTGGAGTATTAGCCACCCCCAATTAGCCCAATCATTTATTCGATTTTGTCTGCCAAGAGGGCTTTTATTTTGAGTTTCCCTTTAATAACTAGTCGTTTTCCTTTATCAACTCTTTTAGTTCACTATACCCTTTTGATACTTCAAAGGTCACTTAATTTATGTTGTGAATCTGCTTTATAGATTATTTGATAGTGTAGTTTTCACTTGAGCTACATGTGTCATAAAATAAAGATTTATATAATATGGAAAAGCTAAAAAAATAACTTCTCCTTAAATTTTACAGGTCCCCCACCCCCAAATGTAGGTCTTTAAGTTTTATTTACACAAATCACTCACATGTTACATGTTTTGCGATAGGTATTGATTCAAGTTGATATAATACTACGATCTTTAGTTGACAATTTAGAGATTAAGGTTTCGTTTGATGGTATTGTGATTTAAAAGTTATAACTGATATAAAATAAAAGTTGATGATTGTGGCACACATAAATTTTAAAATTAACGATTCTAACAACACAATAAGGATTATATACATTTGTTTATCA
Source organism: Citrus x clementina (assembly GCF_000493195.1). NCBI lineage: Eukaryota > Viridiplantae > Streptophyta > Magnoliopsida > Sapindales > Rutaceae > Citrus > Citrus x clementina. The sequence goes on from NW_006262022.1 coordinate 5,578,675, forward strand.
AACAATTAATTAGGTAAAATACTGTAACTTTCAAACTAAAGTTACAATTTATAAATATTTACCAAACACTTTATTATAGTCATGACATTAAACTATAACCGCTATACATCAATCACAAATGGAGCTTAATTTTAGGAAACCAAGAAGCAATACAAAAATTTTAATTTATTTTTTGATATTTTACACATTTAAAAGCACATGTATTTTAAAATTTAAAAACTAATAGTTGAATTTAAAACTATGAAATTTGTTTAACATTAACATTTAACAATAGCTTTTCACAAATTCTTAGTTATGATATTTTTTAATATAATAAAATGATCCAAGTGAATTTTAATATATACATAATTGAAAATTTATTAAATATGTAACATTTTTCTTCTTATTTCAATCACCTTAACAATTTCTATCCAAATAATCATTTGTGTATGGTGCTTGAGAGTGTATATCACATAGACCCCATTTGAGATTGCTTTTAAGATATTTAAAAGTGATTTTAAAACGATAAAAGCTAATTTTTTTTAGAGGTCACTTTTGGTAAAATCACTACATACTACTGCAGATTTTGAAAAGTATGGGAAGAAAAACTTTTTAAAATTTGATTTTAAAAATTATTTTTATATTTAATATAATTCCATATATATATATATATATATTCTCATAGATATTATAAAAATCCAAGATTATTTTTATTGATTAAGACTGAAGGGTAACTGATCAAATTCGTAGACATTCTTATGATAAAATCATTAAATTTAAAGAGATTATTATTATTGCCAATTATATTGAGATAACAAAATAACAAAATAAAATTAATAATTTAAAAATGTTTATTTTAGTTATCAATTATTGTATGTACATAATAAAAAAATATTGTATAAATGTGTAAATAAATTAGATTCAATGTTACATCCAATTTAACTATTTACATTCTTACAATGGCTTAAGCAATAGAATTTATAACACTTATAAAAATAAATTTTACCAAATGTTTAACTAATTCTCTTTACAGTTAATTATTTTTATAACACAATTAACAATAATTATTTTTAAAGTTACTGTATTATCAAATTGACCCGTAATATTATTTAGTTATTGTACCTTTTTATCACTATTCATAACACTTATAAAATTGCAGTACATATGTAATTATTAACTAGTTAAAGAATTTCTATCATGTACTTTAGGAAAATTAGATAAAAGATTAGTATTAGCATATGGGAATGGGACCGCCACTACTTTGCTTCCATCTTTTCAACACAATCCAAAGAAACCGTTTACTGTCACAATCAAATCAAATAACAAGATGAATCAAATTACAAATAAACTGTTAATCAAAATCAGAGAGTGAGGATTGATCAAGATTTGGCAAAACAAAATAACCCGTTGCCACGTAGCATCAATTCTTCTAAACCCTAAAAGTAGAAGGGATAAAAAAAGGCCAATACGCTTCACTCCTGCATTATTGGTGGGTGTGATAATAACCGAAATGCCAGTTAAAGGTGAAAGTCTGCTATAATTATCAAAGAAAAAGAAAAAGAAGAAAAAAAAAAGAAAAAAAAAAAGGCAGTTTAGTGCTATGTGTCAGTTTCTTAATTTGTAAGAAACCAATCAATGGTTTTGCGACAAGTCCATCAGGATTGTCATGTTAGCACATAGATTATAGAAACTCCACTTGCTAACTTATCGATGAATGAATTTTACTTGATTGTTAATTTACATGAAATATAATTTAGTGAGATTCGCAATCAATCATATTAATTGAGGGGATTCAGGGTTTCTTGATGAATTGTGTAATAAATTTTGATGAATTGTGTAATTTTTAACTTTTGCTCAAGATTAGGTGGAGTACTACTAAATACTAATGTCTTTTAATTATTATATCTTTCTGATCATTGAATTATTACTTTCCTTTTAATCTTTTAGGAAAGATAGTGGTTAATTCATCTTAAGTAGGATTGGAATTTTAGACCTCTAGTATCATTATAAGAAATTTTATCAATTGAACCAATTAATGTCTATTCTTAAAATAGAGTTATCAGTCCTTTTTCGAAATATAATCCTGGGTTTTTGTTTCATTTTTTAAAAATAAATAATTGAATTTTGAATACCATGGGTGGGAAAAGTTTGGTCATAAGAATATATAATGTCAGAAGTGGGGTAAAATAAATCTAATAAGTTATGTACAATTATCTCTCTTAACTTTTGTACAATAATCTCTCAGGAAAGTTGACGATGCAATCACTTATTATTATTATTATTATTATTTATTTATTTATTTATTTTTGGTTGCAAAATAAGCTAACAAGAATGTTCTGACTGGCCAGTTGCTCTCTAATTATTCTTGCTGTTCATTGTCAAATCTAAAAGAGGAAATGAAAATAAATGAGTAATTTACAATTGTACAAAAGTCTTTTGGAAGTGGTGAGAATATCACAAGAAAAAGAAAATCATTGGTCCAGTGGACTGTGGACTGGAAATCCCTCAACTTGCATATTTTCCAGTAAAGTAAATAATAGGGAATATGGTGTGTCTTTGCTAGATGAAGAAAAAAAAAATTGATATAATAAAAAAGAAAAAGGCTTATATTCTTCTATCTATATATAGCAAGCCAACCAACAAGTTTCAAGACCAAACAAACATTTCAAGCTTCCAAATCTTAGAGAGAAAAGCAAAAGCAGAGAACAGTCTAGCTCACTCTGTTTCCTCTGTTTTATCTTCTCTGTTTTCCACTCTGTTTCTATGAATCAGAACACCAAAAACACGTCACTCTTTGCTATGTTGATAGTAGCAACTTTCTGTCCTCTCTTTGGAGAAGCCCTGATCCAAAACCAACTCTCCTGAGTCTTGCTAGTGAGAACAAAAACACATCAAACGCTATACTTCACTTCAAAATCAGCTTTGATTCTTGATCCTTGTGTCCAAATGGATTCATTTGAAATCACCAACATTAAAGTTGCGAAGGCTAATGCAATCCACAAGCATCGCCGGATTCGAAAGATGGCAAGCTTGTTCAGGATAGTTGAGATTTGTGTTATCCTGATTTTGGTCTCACGTTTTACCCTTCAGCTCCCATTGGCTGTAAAGATTTCGGCAGAGTACTTCAAGGATTTCGCACTATTCCTTGTTAGCCCTCGCTTTGTCTTCATCCTCGGCAACGTGATTGTTGCCATTCTTTTTGCAAACTCAGGGCAGTTTTCCTTGGAGGATTCTGCCAAAAAGGATCCAGCAAACGATTTCTACACACAGTTTGTGCACAAGAGTGAAAAGACTCAAAATATTCATCGGTATGAGGTTGAGAACAGAGAAAAAAAGAGCATCTGTGCAGAGAAATTACTTTGTGATGAAGCATACACTTCTTTGCAAGCCAAGGGTTATAGGAGATGCCAATCGGAGAACTTTAAGCGTGTAAATTGCGAAAAGTCATGCCGGGAACTGAGGAGAGGGGGAACTGAGAAGTTCAAGAAAAGTACTAATCCTGGGGAAAGATTGGTGAAAAGCTCGTTCCCTGAAGATAGAATGAGCAATGAAGAATTTCGCCGCACAATTGAAGCTTTCATTGCAAGGCAACAGAAGTTTCGAAGGGAAGAAGAGTTAGAGTTCTCTTTGATCTAAAGGGTACTTAGATAATAGCATAATTAGAACGTTCCCTTTTCTTTTCATTTCTGTTCATATGTTTGTATGAGTCTCTTTTGTAAATTGCTATATCATATATGCAATGGAACATTTCTAGTTACCTTAGTTTTCTCTTTTGCTTAACTGTTTCTACAACTTCAATTTTTCTTAAAAAACGATTCATTGATGTCAAAAGTTAATGGATAGTCTAGTCAGTGAAGGCACTTCTCGAAGATTTGGATAAGCGGATGAGAGAACTACAGGGATTGCCATATTCTGAATGATGTAACAATTTTGACAAAATGAGCAGGAATGTATTCCAATTCCATATCTTGTTACATCATAATATCCTTTAGTGCCAAATTCTAATTCTGAGTTGGGTGCGTCAAATTCCAAACTAAAAGATCAAAGAACAATACCAACTATTAAATCTGAAAAGCATATACATCTGTTTGCCCATGCCCGAATTTCAAAATCTATACAAATCAGATTAAGGGAGTACCTGTGGCAGCACAAGTTCTATTCTACAAAAGTACAGGATGAGTTGGAGTTTATGCTTTTTCATTGGCGGTAAAATTTTTAGCGAGAATATGCAATGCTACAAGTGCTAAACGTACACAAATCAGAAAGAAAGGATCATTCATGAACTACCAATATTTCATTCTGATAAAGAAATGGGATATCATGGGAAAAATATCTTCATGAAATAGGTTGTAGATTCCAATCAACAGAGTAGGTTTGACAAGAAGTAATAAAGTTTTCTATGCTCCAATCTTATTACTAAAATGTAAGTGCTATATTTTTAATTGTAATAGTAACAAAAAGAAGCCAAACGGTTCTATTTATTCATACAAGGAGTGTCATCTCAACACTTCTGATGAAAATATTGTGAGAAAGTTTATGTAACAAACAATCTTATCCATAACAAATTTACTGCCTTATTCTGGTATTCAGAAAGTGCATACTGGGACCAGAGAGGCAGAATAGCCATGGCTAAAAGCAATCCATTTTAAGAAGGGTTCCATGAAGACAATGGTGGGGTATCAGCAGTCTTGTAAGTACCCAAGGAACTCGGATATCTGTCACCCTTCACATTATCTGCTGAAGCAATAGCTTCAAGTTCGGCCATTTCTTCTGGAGTTATTTTCACTGACAGAGCCTTAATATTTTCATTGAGGTTGGCAATCTTGGTGGTTCCAGGAATGGGACATACGTCATCTCCTTGGTGATGAACCCAGGCTAATGCAAGCTGTGATGGGGTGCACCCTTTGTTCGCAGCTATTTCATTAACACGTTCAAATAGCTTTTGGTTATGCTCCAAATTTCCAGGCTGGAATCTTGGTAGGTGCTGCAGAAGTTAGAACACTCACACTTCAGCAAACAAAACTAAAATCAAATCATTAAGAAAGAACAAGATATTGGATATAGAATGCATTTACAAGCAGAAGTAAATGCAACTCTCGTTTTGATATTACAGCACTTTGGGTGGTTCCTAGGTGTTCCACAGCCCCAATTTTCTTTTGAATAATAATATCATGAAATGCTAAATATACAGAATCGTCAAACATATGGACAAAGAGAACCAAAAAAAAAAAAGGTGAAAGCGAGGTGAAAGACACTAAGTTAGAGGAACAATGTAATAAAAGGATGCCACAAGATAGCATGACGCAAGGTAATAGTCTACAGAAAGCACACCTTCATATTGTAGGTTAATGATGAGATAGGAGAATAGTTGCTTGCCATGCTTGCAAACATCCAATTATGACGCTAAAAAACATTTTTAGGCCAAATGCAGATGCATTGCATTCCAAATATTAGTACTTGCACGGTAGATTTACAAACCTTTCTATAATCTCCCTCTGATAAGCTTTCAGCCAACTTAGACCCTGATGAAAAGAATCCTCGTCCTAGAGGACTGTACGCAACAATCCCAATGCCGAGTTCCCTGAGGAACCATTGGCATTGCATTAGCGGATGTTACAATACTTTACTCATGATTTCTTATTTCCTTTTAACTCTAAATAATTGAGTTCCTCTCATTAATGCCTCACCTGCAAGTAGGAATTATGTCTTCCTCTACATCTCGTGTCCATAGGGACCATTCCAACTGCACAGCTGTTATTGGATGAACAGCATGAGCTCGTCTAATTGTTGAAGCAGAAGCCTCAGACAGTCCAATATACTTTATTTTGCCCTCTTCAACTAGTTTCTTGAGTTCTCCAATCTTTCAAAAGAGCGAAAAAAAGAATTACTTCATGTTCAATATAAAGCCAGTTTCAAAGTCCAACTAAGAAACTTGATGGGAGAAGGAAACATTGTGAGAAATCAAACTTCATAACCCTATCAGATCGTTAAGTTTCAAAGAAAGATGCGGCTTAAAAAAAAAGGATAAATGCTCATTACCTGACAAATACAACAATATGTGTAGGTCATTAACATTGATCCAACGTTGTTTTTTGAGTTTTCACACAGATTTCAGCATGGTAATTCAAAACATGGATGCAGAAAGTCTCTCAGTCAAGTATACAACAAGACAAATTGCACTTTCGTGTTAAGAATAATTAAATATGATAATATCTCGTCTTCCTTCGATGAGTCACGGTCCACATATAACAGACCATGTCTTCACAGTGTCTGTAGTGTTAGTTAACATGAAAAATAAAAACCTTCCCTCTCCTTACCCCCACACATCTAACATGCATTCTTCCTGCCAACCCCTTTTCTTCAACAAAAATACATTCCAAAAGGGTCTGCGATATGCATTACACATGGATATGTTCACACGCATTCAACAATTGAGACAATGTTTTGACGAAACAAAAATCACTAACTATACAATACAATAACAAACTAAACAAGTAAAACTTTATACTCACAGTTGATAGATGAAAAAATCTATATTAGTGAACAGTAATAACATTTGTTTCGCAACCAAAGCTACAACCCCACAATACAAAATGCGGCATTTAAGCTTAACAAAAGAGAGCAATAAGGAGAGGAAATTACAGTGACTTCAATGGGAGTTTGAGTGTCAATGCGATGTTGGTAATAAAGATCAATACAATCAACATCAAGACGCTTCAAGCTGGCCTCACATGCAGCTCTCACATAAGCAGGATCCCCATGATATCCGTACTTACCATCCACAATACCTATTCCAAATTTAGTTGCCAATTCAGCTCTTTCCCTGAACCCTCCTTTCAAAGCCTATCCAGAATTAATAATTAAATAATACCCGCACGCTAAAGATGCAGGAGAATTAAGAAAAGCAAAATAAATTTATGAAAAATTAAGATGACCGACCTTGCCCAGAAGAATTTCATTTGTGTGCGGGCCGTAAATATCAGAAGTGTCAAGAAAAGTGATGCCACTGTTGATGGCATGGCGGATTAAAGCGATCATATCGGGCTCAGGCTTCGGGGGACCGTATAAAGCGGACATGCCCGTGCACCCCAAGCCTTGTGCTGATACTTCAAGGCCTTGTGAACCCAGCTTCATTCTCCTCACCGTCGCCATTTCCAGAAATCACCACACTTGTTAGCTTAGCTGACCAGGAGAGTGTAAGAACAAAGATAATGGCAGGATTATAATACTTTAATATAGCGTTTGCTTTTTTTTATTGGACTGACAATATTGAAGAATGAAAATTTTATAATTGGGAGTATGGAGTGGGAGTAGAAGTGGGAGTGAGAGTAAATTGTTTATTTATACTGAAATAAAAGTATAGAATGAAGATTAAAATTCAATTTATATGTTTACGCTGTCTTGGATTGGGAGTAAATAGTTTCAAATTATAATTTTATCTTTATTTAAAAAATTATAGTTTTTTAATTATAAAGTTAATAAAAAATATATTTAATGAATAAATTTTTATTTTATTATATTTGTAAATTTATAATAATTATTAATATTCTTAATTATGAACATCACAATTTTTTATTAATTTTAATTTTAATTATATAAATTAAAAATTATTGATAAGGACAATATAAATGAAATATTTTTACCATTAACATAGTATGAAATTACTATTTTCTTAGAATAAACTATTTATTAGTATTAATTATTAATATTAAATAAATATAATACTAATATTTTAAAATAAATATAATAATATTATATTTTCAAATAAAGATGGTTTATAGTAATATTATTAATTCTCTATTAATATAATAATATTATTTTAAGTAATTTAGACTTAGAATCAAACCAAATTATTATTTAACAATAACAATAATAACAACAAAATTAACTGAAATAATAATATTAATAATGATAATAATAAAAATAATAAAAATTATTAATAAGTTTTAATAATAATAATAATAACAACAATAATTAATCATAATTAAAATGATAAAGTTAATATATTTTAATAAAAATAATTTTAATCATAACAAGATAAATATTAATATTAATGAATTAATTACAGTATAATAACAATTAAAATAATAAAAGAAATAAATTTTAATAATAATAATGACAGTAATAATCATAAATAATAATAATTAAAATAAATAAAAATAATAAAATTTAATAGAAATAATCTTATATAATAATAATGATATTAATAATAATAATAATAAATTAAAATTCTTTTCAAATGTCATTTTATTCCAAAAATGGGCTTATATGTAAAATTTTGTTACTTTTAGTGGCTATTGAATTTTGCAGAAAATATAAGGTAGTGTAGTGTAATCAAACACAAAATGACAAAGGTTGTTGTATGTTGCAACCGTTGCAATATAGGCGGACCCTCTTTTTAGAAATAAATAAATTGTATTAAAAGGCTAAAAAAATTGACCAACAATATATCCAAGTTTTCCTATTTGAGTTTGAAAAATTATAAATTAAACTCTTATCCGATTATTTTGAAACAAATTTAAAAAATATTCTTGAACATGTATAGTTTAACATACAAAAATTTTAGACTGAAAATCAATTTGTACTAATTATGTGATTGGCATATTGAAAAAACTATTTTGATATGTGTGGATATAAATTTATGTGATTTGCCTACAAGTTTATGTGATTTGTTGTTATGCATTAAACGTGATAGTGTATATGAGCATGTATGTGTGTAGATCCAAAAAATTAATTCCCTAAGGGTGCGTTTGACACATTGTATTATATTATATTGTATTGTATTATTTTAATGTTAGTGTATTATATTATGTTGTATTGCATTAACACTTTATTATAATAATGTTGTACAATATTTGGTGCTACACTGTACTGTGTTGATTTTTTTGTGGTTAATTTAAATGAAATATTATATTATGTTAATATATTTAAATTGTATTAATATTATATATTATTATTAATTTTAAATTAATATTATTCAAACTTATTCATATTTAAATATTTATTATTAGTTATAATAAATTATAAATTTATTAATAAATTATAATGTAAAAATAAAAAATATTATATAATATTAAAAATTTATATTTATTTTTATTATTATTATAATAAAGCAAAAGAAAAAAAAATTATTAGTATTATTTTAATGTAAATAATATTTTAATGCCCCATTATACAATGTAACAAACATTTTCTAAGGGTAAAGAAAGAGGAAGAATTTTAGTGGAGTAGAAGAGGATTGCGTCGATCAAGGGTAAGAACTGAGAGGCCACAGATGGTTAAAAGGGCTCTATTTTTTCAATTGAAAAAGAGTAGTATGAGTTGTCTGTGTGAGATTCGAGAGATATTTGAAAAATCATTTTGTAAATATTTTAATTTAGTTGAAAAAATATTAACCCACTGCAAAAGACTATTTATAAAATTAACTCGTTATGAAATTTTCTTTACGACATTGCTCCCACTAAAAAATAATTATACTAAAATTTTACATGAAATTTAAGGAGTTTTGTTTTCCCCAATGGTGTCAAACTGTCAATTGCCCGCACTAGCCAACGCGCACATCAACCCTGCATATTATCCGCCGTGCGGGCGCAACCGCGCAAGTAAGATCACATTGAGCTAAAATACAATGCTAGGATCAGGGGGTAGGCGACGTGTTGGCTGGGACGGGCTATAGCTTGTCCAATATTTGGAGAAAATTTTCAGCTTTATTTACGGAGATATCATTATAATTATTTTACAGAACTGCCATTGTTATGTTTACAAGTTTGTCCTTTCATGTAAATTTGAAAACAGGCCATACAAACTATTGAATTTAATAATTCAAGTTAATCACTAAAGGTGATTTTGTTTCCGACCTTAAATTTTTGTTCTTTTTAATTTAATATCTGCCACTGCCCAATTTTAAACTAAATAATTTAATTCGTAAAATCCAAAATCCAATAATTATATGATTATAAAAGTAAAAATTGTAACCATAGTCAAACAGTAAATAGATTTAAAATAAATTAGCCACACATTTCAGAAAATAAAACACACACTTTAGTTAGTAATTATTTTACATAATTACAACATAAAGAAATTAAAATAAAAAACGGTAACCAATTCCTAGTCTATTTAAATTCTTGGGAGACTTCACATAGTAATATATAGTCCTAATTAAAAAATAAAAGAAATTAATTCACCCTAAAAACAAAGTTCCTAATTTGGTCCTTGCATAGGATAACACACTCGATTTCACTTAACGACAGTGCCTAAGGTTAACCCTGATTATAGGTCAACTAAAGAATTAAATAATGGGATGATATAAAAATCAGAACACATAGAAGTTACATGATTTAGCACTTAACTTACATCCAAGGGTATAGAAAGAGTAATTTTCACTATTGAATACAAATTACAACGAATTTTTTTTTTTTTTTTTTCAAGTTTAGCTATTTGCTCTTGTCCCTTTGTGCATCAAGGATTTTCTATCCATAATATAATTTAGGTATCATTAATCTTTGATGACTCATTATTCTGATAATCTTTATCACTAAGAGTTTTATATGATATCGATATTTATCTCCTTCTTAAATTGAGCTTTTTATAATATCAACGCTTATCTCAAGCATTTATCTTCTTTTTAAACTCGTCTTGTGCTTCAGGAGCTTCTAAATTCTTCTACTGGGTTTAGATAATGTCTCAAATTACTCGTCTCTAGTTATTGGACTCAAAACCTGGGTTTTTTCTAATTAAATTTATCTCCCATGGTGGTGCTCATATGCTTCCTTGGTCTTATACGCACATGCTCTCATGCTTTTATATAGGTGTACTTAATTAACTTATTAAGCATCCTACTGAGCTAGCATGCTTTCATGATCTCATGCTCACGTGCTCTCATAGTCTCACGCACATGCTCTAGTACTCTTATGTAGTTGTGCTTAGGTAACTTGTTAAGCTTCATACTGACCTAGCATGCTCTCATGGACTCATGCTCACAAGTTCTCATGGTTTCATGCTCATGTACTCTCAAGTTCACGTGCTTTCATAGTCTCATATAGCTATACTTGATAGACTTATTAAGCTTCAACTGATCTAGAATGCTCTCATGGTCTCATTCTCTCATTATTTGACTTGCTACATTTTTCCTTGCAACACCTACCAACCAAGAAAACAGAATAAATTAACAATACAAAATTCATATCACTACGAATTCCTTTTACACGAAAGAAAAAAGGAAAAAAAAAACAATGTTACATTTATAATAGAGGGAAGAACACAAAATAGAGCAAAGCAAGCTTTGAAAATGTGACCAGAATAAAATATGTGTCATTTCCCAGCCATGTTTTTGCTGGGGAGGCAGGGGACATTGCCACCAAATTTAAGCAAAGTAACAAAGACTCCCAAATTCCGATACAATAATGCATTCCTCGGAACGCAATTTAATCTCAAATGTAAAATTATTCACCTAACAAGCTCGATTTTCCAACAGATGGAGTCAAATACCAGTTGATTTATAATGTATTATGTAACATAATACTAAACGCGGCAAGTAGCAATTTTTAATGCCAAAGTTGAACATTGAAATTTCTCGTTTCAGAAAGTTTAAGGGGTTGCTTTACGTACAGTGAAAGGTCAGCTGATCTCTCCATGTAGTCCAAACATGGCGTACGTTATTTGCTTTTGCCTCAAATCTATCACAACGTAAAATATATTCTCAAATGCGCATGATCAGATGAGTTTTTCTAGGAGACTGAAAAAAACTGAACATAAATAAAAGGGTGGATCGACAATGCAGGTAGCATCTCAACAAGGCCAGAAATAATTTTAGCAATGGAAGTACAGCAAGTTCTTTGCATGAATGGTGGCCGAGGAGATACCAGCTACGCCAACAACTCAAAGATTCAAGTCTCTTTCCTATTTTCACTCTCACTCTTACACCCATATTCTCACACAAAATGATCTACGTTGATGATTATATATCCTTTTATTTTTGTTTTTGGAACAGAAAAGAGCAATGCTCACGGCAAAGCCAATACTACAAGATAGCATAAAAAAGTTGTATTGCAATCGCCTTCCTGAGTGCTTGAAAATAGCAGATTTGGGCTGTTCTTCAGGACCTAATACTCTTTCTCTATTGTGGGAAATCATAGACACGATTGATGGAACGTGCAAAAGGCTGAATCGCGAGGCACCAATGTATCAGGTTTTCTTGAATGATCTTCCTGGAAATGACTTCAACACCATTTTCAAGTCATTGCCAGGTTTTTATGAGAAACTGAAAGAAGTAAAAGGAAGCAATTTTGGACCCTGTTTTATTGCAGGAATCCCTGGCTCTTTCTATGGCAGGTTATTTCCCAACAAGTCTCTTCACTTTGTTCATTCTTCCTACAGTCTTCATTGGCTTTCTCAGGTTAGCAAGAAAAATATGAATATTTCCTCGTATGGAGGTTAATATCTAATGCTTATATAGTGCATATACACTAGTGTGAGATTGATTTGCACTTATTGCATAATTCTCTCTATTATTTGGTGTTCAACGTTACTGCATTATCACTTTCTAGCCCATGAAATTTGACCCCTTACAATATGGTAACCAATATCGTAAGCATATATAATTCTGTATAAAATGACCGCACCTCTTAAAAATTGAAATCACTATTAAAAGTTGATCTTCTTTGCTTTCAGTTCCATAAAGGCAGGAGCGTTGCTTAATTAAGCCAGTCTTCTATGTATATATGTTGAGCTATTCCACATATTTTAGCAGTAGTATGTTATTCATTACTCAGACTGGCACTAAAACTTTTGCATATGTACAATCATGGTTAGTTTTTCGCATGAATTATGAGGTACCAGAAGGGCTTGTGAGCGAATCAGGAGTTCCATTAAACAAAGGACATATTTGCATGGCTAAAACAAGCCCTGTTGGCGTACATGAAGCTTACTTGGATCTCTTCTAGAGGGACTTTACATTGTTTCTGACATCAAGGTCAGAAGAGATACTTTCTGGTGGCCATGTGCTCCTCAGCATAATTGGAAATGACAGAAAGCCGGGTGACCCTAGATGTACCGGCTGGGAGTTGTTAGGTGTCACTCTGAATGACATGGTCCTAGAGGTAAATGACTCTCTCCCTCTCTTTGATGTTCACCATTGATGCTTGTAATGTAATGCACAACTGGGAACGGCAAGCAGCAGTAAGCTGAACATAAAGTCTAGCTAATTTCCCTTTCTGTTCTTCAGGGGTTGGTAGAAGAGGCAAAAGTGGACTGGTTTAATCTCCCTTATTATGCACCTAGTCCAGAAGAAGTGAGACATGTTATTCAAACAGAAGGGTCTTTTAATATCCGTCGATTTGATATACATACAGTTGATTGGGATGCTAATAAAGATGATGGCAGCAAAAGCCTAACTTCTGGTAGACATACAAGAGGCAAGAATATTGCCAAAAGTATAAGAGCGGTTTCCGAATCTATGCTAGCAAGTCATTTTGGAGAGGAAATCATGGATGATTTGTTTGAGAGGCTGGCGAAGAAGATTTCTGAGTACTTGGAGTTCGCACCAGGCCACTCTACTACAATGGTCATTTCCATGACCAAGTCCTGAGTTTTCGTCACATGTTCTGGCTTTTGTAGTGTGATTTCGTTCATTAAAATAACGGAGAAAATCAGTTTAGCAGTCCCGTTTTATAGAATCTGACAAAAACATGCAATTTGGGAAAATTTTTTCTTTAGTTTCATAATTAATTTCTGGAACAGAAACATTTAACCTGTAAACTAATGGTAATTTATCCACTTTTCAGTTCATATTTCTGCGATGACATTCCAAAATAGCACATCGAATTACAATTTGCTACTGTTGGACCCATATATGCAAGATGTGATAATGTGATCAGAATCTCTTCTTGTCCGGAAACAAACTTTGTTATTAGAATTACAGAGTGGACAAACAATGTGGCGATGAGCCCAAGAGTTGTCGTTTCTGAGAGTTTGCCAAGCTTGAGAATTAGGTCATTTTCCTGAATTAAAAAAATTGGGTCTCACCTCTTTTCAGAGAAAAAAGAATAACAATTTGAAAGTTAAGCAGAAATGAATTTGAAATGATCTGTTTCTGATTTATTTTGCTTCATGACAAATTACATTTGGCAGTTTGCACACAAGATGGAGGTATGCCAAGTGTATCCACACAGATTGTTCTGATGGAAACAATTTCAAGAGGCCAAATAGACAAGGACAAAACAAGCTTTTCGGAAGAAGGAAGAAAACATCCAACTAAAGCACAAGAATCTTGTTTTTCCATTCAGGTTCCACGAAAGTGACTATTCAAGACCTTGGAACAGATCAATTTTAAGGTGAAACAAGAAGTCGCCCAATATCAAATTTTACTTCAGTTCCCTTACCAACATGCTTTCTGCCAGAACAATTGCATCGAACCTTGAGAAATTTTCTAATACCAAAATGCCTTCTGCCAAAACAATTGTATCAACTGCAGCTTCTGTTGCTGCTTCAGCCATGGTCATTCGGTCCATAGCCCGAGAATTGGTACCCCATGAACTTAAGCTGTTTGTCCTGATGAATATAAGAGGGCTTTTCGAATCTTTTTCCTCTGAGATAACCTTAATCATTGATCAATTCGATGGGCTGGCTAGCAACCAAATCTATAGGGCTGCTGATATCTACTTAGGCAACAAAATCTCCCCCTCTACCAAAATGTTTAGAGTAAGCATGCCTGAGAAAGAGACTAAAATGTCCATTTCAATGGCGAAAAACCAAGAGATCGTAGATCACTTTGATGGAGTGAAGCTCAAATGGAAGCAGGTCACAAGACAAGTAGAATCCACGCAATATGTCTTATACACCGGCTGAAAGAATCTGTAATTATATGTTTGGAGAGTAAGAAAAACGATGAGAAAGTGAAGAAAAATGACGAAGAAGAATCTAGAATTTATTGAATAAAACTCAACCACACAATCGTGCTTACAGCTCTTTATTTATACTCAGTTACAAAGTAAACTAAATCTGTTTTATATTCTATACACGCTAAACCAATTGGTTAACAAAGTAGCTGACTCAGCTAACTGAATCTTTTACACGTCAGCTATCAAGTTATCAAGTGTGCTCATCCTCACAGCTCTGACCATGCTCTGTAACATCCCCTCTCAAGCTAAACTGTCCAGGATGGACATTTAGCTTGCTGCGAAGATAATGGAAGCGGTCAAAAGTTAGTGGCTTGGTAAGTATATCTGCAGTTTGATCCTCACTTGGAACAAATTGCACTTCAATCTTTTTGGCCGCTATTTTCTCCCTGATAAAGTGAATGTCCAATTCAACATGCTTAGTTTTAGCATGATAAACTGGATTGTAAGCCAAAGCTATGGCACCTTGATTATCACACCACATAATAGGTTCTGTAACAAGTTTGATTTTCAACTCACTAAGCAGATTTTCAATCCAAACAACTTCAGATGTAGCTTGAGCTAAGGCTCTGTACTCAGCTTCAGTACTGGACCTTGAAACCACTTGTTGTTTCTTAGAACACCATGAAACTACATTCGAACCAAGATACACTGCATACCCAGCTACTGATTTTCTATCATCTTTGTCACATGCCCAATCAGAATCACTATAACAGTTCACTTGTAAAGTTCCACAATGATAAAAATGCAAGCCAAAATGAATGGATCCCTTCAAATACCTCAAAAGTCGTTTACATGCTTCCCAATGTTCTGTCATTGGTAAGGATAGAAATTGGCTTAGTTTGTTAACTGAGAATGCTATCTCAGGTCTTGTTAGAGTCACATACTGCAAGGCCCCAATTATACTTCTGTACTGAGATGCATTAGAAATAGGTGAGCCTGAACTTTTTGTGAGATGATGCCCTGTGGACATAGGAGTAGGAACTGGACTGCAACTTGCCATATCATGTTTTGCTAAGAGATCAGCTATATATTTGGCTTGAGATAGATGAACTCCAGCTGCTGTCTTAGAGACTTCAATCCCAAGAAAATAGTTTAACTCCCCCAAATCCTTTAAGGCAAAAGTAGTCTGCATATTATGAATTACTTGCTGCACCAGTTGGTAGTTAGATCCAGTAACAATTATGTCATCAACATATACTAAGACAAGTAAGATATGATTATTTTCCCACTTATAGAAGAGAGAGCTGTCAGACTTAGAGTTTAGAAAACCCCACTGATCTACCATAGCATTCTTGAATCTGTCAAACCATGCTCGGGGGGCTTGCTTTAATCCATAGATGGCCTTCTTGAGTTTGCATACATGAGTAGGCTTTGTAGGATCAACAAATCCTTCAGGCTGGACCATATACACATCTTCAACCAAAAAATCATTCAAGAATGCATTGTTTACATCTACCTGTCTAAGGATCCATTTGTTCATGACAGCTAAACTCAAAACTATTCTAACTGTGGAAGCTTTCACAACTGGACTATAGGTTTCAGTATAATCTATTCCATGTGTCTGATGGAAACCTTTTGCCACAAGTCTTGCTTTGTATCTAGAAATGGTTCCATCTGAGTTATATTTAATTCTGAAAACCCACTTGCTGCCAATTACTTTGACAGGTGTTGATGGTTGTACTAAAACCCAGGTATGATTGTTTTGAAGTGCTTGATACTCATGCATTGCTTGAAACCATTTTGGATCAGTGATTGCTTGGGAAACAGAGGTAGGTTCTGAGGGTGTGGCTAAAAGAGCAGCAAGATAAGACTTTGGCTTAAAAATGCCAGCTTTAGATCTGGTGATCATAGAATGTCCTATTGGTGGTGCAGCAGGTATTATATGTGGTAGTGATTGAGTATCATTTAAAGGTTGAATATCAGACATTTGTGGTGTATGAGAAGAAGAATAAGGGGAATTTACCTGGCTGGGAATTGTTGTTGAAAACTCGGAGGAACCACTTGCTGAAGAGGATTGCAGAGGAGATTGCAGTGCTGGAAAATGAGTAAAGATAGGAGTAGAGATAGTGGACGAATGGGAAACTGTATCATTTGAATTACATGATTGTGTAACAGAAGAAAAGTCTGAGCCAGGCACATATGGAAAGGAGTTTTCATCAAAGATGACATGATTGGAGATGTACACCCTACCAGAAGAATGAAGACATTGGTACCCTTTATGTTGAGAGCTGTACCCAATGAAGACACATCTACCTGATCTAAACTCAAGTTTGTGCCTATTATATGGCCTGAGGTAAGGATAACAAGCACAACCAAAGGTTCTGAGAAAATTGTAATCTGGTTTTTTATGAAAGATTTTTTGATAAGGTGAAATATTATTCAAGGTTGGTGTAGGCAATCTATTGATGAGAAACACAGCTGTGTGAAAAGCATTCCACCAGAATTTTAGTGGCAAACTCGCTTGGGCTAACAAAGTGAGGCCAATATCCACAATGTGCCTATGTTTTCTTTCTATTCTACCATTTTGATGATGAATATGAGGACAAGGATGTCAGAATTGAATACCAAATTGATCAAGATATATGGAGAAACTTCTAAATTCTCCTCCCCAATCTGTCTGGACAGTTTTGATATGCCTATGCAAGTGTTTTTCAATGAAGTTTTTGAAGTTTATGAACACTTGAAGAGCATCAGATTTAGCAGTCAAGGGAAAGATCCATGTAAACCTACTGAAATCATCTAGAATGGACAAATAATAGGAATAACCCTGAGTTGAAGTAACATGAGAAGGACCCCAAAGATCAGCATATAAGAGTTGAAGAGGCTCTACTGTTTTTGTTGGAACAGAATCAAAGTGTAACAGATGACTTTTACCAAACTGACAGGCATTACAGAAACTCAAGTGTTTGATTTTATTCAAGGAAAAGTCAGTACAATCCTTCAATACATTTTTGAGAGTATGAAAAGCCGGATGTCCTAGCCTTTTGTGAAGCAAATTGATGTCAGCAGTGCTTGTATTAGCTATCAGGGCTGACTTACATGAGTTATTACTGACAAGGGAAGGATTATTCTGGACAACAGAACCATTACAAGACAAAGAAGGAAAATAAGCAAACATAGATTCAAAGTGATTGACAGAAGATTGACAAAATAAAACTGGGCTATCATCAGAAGATTGGGATGCAATCTGGACTTGATACAATCCTCCTTTTGCAATTCCTTTAAGCAAGATGGTCCCTGAACTCCTGGCCTTAACAAAACAACAATTTTCAAGAAATTCAATAGTAGCATTATTATCAGCTAGAAGTTTCGAGACACTAAGTAAATTTTTGGTTATTTGAGGAACATAAAGAACATGACTCAGCAACAAAGGTTCAGATGTAGTTGTGTCTAGCAATACTGATCCAACTTGTTTAATATGCAGAGAAGAACCATTACCAACAAGCAACTTTTCACTTCCACTATAAGATTTTGGTTCAAGAAGTTTACCTGCATCATTGGTGATATGATTAGTTGCACCACTGTCAATGTACCAGGTGGGATCTTCAACCATCTCAGGAGTAGGAACTGTGGGTGCAGAAGGAGAGCAGCCGCTGTAATCTCCAGTAAAACCAAAACCAGAAGCAGAAGAACTTGCACCAGTGGAGCTACTAGGTTGAGTAACATAAAAAGCAGCTGGATCTGAGCACATCACATAGCTTTGATATCCTGGACCTCTTGGCAAATTGAAATTTCCAGCATTATGATTAGTAAAGACATTGCCAAATTGAGAATTAAACCCTCTGCCATAAGCACCATTAAAAAATCTACCACCTGAATTTCCAAATCCCCTTCCAAAATTCCTTTGACCAGCCCTAAAATTGCCATTAAAATTTCCTCTTGCTTGATTCCTTGAAGGTACAAAAGCAGAATTGTACCTATTCTTGCACTTGTGAGCTCCATGACCCGGTACAAAACAGATTTGACAAACAATAGTTGAATTACCATCACCAGATTGTCCCATACCATTTCCATTAGCAAAATTTCCATAGACACCTCCACCATAAGTTCCATTATTATTATATCTTGGATTACCACCAGCATTTTTTCCAGAATTAAACTGTTTTTGTGCCATATTAGCTGACAAATTATGAGTAACATCACTAGCAATTTTGCCTCTCTTCTGCTCAACTCTATTCTCATGACTTAACAGTAAAGAGTAAAACTCATCAAGATTAATCTTGTCACCTCTAGCTAAGACACTCGTAACAAGAGACTCATAATCTGAGGAATCCAATCCAGTCAAAACATATTGAACAAAATCACTCAATTCAACAGGTTTTCCAGCCAGAGCTAAGCTATCAGATAACCTTTTCATTTTAGCAAAATAATCAATCATTGACATTGAGCCTTTTTTAAGTGTTTGAATCTGCATTTTAAGAGGCATTATTCTAGCCTGAGATTGTGAGATAAACATACTAGTAAGTGTGTCCAGAAGCTCTTTAGTAGTAGAGCAATGAATCACCGTTGCCAGCAAATTTTGTTGAATGGATGACATCATCCAACTCAGAATCAACTGATCAGTCTTCACCCAAGCAAAAAACTCTGGATTAATTTCTCGATCTCTGATCTTGTTGAATCAATAGCTCCAGTGACAGCTGATGGAAGAAATTGCTCTGGACAGGCTCGATCACCATTGATGAAGCTCTCCAAGCCGTTACCTTTAATTGTTGTTAAAATCTGAGTTCTCCAAACAATGAAGTTATTTTGGTCGAGTTTCACAGGAGTAACAAAACTATAAGATCCAGAGGTTTGATTCGAGCTCATCATTGTTTGCTCTGATACCATGAAAGAATCTGTAATTATATGTTTGGAGAGTAAGGAAAACGATGAGAAAGTGAAGAAAAATGACGAAGAAGAATCTAGAATTTATTGAATAAAACTCAACCACACAATCGTGCTTACAGCTCTTTATTTATACTCAGTTACAAAGTAAACTAAATCTGTTTTATATTCTATACACGCTAAACCAATTGGTTAACAAAGTAGCTGACTCAGCTAACTGAATCTTTTACACGTCAGCTATCAAGTTATCAAGTGTGCTCATCCTCACAGCTCTGACCATGCTCTGTAACACCGGCCAATCTACAAAGATGCAATCTGAAATCCGATATTTCAACCTCACTTTTCATAAGCAACACAAAGATAAGGTTCTCAATTCTTACTTCCCTTATATATTAAGGAAATCAAAGTCTGCACAAGAAGAGAATAAAACTTTGAAGCTGTACTCCTTAAATCGAGATCATGCTCGTAGATTTGGACTGGATTCTTGGCACTGGATTACCTTCAATCATCCAGCTACACTTGATACATTAGCCATGGAGGCAGAGCTGAAGAAAATGATAATAGAGGATCTTGAAAGGTTTGTCAAAAGAAAAGACTATTACCGAAGAGTAGGAAAGGCTTGGAAACGTGGATACTTGCTGTATGGCCCTCCTGGAACTGGGAAATCAAGCTTGATTGCTGCAATGTCAAATTATCTTAATTTTGACATTTATGACTTGGAACTCTCTGCTGTCCATTCCAACTCTGAGCTAAGGAGAGTTTTGCTTAGTACAGGTAACCGATCAATACTTGTTGTTGAAGATATTGACTGCAGCCTTGAGTTAGAAGATCGACAAGCTCAGCCTACAACAGTGAATGTTCTTAAACCACTTAGACCAATGCAGGTACAACCAACAGCTTATGATAACAAAAAGATTTCTTTCTCTAAAAATCCCTGTGCCTTATTCTTTTTTGTTTCATTTGTTATTCAGGTGACACTTTCCGGATTGCTTAACTTTTTAGATGGTTTGTGGTCAAGTTGCGGAGATGAAAGGATTATCGTGTTCACCACAAATCACAAAGACAGATTGGACCCAGCAGTGCTGCGCCCTGGCCGCATGGATGTGCACATTTACATGTCCTACTGCACTCCTTGTGGTTTTGATACACTGGCTGCCAATTATCTGGGAATAACAGACCATCCCCTTATATATGAAATCAAAGAGATAATGCAGAATGTACGGGTGACTCCTGCAGACGTTGGTGAGCAGTTGCTGAAGAATGAAGATCCGGAGATTGCACTCAAAGGCCTGCTTCAGTTCCTTAATGCAAAATTGATAGAAGGCTGTGAAAGCCAAGCTAGTTAACTAAAGAGAATTAAGGGGTTAAGTAAAGATGCAGAGGAAAGTTTTATATGATTTGAATTGAAAGGAAATAGTATGATGTGAGAACATAAAAGGTGATAATTATTGTTGCAATATAGAGCTTCATTTTCATGGTTAAAGCATGAATGTTTTGAACAAGTTCTGGTTCTTTTATACGGAAAATTCCTTCATTAAAAGTATAAAAGAAAATAAGTATATTACTAACACATTTTGACAAAAAATATGTAAGTAGTCACATAATTGAATATTTGGAAACAAATTCATCGACTTTTCAAATTTGTTCCATTTTAGTTTGCTGACTTATTTGTGTCAAATTCAGTTTTATTCTATGACTTTAATCCGTTTTAAATTGGGAAAGTAGACTTTTACCACAGAGTTCTAATTTTGGAAAGAGGTCTTTCACTATACGTTAATTTCCTTGAATTTTGGGGAACTAGTCTATTGTAAATAGGATGGTAATGTTAGAAGTTTAGAAATTCTTTTCTAGTTTCATTCAATCAAATTAGGTTCTAGCATCGATGCGCCCTCTGCACAAGCAATTGCAACCAATGCAGGTTCTGCCGTTGCTCAGCAATAGTAATTCTGTCCATATCACTGGATTTGCTACCCTTCAAACTTCAAATTATATCTTGGATCGTACAAAAAGCCTCTTCAAGTCTTTGTCCTCTCAAATAACTTTGATCATTCGTGAATTTGATGGATTGGCAATCAACAAAATCTACAAGGCGGCTGACATCTATTTAGGCACCAAAATCTCTCCATCTACCATAGTTTTTGAAGTGAGCATGCCGGAGAAAGAGACTAAGATGTCTATTTCGATGACAAAAAATCAGGAAATTGTAGATTTCTTTGATGGGGTGAAATTTAAATGGAAGCAAAAGCAAATCACAGGACAAGTGGAACTTAATTCCAATCAAATTTTCTCATTCAGAACAAGAATTCAATCAGAATTGAATTCTTTTGAGCATACTTTTGACCGTAAACACAAAGACAAGGTTTTGAATTCTTACTTTCCTGCTATATTATGCTGGGGTTATCCCACATTAGGTGGAAAGCGTTGGTGGTGAGAGAAAGTCTCAACTCTTGAGCTAGTTTTCCGAGTTGAAAGAGGCTCAAGATCACTTAACACTGGTATTAGAGCCAACTTCGCCATCAGTCTAATTGAAAGAGCAAATGTTTATGCTTTTGACATAAGGGCCGATGTGCATGGTGAGATTGTTGGGTTATCCCACAACTGGCAGAAGAGATTGGTAGAAAGTTTTAAAATGAGGGAAAGTCTTAGAGTTGGAATATTGGCACCCATCCAAAATCTTTTTAAATCCCCTCTCCTATTACAATCATATTTATGATGCGTTGACTTCCCAAATTAGGGAATCAGAATTTAGAATCAGAATCATTAATAACATTTACTTTGCAAAATGGAGGTAGGAAATGGAATCAGAATCGCAGGGCCCATCCAAATTTGGGAATAGGGAATAGGAGATCGATTCCCAAGGGTGGTGGGAATCAATCTCTCATTCCCACGATTGATCCACATGAAATAAAAAATACTCATTTTGTCCTTGATTAAAAAATATTATTAACAATAATTATTATTATTAATGATAAAAAATTTACAATTAATTAATATATTATTAACAATAATTATTAATACCAACAATTTTTTAATAAATTATCACAATAATTAAAACACAAAATATTAATTATTACAATAGTTCATTAAGTACGTTTTAGTAATTTGTTACAATCTAACTCATTCTGATTATGATTCCAAGATAAAATAAATACATTTACGGCAATACAGCTCATTCTGATTCTGATTCCTATAGTTCAAGTAAACAACTTATTCTAATTTTCATTTTCCATTACCATCCCTGCCCATTCTGATTTCAGTCCATTCTAATTCTACTTTAATATATCTCGCATTAAGGAAAAATACTCTAATATATCTCACATCTATTGTATCTCACTTCAAACTCTTGTATTTTCTCTCTTTTTTAAAAAAAAAGAGAGAGAAAAATTTTGTATTTTCCCTTCTATCAAACTCACACATGTAATTTTTTTTCTCAAATTCCCTATAAATTTTTCTTCAATAACTAAGATAATCTATTGATATTAAACAAAATACATTCTGACAAAATTATCTAACTCTTTTTTCGGCTCATACTTGAACTTTTTACTTCATAATATTAAAGATATTTTATTTAATTCATTCATTTTTATTAAGAAGTTTGTCACCCTTAAAATTTTTTAGTAAGGAGTGAGAAAATAATAGAAAACTAAAAGATTCACAAATTAAATGTGTTTAATTAAAAATAAAGGGCATTTTTGGCATTAAGTTTGGTATAACTAGAAAAGGGGGGTTCTAAAAGAATTTTGGAGGGGTGCAAATAGTCCAACTTAAAGCCTTATTCATTGAACTTACCTTTAAGGAGAGGTGGGCATTTGGTTGGGTTTTTGTCAAATTGAACCGAATCGAACCAAAGGATAAAGCTGAAAGATTTCTAAATGAACGAACCAATTGGTTCTTATTCAGTTCAATTTGGAATCGACTGAACTAATCATTGAGTTCACATTTTTCTTTTAAAGAACCAATCGGTCCTTATTCAGTTCACA
>NW_006262022.1:5602454-5603891 GCF_000493195.1 Citrus x clementina
ATTTACGATTTTGCGGATTATAAATTTTTAATTTAATACAATCCATGGATGGGTCAAATTTAATCCAAATCAAATCCATATGTTTGCGGACTGAATGTGGATTTGACACAATCCATATCCAATCCATCATTTTACGAATTAATTTGCGGACTAAAAATTTTTAATTCTGTTCAATTACGAGCTAGTTAAATAAAAAATAATTATAAAAATAATTATACTACCGATCAAATTCAAAATTAAATAAAATTTAAATAAACTAATTATTTAAATAAAGCTAGAAAATCTCATTTGTTTAAATTAGTACATGAAATTAATTGTTTAAGAAACTATATTTGTTTATTTAATTATTTTTTATTTTATATTATTACTAGATAAGATATAATATGGTGTTAATATAACTATATTTTAACTTATTTATTTATTAGTAAGTACTAATATCATATTTACAAGATAATCTTTTAATTAAATAAATATTTTCATTTTTTTTTGCAGATTTGCAGACTTTTCCAGATTTACAAAAGTAAACCCATATCCAATCGACTGACTGCGGATTTTTAAAATTTCAGTTCAATCCAATCCACCAATCTAAATTTTTACGAATTAGATTTCCATAGATAAGATGAATTGAGTAGATTTGGATTCAAAACACCCCTAACCCATATTGCCATCATTGTTGATTCGTCGCTTTACCTCTCATCCAGTTCATCGCGTCCTCACAGTCGTCATCTAACCTTCGTGGTCGTTGGCTCTCATTTGTTTTAATCATCACCGCCCACCTCTCGTCGTTGCTCATTATTGTTACCCAGGCAAGTAGGCAACTATCAGCAGCCATTCTTTTCATTCATAATAAAGGTAAAAGATAAGAACTGAACTATGTGGAATAGACATTCAACTTTATTTCTTTTATGCATGACTGGTTATTTTCGGGTTAGATTTGAAATTTTTTTAACCTGACTTGACCGATATTTTTTTATAATAGGGTTTAGTTCATTGGTAGGTATTCTATGTATTCTCTTTTTCTGATTTTAATTCATTTCCTTGAAAAATCAACCAAACCTAAACTAAGATCGATCAACTTTGATGAATTTTCTAAACTAATTCTCAAATAGAATCGGTACAATTCATTTTGGTTAAATTGCTCATCGGACCTAATTTAACATTAATTTCCTTTGGGTAAATATTTTTATGATTAAATTCATGCAAAAAAGAACACCTACACCCCAACATTTGGAGAAATATTAATCAAGACCCCAAGTTTTCAATAAGGGACACTAAGACCCCCTTTCCACCATAATACCATTTGACTCTATAAATCGGAAAAAATTAACTTCAAAATTTTATAATAAATAGAGACATGACCTTAAGATAAATGTAATAATATATAAATTTTAAAATAATTTTAATATTTAAAAACATATTTCAATATTTTACACTCTA
>NW_006262022.1:5603991-5607546 GCF_000493195.1 Citrus x clementina
AGTAATTTTTAATAATAAATAGAATATAATATTAAAATAAACAAGTTAAAATTAAAATTAAAATTAAAATTATTTTGAGTATTACGTAAAAAATAATTCTAATATTATTAATAGGGAGATATTTAAAATCTATTTAATCCAAAGATTTGTTTAGAATCTTTATAATAAATGTAAATATATTATTAAAATAAATATAATAATTCAAAATCTTAATATTAGTTTAAATGTTAAAAATTATTTAATGTTATTATTAGTTTACTAGATAGATTATATTATTTATATTAAATATATATTAACTAAAAAAACTTAAGGTCAATTTTTAATTACTACATTCAATGGGTATTGTGGTTAAAAATGGCTCTTAAAGACTTTTATAACCATTTTCGCAAACCTTAGAAGTGTAGGTATCTTTTTCTCTAAATTTACCCAAAAAAATCCTTGGATTTCGAAGCTTTCTTTTACTTTGAGTTTCGTTTTCTTCTTCTTTTTCTTTTAATCTATTTATTTTAATCTATCTTTACTTATATTCTGAATATTCTTTTGTACGTATAATTTTTTTTCATTATATATACATATCTATTGAATTATTTCGTTTTATATATTTTATTTGCTGAATACTTTACACTTGATGCAGGCACGTGCAATGGATTTATCTTTTTAATTATTAAAAGCTATATTTTTTTTAATTTATTGATCTATTATTATTTAATATTCCTTCAAAAAGGAAAGATTAGATTCTCTTTGTATTTTTATACTTATTTTTTTTAGTCACTATCACATTCTCTACCTTTTTTGGCCATAAAAAGTTAACAAAACTCAGTGCTCTTTTGATTCTTTTTTTGGTCATGCATTCATTTTGTAATATAATATTTAGGAGCATATTTGTTTCTTCACAAATATGTCTCTGATCTTTGTATTTCATTCTCTGTAGTTGAAATTTGTTACAGATTGGAGTTTGTTGCAGATTGAAGTGGCAGTTTGCCCCAGTTCAACTTTCTTTGTTCATTTCTCGAGAAAATGGGGGTTCTAGGAAAGTTTTGAGAGTGGGAGGAAGTTGGGCTTGGAATCTGTTTTTAGTTGGTTTTCTTTGGCTTTGAGAGAGAGCTGAGGCTTTGAGGAGAAAGAGAGGCCGTGAACTTTATTATGTATATAAGTGTGCTATTTAATACAGTCGAATGTATGTGTATTCCAATAAAGTGAAAAGTACGAGATATTAGCTCAAAATCTCAAATCTTATAATTGGGTTCTTTTTTATATTGAACCGAATCGAATAGAACGGAATCAAATTGAATTACTTTTGTTCGGT
This sequence comes from Citrus x clementina, assembly GCF_000493195.1. Lineage (NCBI taxonomy): Eukaryota > Viridiplantae > Streptophyta > Magnoliopsida > Sapindales > Rutaceae > Citrus > Citrus x clementina. The sequence continues at coordinate 5,605,298 of NW_006262022.1, forward strand.
TCAGTTCTAGGGATGGCAAATGGTTCGCTTTTGTTAGTTCGGTTTGAGGTTTCATGTAACCCTACCCCAAATGAAAAAAAAATTTAAATAATTTTTTGAGAATAAAGTGAGGAATGGGAGAAAAATAATCTTCAAATTCTTAAATGGATGGGGTTTGATTTTGTACTTCCCACCCTAATTCCCATTATATATAAATATATTTTTAATTCTTATTTAATAATTTTATTTTATCAACTATAATGTCAATTAATATATTTTTTTATTTTTATGTAATATAAATAGAATATGAATAAAAGAAAACCCTATAATATAATTTTTTTCAACTTTAAAACATTGTTATGTTTTCTTTTTCTCTTTTAAGGTGTTGCTCAATTCAAATATTTTTCAGTTTTGATATCATTTTAAGATATTGTTTCAAACTTTTAGAGATTTTTTAAAAAGAATTTAAATACCTTATAATATGGTGATAATTTTATTTTAAGCCTCTAATTTTTAATTTACTGAAATCATGTATCTATACCTATTATAAAATAAGTAAATGGGAAATATGGTGGGGATGAGGAAATTATTCTCCACATGGGGATTCCCCATCCCCACCCCACTAAATTTATTGGGGAATAAGGTGGGGAATGAAGGTAAAATTTTTTAATGGGGTGGGGAATGGGGTAGGTCTCCTCACCTCCACCCTACCTCATTGTCATCCATATTCAGTTTATCTTTAATTTTAATTCGGTCTGTATTAGTTTATATTCTAATGAACATAATAATTTTGTTTTAGTACGATTCAGGGATAGAATAGAACCGGACCGATAAATGGCCAATCCTACTTTTAAAGTTAAGGGAGGCCCAAAATCATTTAACATATTAAAAGCATCAAAATTTGCTTAAGAAGAGAACAAAACTTACTAAAAATATCAAGGAGTAGAAATGAATTTTGAGTGGGACCCATAAATTTGGGAATAGGAGAGGTCGAATTGTGGAAATAGAAATAAGGAATGAAAATGAAGAATGAATTGATATATTAACCTTTAAATAAAACAAAAAAAATCATTTTTTACCCCATTCAGATATTAAATAAAATAATTATAATAATAGATATAATTAAAATAATAATAAAAATATAACAATAACAATTATTATTATTGTTATTGTTTTAAAAAATTTATTATTATTATTATTTATAATGATAATAATAGTAATATTATTTTTACTGTTAATATTATTAATTATAATTATTACAATAAAAAATAACTATAATATTACTATTACTATTATAATGATAATTTTAACACAAGAACTATCATTATAATAGTAATAGTTAATATAATAATAGTATTGTCATCATTTTATTATTCTATTATATTAATTACTAATTATTATTTTATTACAATAGTTGTGATTATAAAAATGCTGAAATCATTTATTCTTTATTTTCTTAGTGAACAGATATATAATTAGGGGTGGACATAAACCCACAACCCATGAGTTTATCCAAACTCAAACCAAATTAAATGGTTTGGGTTGGGTAAATCATTAAAATGGGTTAGATGTGGGTTTTATGTAGAAAACCATTTCATTATGGTTTGGGTATGGTTTACCCATGGGTTATAGATAAAACCCCAACACTTAAATTTTCAAATGAAATAAATGAAAACAAAATAAATTAACACAAATAAGTGAAAGACCACCATTAAATTTTTTACGGCGTGATCAATTGTCAACAGTTAGAAAATGAAAATAACAGTAAAAATAAATTTAAATTAAATAAATATTGTTGTAAATAACATAAATTTTTTTTCTTATTTACAAAAATAATTCCTCCCACATGGAAAGATCATCATAGAAAGAGCAGGAGACTCTACTAATGATCAATAATAACTTGGCTTGGACTGGGTCCGATATGCTAGATGTCGGCTAATTTTTGGTTAATAATTGAATGTAATGCCCATATTAAGTATTAAAACAAGAAATATATATTTTGATATGAGTAGAAAAATTAATAATAAATTTTTTTCTTGTAATTATTTATTTTGTGAACATTTTCTTATAATAAATATTTTGTAATATTTTAAAATTAAATGTAAAAAGTATAGGTAAAATATTTTATTATTTATCTTATAATAAATTTTTATTTGTCAATCAAGTTTTCTTATAATAATTTTTTTTATCATTTGACTAATAATTTTCTTATATATTTATTATAAGAAAATTTTCAAAAAATAAATAAAGTATAAAAAAAATTTATTATT
>NW_006262022.1:5609257-5655738 GCF_000493195.1 Citrus x clementina
TTAAATCCAACCCAACCAACCCATGCCCACCCCTATTTAATATAATTATAATTAAGGTCATTTTAGGAATTTGTGATAATTTATTTTAATTATAAAATAAAATAAACAATACAACTCAAGTAAATAATTTATTCTAATTCTAATTCTCTATTTGGATTCTAACCCATTCTAATTTTTACCCATTCTAATGTCATATTGAAAAAAATAATTTATTCTTATTTTAATTTCAATCCATCTAAATTTTCCAATCCATTCTAACTACAATAAAATAAACAGTAGATAAACAGGAAAGTAAACGCACCGTTCTAACACTGTTGTTGATGTCCTTGGACCTAACCGATCAAGCCAGGCAACTCGTTCATTGTCAATTAAAGTTCAAGCCAAACTTCGTGTACACAGTGGTTTTATTTTTATATATTTCATTTCATTTTTTTTAGACAGGTGGCACTTTCACGATAGATGGTCATGGATTGTGGTCCAGCATTGGACATGAGAGAATCTTCGTATTCATGACGAATCATAAAGACTGATTAGACTCGGCAGTGCCGGGCATGCCAATTATCTGTGAGCTACAGACCTTCCACTTATATCCGAAATCAAAGAGATAATGCAGAATGCATTGGGGACTCCTGTAGATGTTGGTAAGCAGTTGCTGAAGAATGAGGGTCCTGAGATTCGCTGAAGCACCTGATTGAGTTTCCCTAATTCAAAGACAAGGGCAGATTATCAAGTCCAAGCTAATTAAAAAGAATTTTGAGGGTCAAGTTTGATGTTACTCGGTGCCCTTGTATGATCTTACAATAAAAAAAAAAAAAAAAAAAACCAGAGCCATTGGATGAAGAAAGTGTTTATAGAAAAAGGAGACTGTGGGTTCCACCATCTCAGGATTATTCCTTGAAAGGTGAGGCCCTCCCTATCCACTCCACTGGAGCCACTTTAAAAAAAAGTAACGGAAAGTTATAATGAAAGGTTCACAGAGACTAAAAAAAGAAAGAAGGAACCTGCTATGTTTGGAGATGCTCCAACTTACGGACAGCATCGGATCCATGCTTTTTTTAATCAACCAACTTTAATGAGACTTTCTTAAGAACAAAATTTAACTTGCCTTTCAGAATCATTTGCAAATAACTCTTGCCTTTCAGAATCATTTGCAAATAACTAATAGCATTATTTGTAAAATCATAACCTAACCCTGCACTTGTCAATACATTTTTTTTTAACCTTTTTTTTTCAAAGAGGATCACTGGACTTGTCAATATATTCGTTTTCGAGTAATTTTCATTTCTTTGCTAACCAGTCTAAGACAATGAATTTAACTTAACGCTACAGTTCCTGGGGATTGAAATTTCTTTCCAAGTCTTTCACTCGAAAAGTTTCAGCTAAATTATCATAATCATAACAAAGTATTGCGGTTAAGACTACCTAATACTAGTATTAAAGTTTAGGTTCACCAATAATTTTAGCCCAACCATTTGATAAGGAGATTCGAAGTATGAGGAGAGATTGTTAAAGTTATTTCACATTGATGGTGGTGAATTTATAAATAGTAGAAAAAGCCCGGTGAAAGTGAGACTAAACCATTGAGTAAATCCTAAGTGTTCTAAATGAGTGAGATCTCTTAAACATATATAGAAGTAAAATGTAGGTGTCGTTTGTTTTTTTATAAATCTGAATATACTTGAATTGGTATGAAATTTAAATGGATGTAAAGATATGGATATGAATAATATTTTCATTTTTTTGTGTGAATATATGAAAATAAGTAATAAATTGCTTTTTTTTCTTAAAAACTAAAACCATAGACTTTTACATTTGTATCCTTATTAAATTTGAATGTAAACATATATATATATATATATATATATATATATAGAGTGCGTGTGTGTGTAATAAATATCAACGAGTATAAATACCATAATATTTTATTATATATAAGCAAAATCATATTCAAGTGAATACATAATGATTTTGAAATTATAATATATAATTTTTTTATACAAACAAATTATATAATTACATTAGAAAGCTTAAAAACAATATTTTCGATCACCAATAATGGGAGATTTAAGAACTTGATAAGAGAAGCAAAATGACGAGGGATTCCAGACTACTAAAAAAAGTAAAGATTAGATTATTAATGGGTAAACATAGATGGGTGGATATTGGGATAGACATGAAAAATAAATAATAAAATAGAGATATGTTTTCTATTAGAAATTAGTTGGCTTATTTAGATTTCTCTATTCAATAAAAAGTCAAAAAATTGACTTACTTTATTAATTCAAAATTATCTAAAAAGTTTTATTAAAATATAAAAATAAATACCTTCAATTAACTTAATTAAATAAGTCAAGTAACTTGTTTGATACAACTTTTCAAATAAAGTTTATTTAAATAGAACTTTTACAAGTAAAACTTATATCCAAAAAAATTTATTTGTTTGATTTTTAATGAGAGATTTATTAAAATTTACAAAATTACTTTAATGGATAAACTTTTTAATATTATGTCATGAAAAAAATAAATAAAATTGTTAAATAAATAAATAATATTTTTAATATTTTAATGTTTAAAAAACTTAAAATATGAGTTTTGATAGTCGAAGTTAAGTAACTTATTTAATCTTTAAAATTCCACTAAAAAATAACTAAAAGATAAAAAAATTTAAATAAAAACTTATGAAATTAAATCATCACTTATTACTATTAAACAAGTACTCAATTAAAAAAACAAACACGTGAGAGGCAAGTCCAATCGAACCTAAAAAAAAGGGTCGAAGTGAGAGGTAGTCAGAGGCAAGTCCAATCGAATCTAAAAAAAGAAACAATGTGAGAGGAAGTGAGGGGCAAGTCCAATCGAACCTAAAGAAAGAAAATTATTCTATTTTTGGCTTTGCACTCAACTGCCGACAAATAGTCAAATCTTCTCCATAATGCATTTACCTCACTCCTACCATTTTTTAAAACCTTCATAGCTTAAACATCTTCAATTCCACACCATTTTCTTTCTTTTTTAACTCAATCATGTTCACTTTCTCGAAATAAAACCAATTCAAAAACCATTCTTTTCCCCACAAACCAAACGGCAAAAAAAAAAAAAAATGTTTTTTGACAGTGCCCAGATACCATCCCTACCGACCATGATGTCTGTTGCAGCATCTGCAGCTGCTACATTTATGCTCGTTCAATCATTTGCTCGTCACTACTTGCCTCATGAGGTTAGTGCCTTCATTGATGTTAAACTGAAAAACTTAATAGCAAGATTTTGCAATGAGTTAACTCTGCTCATTGAAGAATATGATGATGGCCTCAACCAAAACAAGCTCTTTAAAGCTGCAAAGCTTTATCTTGAACCCAAAATCCCACCTTATGTGAAAAGAATTAAACTCAACTTGGCAAAGAAGGAAACAAATGTTTCACTTTCTCTTGAAAAAAATGAAGAAATTGTTGATGTCTTTAATGGGGTTCAGCTAAAATGGAAGTTTGAGTCCAAACCAGACCCAGAGCGTGAGGTTCACAATAATCAGAATTATTTGGTTAAATCAAATATCACATTCTTTGCTTTGAGATTTCACAAGAAGCATAAAGACACTGTCTTGCGTACTTACATTCCTCACATCTTGAAGAAATCTAAAGAGTTAAGCAAGAAAAAGAAAACTTTGAAGCTTTTTACACTGTTTCCTTATAGAGGAGATACAGAAATTTGGCAATCAGTGAATCTTGATCATCCAGCCACATTTGATACCTTAGCTATGGATTTTGATATGAAGAAGATGATAATGGATGATCTTGAGAGGTTTCTGAAGAGGAAAGAGTTTTATAAGAGAGTTGGCAAGGCATGGAAACGGGGGTATCTGCTGTATGGTCCTCCAGGGACCGGAAAATCAAGCTTGATTGCTGCCATGGCTAATTATATCAATTTTGATGTCTATGACTTGGAGCTGTCTAGTGTGGAGGGAAATAAGGATTTAAGGCAGATATTGATTGCCACAGAGAATAAGTCCATTCTGGTCGTGGAGGACATTGATTGTTGCCTTGAAATGCAGGACAGGCTTGCAAAGGCCAAAGCTGCAATTCCCGACTTGTATCGTTCTGCATGTAATCAAGGAAATCGGGTGATCTTATTCTCCTCTATTAATTTCTTTATTTAATGATTCTTAATACTGTGATTTTCAATATCATGTTCCTTCTTTATCGTCCATGGTGAAAATGAGTCTCATATTTTAGCTAAGCTTATCTGGTGTATGTTTACCACCAGTGTAGAAGTTGGAAATCAGGAATTTGTTGTCAATTATATCCGTATTCGTTTACATTGTGTTCATTGAGTGGTTTTTAGTAATTTTTGGGACTTTCGCCGATGGGGAGACCCCAGAGGATCTGAAATTATATGATAGCATCAGCATTGAATACTCTTATTCTAGGATTGGCAAAGGTAGCATTTCTTGTGACTGTTTCCAGAGGATTTCTCTTATTCATTTTGAACAAATCGACTCCTCTAGAGACTCTTCCTCATAGTTATAGGACTCCCATTTTCCGATCACTAATTTCCTAGATAGGAATGGCAAAAGCTGGACCTGATTTGGATATAGGTACTTCTGCATCCGGATCCACATCGATATTTTGGTATCCACATCTACATTTAGATTCAAAAAAAAGTATGTCGATCCAGATGCTTGTAATACGTGTGCGGTTTGTGGGCAGATTTTTTGGATATTTGAAATCGTGTTGGGGTTTTGGCTTAGGAATACTAGGTATCCAATTCAAAAGACTAGCCTATTAAGTGGAGTAGCCTATCCTACTAATAAACCCAAGTGACTTTCCTTTATTAGTTAATGTGAGACAAAACTCAATTATCTCCTCCCAGACGAAAGGACCGTGCCTATTGGATAGAGTAGCGTATCATACTTATAAACCCAAGTAACTCTAATTTACTAGTCAATATGTGACACAACTTAACAATCCCCCCTCGAATGAAACGACCGCGGGGCCCAATTCTTTCGTCCAACATATTTGTTCCACCACTACATTATGACTACTGGGATTTGGCTCTAATACCACTTTTTAGGGGGCTTAACTTAGGATTTTTAAGCATTCAACCCAAATGACTAGTCTATTAGATGAAGTGACCTATCCCACTTATAAACCCCAGTAAGTCACCTTTATTAGCAAATGTGGAACACAACTCAACAATCTGCATAATACTAAATTAAAATTAAAAGAATTCAACTAATTTACCTAATAAAATCCAACATAATTAAACTATCAACATTAGAATAACATACAATAACACTACAAATCCACAAACAAAAATACTACAATATAAATCAAACTTCAAGAATAATATAAAACCAACTATGCCAGTCTGACAACACCAAAAATTCTCAAATAAAAACATCATAAATCCGCCTAGATTTCAAGCAGGTGTGTTTCACTTTTAAGGTTAGGTTAGATTTTTTTCATTTAAGTCATTTAACTTATATATTTGCTGATTGAATTTTAATTAATAAATAATATTTAAACTAAAAGATATGCGGATTCAGATATTTGGCTTTCCGAATACACTTACACTGTGCCCAGATCTAAATCCAGATCCGCACAGATCTTTAATATTAGCATTTAGATCGACATTTTTTAATGTGTAAATCCATATTTTTTTGAATTAGTATCTTCTGAATCTTTGTGGAACCCGATATTTTTGCCATCCCTATTCCTAGAAGGGAAACAATAGGAAATTGGAGGGGTAAAGCGTGCCATATTATGATTTGATGCAACTTATGTTGTCATTGCAAGGATTTCTAAACTCTGCATGCAGATAAGTGATATGTGGCAAACTATATTTATAGGTGGTTTAGATTTGTCTGGGAGCAACATTTCTCTTGCAAGATAATAGACCACTCAACTATATAGATATTGTTTCAAAAGATAATGCTTAGACCAGTGCTACGGCTCTTAAGGCTGTTCTTGCGAATCATACCTATACATCCCTGACTTATATCACATATTTTCCTCAGTTTCAGGTGACCTTATCAGGATTGCTAAACTTTATTGATGGATTGTGGTCCAGTTGTGGAGATGAGCGGATCATAATATTCACAACTAATCATAAAGACAGACTTGACCCTGCTTTGTTGCGCCCAGGCCGTATGGACGTGCACATTCATATGTCCTATTGCACTCCATGTGGATTCAAAATGCTGGCCTCAAACTACCTTGGGATCACCGAGCATCCACTTTTCTTGGAGGTTGAAGAGTTGATAGAGAAAGTAGAGGTGACTCCTGCTGATGTAGCTGAGCAACTGATGAGGGATGAGGTGCCCAAAATTGCACTTAGTGGGCTAATTCAGTTTCTTCAGATAAAGAAGAGGGAAACTGGTGAAAGTAAAGCTAAAGAAGCAGAAGAAACAGCAAGGGGAGCAGAAAATATTCAAGAGCTTTCTGAGAAAACCGATGAAGTGGAGACTCAATAGATTTGTATGGAAGTCTGCAAGTAGCTTTTTTTTTTTCCTTAGTTTCACTTGGTACTTATCTTAGTGATATATAACATATATCTGGGTATTTCGTTTCCTCAAAAAATGTCCGGTAGTGACAGGGTTTGGCTTGAAATCTATGTCGCATATAATGTGTGAAAATGATATTATCTATGAAAAGTTTATTTACCGCGTGCACTTGGTTGTGTGTTCTGATCATTTCAGGTCATCAAATAATTTAGGAGCAAGTTTGCGGAAAGGCCATTCGGAGATCTATTGTGTATGTTTTTTAATCCTAGTTTCTTTATTTGCTTACCAATGCTGAATATTATTTATTCCTATTTGTTTTACGTTGTTTAATGATAATTATTTCTTTCTTACATATTTGCTGTGTGTTTTAACCAAATACGGCTCATTGTTACCCGGGACCTCAGGCGAAATTATTGCAATGGGCCCTTGTTTATTTATATATCCATGCCAGTGCAAAAATATTTAATTGCATTATCTTATTTTTCTGGCTTTTTGAGGTTCAGAATTAAAAATTTTAAGTTAAAACAAGTGATTTCATTCTGAGTGAATATCGGCGGGGAGCAGAGGAGGTGAATTAAGGGGCAGTTATGTTCCGGGTGACTTTTTTGGTCCCTTCAATATTTTTCAACCTATTCAATGGCGGTGTCTGGGTGCCCTAAGCATTTTGGAAAATAAGTTAACTAGAATTGACCCTCTCTCCCTCTCTTAAATCCGTATGCATGTTCCCTGGCTATTTTTCAAGTTTAACTAAAATTTCCCTCCTAAAACTAGGTTTTTATACTTTCCATAATTCAAAAATTTTCTCTCCAATCAGTCTTCTTCTTTTTTTATTTTATTTTTAAAGCTAGTTTCAAAAGAGAAAGAAATAGTTATACGTAGTACTAGAAATTTGGTTGTTGTTAAGCTAAATGATTAATTGGGTGCCATTTATTTGAGACTTCTGTTTTGGGGGGGGGGGGGGGGATGGAGTCTGGAGTCTCAACCACATTCATATGGATTGGTATGGAATTGAATTGTTATTATGCTAAATAATTAAAAAAAAATAACATAAAATAAAAGACTTTTAAACTTGTCTGAAGCCATAACTGGAAGTTTGAATTCTCACAAGAATAAAACTAAAAAATTTACTTAAATCTCACAAATAGATTAAAATTTTTTCCACTTCGCAAAGTTGGCAAGGGATCGATGATCTTTAGAATTCATTCAATTTCATACAATTTGAGTAACAGAATAGAGGTATCCTTATATAGATACGATAATGATTTAATTCATTCAGTTTTAGTCACAACGGAGATATAAGAACCTAATTAATTTGAAATTCGAAAGATTATTTTCTATATTTTTTAAATTCGGCAGCATAACAAAATGTACTTAAACAGTAAAAGCTAATACGTTATAAAAAAAAATTATTAAAATTTGAAATTAAAGAGTAGAGGACTAGAGGCCATCCATAACGACCATGATGTCTGTTGTAGCATCTGCAGCAGCTACCTTTATATGCTTATTCGATCCTAAGCTCGTCAGTTCTTGCCTCCTGAGGTTAGTGCCTACATTGATCATATATTCAGAAGCCTTGTCGCAAGAATTTTTAGTGAGTAAACGTCTGTCATTGAAGAGTATGATGATGGCCCCAACAAAAAAAACACTCTTAGTGCACAACTTTATCTTGAACACAAAATCCCTCCCAATGTGAATAGAATCGATATCTGTTTGACAGAGAAGGAAACCAAAGTTTCACTTTTTGTTGAGAAGAATGAAGAGATTGTTGATTCTTGTCGAATAAAATGGAGATTTGGGACAAAACCAGCCCCAGAGCATGAGGTTCATAATAAAGGCAACACTATGGTTAAGCCCCAAGTCCCATGCTTTGAGCTGAGATTCCACAAGAAGCATAAAGGCACTATCTTGCGTAATTACATACCTCATGTCTTGAGAAAAATCTCAAGAGTTAAGCAAGTAAAGAATACTTTGAAGCTTTTTACTTCGAGGTCTTATAGAGGGGAAGTATCAATAGAAGGGGAGTAGCAACTGTTGGGAAAGAGAATCACACAAGCAGTTGAAAATTAAGCAGAAACGAAACTTTTTCTCTTTTTGTGTGATTAAAATAGGATGTGCACCATAAATAAATAGGTAGAAAAATAAAACAATTAATCTAAAGTAAAAACCAACCACAAGAGACATAAATTTTTATGCGGAAAACTCAAGTAAAAAAAACTACGGGACCGTAGTCCAATATAATCTTCCATTATATTAATGAGATTACAACACAAATTCTTCTCTAAATAATACTAGAGACTATCAATATCAAAAATCTCAATATTCTTGACTTATAGTAACAACTTAATAATTATCTCTCTAACAAGTGAGTATCATAAATAATAGACAACGAAATGATAAAATAAAAATCAAGATCACTAAGATTGTAGAGGGCGATGCCATGAACTTACCTTCAAGATTTAAGAAAAAATGGAATTAAAATTGCCAAGATTAAAATCACTATTCCCAAATTAAAAACCTCTACTGGCTTTTGTTTCACCTCCGGCTTCTCCTGCACGCACAGGCAGCAACGTTCACTTGCTTTTAAAAGTCAAATTGCATGTAAATTTTCACTTAGCCCCTCAATGTATTTTAATTACTTAATTGCCTAAACTTATTTAAATTTGGGCTTAGGCCACCCAAATGAGATGGATCCAACAAATATCCCCCTCCAGATCATGTCGGAGGCACCACCAAACTCGCTTTCTGCATACAGTTTTTCAGCTTCTCCTTAGGTAATAACTTTGTCATCATATCTGACTCATTTTCCGTTGTGTGTATCTTTTCAAGTTGCAACTATCTCTTCTCAAGCACATCTCATATCCAATGATACCTCACATCAATATGCTTGGATTTCAAAAGATATGTTGAATTCTTTGCCAAGTGAATGACACTCTGACTGTCACAGTACACAATAAAGTTGTCTTGCTTCACAACAATCTCTTATAGGAAATTCTTCATCCACAAAGTTTCTTTACAACCTTTAGTGATTGTAATATACTCTGCTTTAGTGGTAGATAGGGCAAACACACTATTGAAGTCTGGATTGCCATGAGATTGTTCCCCTTGCAAAGTTGAGTAAATATCATGATAAGGATTTTCTAGAATTAATATCTCTCGCCATATTTGTATTCGTGTACACTTGTAACACATGTTTGTCACCAATATATGAGAATCCACTTTATTGTTGTCCAGTGTTCTTTGCCCGGACTGGAGAGAAATCGACTGACTACACAAACTACATGAGCAATATTTGGTCTTGTACAAATCATGGCGTACATCAAACTACCAATTGCTGAAGCATAAAGAACTCATTTCATCTCTGGCTTCTCTTTCTCAGTTGTAGGACAATGCTCAGAACTAAGCTTGAAATGGCCTGCAAGTGGAGAACAAACAAAATTTGGCTTGCCCATGTTAAATCTTTTAAGAACCCTTTCAACATATACTTCTTGGGATAACCATAACTTTCCAACTTTTTTATCGCGGGAAATCTTCATGCCAAGAATCTGTTTCGCCAGTCCCAAGTCCTTCATTGCAAAAGACTTATTATGCTCTCTCTTCAGATTGTCTATATTACTAGCATCCTGGCCAACAATCAACATGTCATTCACATAAAACAAAAGAATGATGAAATCATTATCACCAAACTTCTTCACAAAAATATGATGGTCGCATATAGTCTTGCTAAAACTATGATTCTTCATTGAAAAATCAAATTTCTTGTACCACTGTCTTGGTGCCTGTTTTAGCCCATACAAACTTTTCTTCAACTTGCACACAAGTTCTTCTTTGCTTTGACATTGAACCCTTCAGGTTGCTCCATGTATATTTCCTCCTCTAAGTCGTCGTGTAAGAAAGTTGTCTTTACATCAAGTTGTGCTATCTCCAAGTTCAAGCTAGCTGCTAATCCCATAACAACTCGGATAGACGACATCTTCACCATAGAAGAAAATATTTCATCAAAATCAACACATTTCTTCTAATCGAAAGCCTTCACAACTAATCTAGTCTTGTATTGATGTTGTGAGTTATTTTCAGTTTTCAACCTGTAAACTCATTTGTTCTTCAATGCCCTATTTCTTCTAGAGAGCTTCACTAAGTCATAAGTGTGGTTCTCATTCAAGGATTTCATCTTCTCTTGCATGAATTTAACCCACTCACTTTTATGATGGTGAGATATGGCTTATTCAAAACATTCTGGCTCATTTTCATCTCTAAGCATCACATACTCATGTGGAGGATATTTAGTGAAAAGTCGCCGTTATCTGGTGGATCTTTTCAATGTTGGTTCAACTGGTGGTGCAGGTGGTTTTAAAGGTACTTGGTCAACTGGTTCTGCTGGACAATCATTATTATCCTCTTCAACTCCCCTATGATCATCATGAACTACAAGTGGAGAAACTGAACTTGGAATAATAGGAATCTTTGGAGATGACTGAGGCTCATCACTCTTCTCTGCATCACAAATTATTTGATCTTCAAGGAACATATCTCTACTTCTGATCAATTTTCTTGCCACTAGATCCCATAATTTGTACCCATATTCTTCATGCCCATAGCCTAAGAAAATGCTTTCATTGGCTTTATCATCAAGCTTCGATCTCTCATCTTTTGGGATATGAACATATGCTTTACAACCAAACACTCTCAAGTGTTTATAAGAAACATCTTTCCCAGTCCAAACTCTCTCAGGTATATTACCATCTAATAGAGCTGAATGAGAAAGGTTAATCAAGTCAACTGTAGTACGCATATCTTACGCATATAAAGATTTAGAAAGCTTAGCATTAGAAAACATACATATGACCCTCTCTTCAATTGTTCTATTCATCATTTCTGCTACATCCTTCTGCTATGGGGTCTTTGGTACAGTTTTCTCAAGTCTTATTTTATGGGATTTGCAATATTACTCAAATGGTCCTCTGTACTCACCACCATTATCTGCCCTGACACATTTTAATTTTCTTTTTGTCCCTCTCTCAGCATAAGCATGAAAGAACTTAAACACATCAAGCACCTAGTTTTTAGATTTCAAAGTAAAGGCCCACACTTTTCTAAAGTAATCATCAATAAAAGTCACAAAATAAAGTGCACCTCCTATTAATATACTTACATCATGCAAACATCATTGTGACTTTCTAGATGGAGAAAAACTTTTAAAAGCTACTATGTGTGTCTTTCTAGCTAAGTAATGAATACAAGTCTTGAGGGACAAACCCGCAAAGCTAGGTAGAAATTATTTTCTAGCAAGAGTTTCTAAAATTTTCTCACCAATGTGACCAAACTTTTTATGCTATATTTTAATGTCAGAATCTTTTAGAGCCACATTCACATCTTCTTTCTTGATCTTGGCTTCTATCATATAGATAGTGTTTATTTTCCTCCCATTAGCTAACACGAGGGAGCGTTTGGTGAACTTTTATTCTCCTTCACCAAATTGGTTGGTATAACCATCATCATCAAGCTTGCCTGCAAAGACCAAATTAAGACGAATATCTGGTACAAGTTTGACATCTTTAAGACACAACTTATAGCCAATGCCAGTTTCCAAGCAAATATCTCATATGCCCACAATCTTGGATGCCCTCTCATTTCCCATCCAAACATGGCCATAATCATCATTAATATAAGATGTGAAGTAATCATGATATGCAGTAACATGAAATGAAGCGCCCGAATCGATCACCCAATTACAAGTATGACAAGTGAGGTTTACTGAACTCTCATTATAAACTATACAAATCACCGTCAAATGTGGTTGCAGTGTTCTCTTTGTCATTTTTCTAAGCATCACCATTTTCTTTCGCATGTTCTCTTTTCCACAATCTACACTCTCTTTTACGGTGACAAATAAAGATTTAAGGTAGATATTGATTTCCACATAAAACAAGTCCATTCTAGTTATGGAGGACATCGATTGCAGCATTGAGTTGGAGGACAAGCTTGCAAAGGCCAGGGTTGCAAATACTGATTAGTATGATTTATGAAATGATCAGGGAAATAAGTTACTCTTGTCACCCTATATTCTTTTTTTTACTTGATGATTCTTAACAATAGAACATTCAATATAAGTTTCCTTCCTAATTGCTTAAAAACTAAGTCTCTTAGCTAAGTTAAGCTACTCTCTGATTAAAGTTGCTAATAAGGAACTTGTTTTCAATTAGTTTTGTATTCAATTATCTTGTCAGAGCAATGCTGCTCAAAGATAAAGTTCAACCATCTACAAATCACATATATGGGCATAATGTGTTTGGAAGCCCATGTAATGACCATATAAATTGCATCAAACCATCAAGTGGCATTTTTGTCCCTCTTATTTCTTGTTGTTTCTACTCTAGGAATTAATAATCTAAAAAGTTAAATCCTATAAAGAAAAGTCTCTGGATGAACTAATTTATACAGAATGATTTAGTGCTTGAAATCTTTTTTCTCAGTATCTCAGTAAATACATATTTACAAGAGGTAAAATCATCATTCTAAACTCTAAGCCTCACTAATATTTTAACTTTTATGTATTTAAGTCATTTAAACTTTAATTATATGTGTTTTGTAATAATTTAACTTTAATTATATGTGTTTTATTATAATTTAAGTATTTTATATATTTTATGAGTATTTTGTCACTTTACAATTAACGAAAAGTCGGACGGCAAAACATATAGTGTTTTTAAGCTTAAAACAACTGAAAACCTTAAGAAGTGCATAAAGGATAAGATTATAATTTTACGACATTGGTGGGGCTCAGTTAACGTGGTATTGACTAGCTGATGTGGCATTGACCGACAACGTGTCAGTATCTTATTGGACTAAAAAATGTTGATGTAGTGTTGGCCAATGATGTGGCATTGTTTGATGATGTGGCGTTGACCGATGATGTAACAATATCCTATTGGACCAAAAAAATACTGATGTGGCATGACCAATGATGTGTTCCAACCAATCAGATCTTGCCATGCAATGCAATCCCGAGCGTCCGAATTATTTTTATCTGATGACCATGATTTACTCATTGTATCTATAAGTAAATGACTCTCTCCCCAAATTTGACAACTCTAAATCCAAATTTGAGCTCTATTTTTTGTAATTCTCTCTCCATCTTATATTTTCTATGTATTTTAGTAAAATTATCATTTTACCCCTAGTTCAATCATCAGTGGCTAATTTAATTTCAAGCTTAGGTTGAAGGGGAAGTCTCAACATAATTCATGAGCTTAATTTGGTAAGTTTATTTTCTTTTTATCTCTAATTTATGTGGTTGTTTTGACTCATTATTGACAGACAATGTATCTTGTTTAGATTTTAAACGGTATACCGATTTCCAAGTGAAAGATTGTTATTGTTTGGCACAATGAGCACTTTATAGTATATTTATTAGAAAGAGACTCTCCTCTAGTATTTATGGGTTGTCTTGACTCAATGTTGATAGAGAGTGCATCTAAGTTGTGTAGTGGATGGTCTTGCCATGTTGTCGACAAAGGGATTATTATCATCTAGCACAACTTGTACTCAACACTATAATTAGCGAAAGGCCATTACCCTTTGGCACACTGAGCGCTAGAAGCTATATTTAATAGAATTAGGCTTATGAAGAGTGAAAATATTTCCTCATAAATTAATTGGAAATAAAAAGGAATATTAAGCCTTTGATGAAGTGTTGAGTGTGAATCCAAAAACTCAAGTATTTTATTTGAATTATTTTCATCCTTAATTTATTCTCGTCATTTTTATTTTAAATCTTAGTATTACTAAAAAATCATCTCCAGCAAATTCACATATACACTTAGAAAAGTAACCCTACACATAATTAAATCTACCTTCTCGTGAGATCGACACTTATCACTATAAATCTATACTGCAATGGATTTGTGCACTTGTGAGTACAATAAAATTTGCACAACAATAAACATCCATGACTTGATCATGTATTGTAATTTTTTTATTTTCAGGCCACCTTATCAAGAATGCTAACCTTCATAGATAGATTATGGTTAGGTTATGGTGATGAGCGGATCATGATAGTCAAAACCAATCATAAAGCCAAGCTTGACCTTACTTTGTTGCGCCCTGGTCATATGGATGTGCACATCCATATGTCATACTGCACTCCATGTGGGTTCAGAATGCCAGCCTCCAATTACCTTCAGATAATAGAGCATCCACTTTTCTCGAAGATTGAAATGTTGTTAGAGCTAAAAAAGGTAATTCAAGTAGCTGAGTAGCTGATAAGGAGGAGGTATCACCCCAGGTAGGGGTTTCGCTTTGGTGGGTTGCGCATCTTGAGATTTAGGCGTCAATTCATTCTTCTCAAACTCATCTTCTACGTGCTTTGTCACTTTTTTACTAGGCTCTTGTAACTTCTTCTCACTTCTAAGGATGATAGCACTAACGTTTTGCTTTGGATTCACCTCATATTGTGAAGGCAATCTCCCTGATACTTGAGACTCCAGACGGCTCATTGTAGTCGCCAATTGACTCATTTGGTTCTCCAAATTCTGAATGCATGTTGTAGTTGCCTGCTAAAATTGTTGAGTGTTAGTCGCAAGTGATTTAACAATTTCTTCAAGAGATATACCTGACTTGGAGTTTGACTGTGGAGGGGCTGGTTGTCTTGGTGGGTATTGTTGTGGGAATCTTGACGGCCTAACTTCGTAGCTGAAGTTGGGATGATCCTTCCATCTCGGATTGTATGTTTGTGCATAAGCATCATACCTCCTCTGAGGCATGCCTGGAAATCCTCCAACTGCATTGGCTTGTTCAACGGGTTCTTCTTGAAGTGTCAGGAGTTGAATGACCCATATTGAAACAAATGCCACAAATTTTCACCTGTTACACATTACCTACAACAAACTTTTCCACAAGATAAGTAAGTTTATCTAAACGTTGTTCAATAAAAGATATGTTTACCTCATTCACCTTCTTTGAAGTGGGATCTTGTCTGCTGCCAAACTGTTGTGCATTGACAGCCATATTTGAGATCAACTCCCTTGCTTGAGTAGGGGTTTTATTCACCAACACACCTCCACTAGCAACATCTATCATACTTATATTCATCAATGACAGTCATTCATAAAAGTATTGAATAAGAAGTTGATCAGAAATCTGATGCTGAAGACAGCTGGCACACAATTGTTTGAATCGCTCTCAATACTCAAATAAAGTTCCCCAGAAAGTTGTCTGATCCCACAAATGTCTTTTCTGATGTTGGCAGCTCTTGAAACAGGAAAGTACTTCTTGAGGAACTGCTTCTTCAAACCATTCCACGTTGTAATCGATTCAGGACGCAAGTAGTACAACCAGTCTTTAGCTAGCCCATCTAAAAAGAAAGGAAAAGCACGCAGCTTAATCTGCTCTTCAGTCACTCCTTGAGGCCTTATACTTGAACACACAACATGAAACTCCTTGAGATGTTTATGAGGATCTTCACCTGCAAAATCATGAAACTTGGGTAACAAATGAATAAGACCAGATTTTAATTCAAAATTTACCTCCAAGTCTACATATGGAATGTAGAGTGTTTGCTGATTCAAGTCTGGTTCAGCTAACTCTCTAAGAGTTCTTTCTACAGGTACAACTCTATCTATCACTTGTTCTTCAGAATCGCTAGATGATTCTGAAATGCAAGTTACGCAACCCAAGAGGGGGGGTGAATTGGGTTTTTAAAAATTATGCAATACAATTCCCACAATAATTTAATCTAACGTCTTAATGGAATAGAAAACAATAAATTCAAACAAGCATAAAAATAAAAGAGTAAGGGAAGAGAAAAACAAACACACGGATTTTTACGTGGTTCGGCAATCCCCGCCTACGTCCACGCCTCCAAGCCAACCAAGCTCGAGGATTTCACTATCCAAGCCTCCCAAGGCTTCAAGTTCTTACAATTGACTTCCAAGGTGTCAATAAACCTTTACAATCAAGAGATTATCTCGCCAATCTCTTTACCCCAAGTGTTTCTCACACTTATACACTCACAATTTGATAAGTAATGAAAATTACAACAAAAACTCTCTTTAAGAGTGGATATGCAAATAATAGCTCAATAATGATTCAATCTATGATAATTTGCGTTTTGGAAGCTCAATATATGTTGTATGATCTTATATTTCCTTGCATTAGTTCTTAGAATGAAGTTTGAGTTGAGTTTTTATAGTTAAAGCCCGAAAACTAGCCGTTATAGGAAAATTCCCGCGCCCAAGCGGTTAGCCGCTTGATTTATCTGGCTAGTTGCTCAGGAACAGTGGTATTACCGTTATTTTTGAATTTTGCTACAGTAACATTGTTCACTAAAATTACACTTTGGCCTAACACTTTCTATAATTATACTACGACCCCAAAACGTCATTAAACTTTACAAATAGGTCCAATTTCAGAATTTCCTAATAATACTTGTCTTTTCAAAACTTTTTAAAATTATGATATGGCCCCAAAGATATTATTATTTCACAAAAAGGTCATTTTCAACATAATATCCATATTTTTCAAAGTTCTCAAAACCTTTCACTTTAGTATAAAATATTCATAAATTATAGTATGGCCCAAAAAATTTCAAATGTTTGTAAAAACGTCCAACTCCGAAATTTAATAATAATAATACTTATTAAAATCAAAGATTTCAAAACTTTACATTTAAGTCCAAATTTCTCAAAACCACAAGGTACTTTATCTAATAAAAATAAAACCTTTTAGTTTATGAAAAGTAATTAATTAAATTAATCTCTTAAGCTTCTCAAATGCTAAATCATGCATCAATTAAATCATACCGGCTTTACAAGAATTTATCGCACTAATTTGTCCGTTGAGCTCTAAACTTTATTCTTAATTTTGTCGTTGTCCGTTGAGTGTCTTGAATCTTGATTTCACTTGATTCACTTGCATAAATATTTTCCTTTAAAAAACTAGTGAAAAAAGGAAATACAATATTTATTATTTTTACTTAAGACACATGTTTGTTATCATCAAAATTACATTATGTGTAGCCCTTTAGGCTAACAGATTCAACCAAATCAGGCACCGTATTTATTTCAGAAAGCAAAGGCGACGAGGATCGTTGCTTAGCTCTCTTCGTCTGCTATCTCAGCTGGCAAGTTGTCTTCTCAATTTCAAGATCAAACGAAAGTGTACCTGTACGAGAAGAACGAACCATACACAAAGTAAAACGTAAAAAGTATAACAAATAAACGACACCAGTCCCCGGCAACGGTGCCAAAATTTGGTGGTTGTCGAAGCCAGTAAAAATAAATACCTACTCTAAATAAATTGTGTATAGTGATTGAGCAGGATTGTGTCCACAGATATCGATAATTATTTAAATCTTTTTAAAATGTAAAATGCAAAATGTGGGGATTGTTGACAATAATAAAAATCAAATTAAAATAACAAGAATATAAATTTAAATTGTAATTTAAATTGGGAAAAGCTGTGGTTGAAGGAATTAATTCAGCTTGATTCGACTACTGATCATTGATTCAAATATAAATCATTACTACTTATGAATAGATCGGTTATAGCTACTGAGACCTTCTAATAGCCAATCTCTCTTTAACTAGTCGATAACCAAGGTACGACTATTGGTTATTTCCCTAATCAATAGACAACCCTAGATACAATCATAGGATTTAATCAATTGACATAATCATGACAATAATTTAGAGAATAAACAAATACCCAAAAAGCAATAAAACAATTAAAATATAAGAAAGATCTCACAGTAATGATGAACTAAAACTTTATTAACATTCAACCAGAATAATAGGTTTAGTTCTTCATAGAGAGAAGAGAAAAATTTAAATCTAGGGTTTCTTTTTATTTCCCCTTCAAAAATCTACCCCCTTTGTTTTTCATGTCCCTTTTCTTTCCTAGCTTTTCCAAAAATAAAAATACTAATATCTAAAATATTATCTAAATATTAAATTCAAAATTACAAAAATAACCAAAAAGATAAAACACGTTAAAATAAAAACTGCAGGTCTTTAGTTGACAGAACGCGCCCATGCCTTATCAACAAAGTTCTTTTAAAGCTCATAATTTCTCCAAAAAAATAATTATCCTCAAACATCATCTTGTAGCTCAATTTTAGCACCAATCAATGGAATTGCACCTACAAAAATAAAACACAAGTAAATCACTATTATTGAGAGCAAAACATTAATATTAAAGGAAGTAAACAATGCAAAACTAGTGCATAAATTGCACTCTAACAACAGAGCACTCACTTTTCTCGAAGATTGAAACGTTGTTAGAGCTAAAAAAGGTGACTCCTGCAGAAGTAGCTGAGCAGCTGATGAGGAATGAGGAACCTGAATTTGCGCTAAGTGGCCTACTTGAGTTTATCGAGCTGAAGGGAGAAATTGACGAGAGTGAACAAAAAGAAACGGAGCAAAGAGCACTGGTAACAGAAAGTACTATTGAAGAATCTGATGAGGAAACCGATTATGAAGAATCTGACAACGAGGAGTAAATTTTAGTTAAAATTGAGGACTCATCTTAGTCATCCGTACCATCTACATAACTGGCTAGTTTCTTTTAATTGAAATTATCTATGACTTGGTATCTACGAAAATTATATTTTTGCGGCAATTTGTTCTGACTTATGATCATGCATAACAAGAGGTAAATTTTTGTGGTACATTTTTGTAGGTCGAAAGCTATAGTTGTTCAACTACAATTGAAAACATAGCTTCAGATAAGAAAATTGGGCACATCCTATTCCTGCAAATATCCTCAGCCAGCACATAGAAACGTTGTAAATGTACACTCATGGCGTCATATCAAAATTTTGAAGAGTTCAACAATTCTTTTTAAAATTTTAGTCTATGTCGACATTACAAGATGAGAAAATAAAACGGCATCTTAGGTGAAAATTTTTGTTGTTCAATAAATAAAAACGAAAGTAGATATAAGGATTAAGGAATATAAGAAAATAGAATTTCATTAAAGTAAAAGTGTAACTGTTAAAGCATATTTAAAAAAAAAATGAGGTGATGAGATCCTCACCATTGGACCAACGAGTGGTCCGTTAATTTATTTTAAGTTGAATTATAATTTCTCAAAACAATCCAATCCTAAACCTTTTATTCCTCAATCAAACACACCATTAGACATAATTTACATTTTTCTTTTGAAATATATCCCTAACATAGTAGCATTATGCAATATTAACTTGTACGAAGTTGTCGTTGTTGTTATCATCGCTATTTTGCTTATGCTAAAAGAAAATTGCATTATTATTTAAGGAAAATTATAATAAGACATATTTCATGTCACGTAATATTAGAATAAATTTGTTCATGAAATTACATATATAAGAAAAACCAAATTTATAAACTGGAGTTCTCTAAAAAAATACAAAAAGCTTCAAAAAAAAACCTTAAATACAATAAATAGACTCTTCTTGATCCCTAACTGAAAGGTACAGTATAACCTTTATAAATTAATGTCCAACAAAGTAATAACCTTTGTTACATAATAATTTTTTTTTTCTGGTCCCGACTTGGGCTAATAGCTAGGCTATATTAATAAGGCTTTTTTTTAAAAAAAAAAAAACTCTTATGATATGACTATGTTGATGGTCTCATTCATGTGGGTAAAAGCCTATTTAGTCCATGTATTTTAAGATTAGTGTCAATTTAGTCTCCGTATTTTTAAAAATACCTTGAAACATCCATGTCGTTAAAGTATTGATACCCCTACCATTGTTTTTTATTTATTTGGCTTACTTTTACAATATTACCCTTTTATAACAATTTTTTTGTTTGGATATTAATAAAAATAAAATAATTAAATTACTAATTTAACCCTAAAAAATTAAAAAAAAATTATATTAATTTTTTTGCAAGCACCATTTGCACACTTGATATTTGCATACAATTTTTCACAATTAAAAATTAATATAATTTTTATTTTTATTTTTTAGGATTAAATTGGTAATTATTTTTTTTATTAATGTCCAAACAAAAAAATTATTATAAAAGGGTAATATTGTAAAAGTAAGCCAAAAGAAATAAAAAGTAACGGTAGGGGTATCAATACTTTAACGGCAGGGATGTTTCGAGGTATTTTTAAAAATACGGGGACTAAATGGACACTAATCTTAAAATATATGGACTAAATGGGCGTTTACCCCATTCATGTCATAAATTAATAATTTGATAAAAATAGAAATATAATTGACTATGGTATTTAAAAAGTATAACCTCATTATTATTTGTTTTTTATTGAAATATAAATTTATATTAGATCTATCTCTAATTTTTATTATTCATCTATAAGTTATGGGGTTAAATTGTGCAATCCCAATAAAAAATTACAAAGTATTATTGATATTTTGAGTGCTTACTTGTACGTAATATGTTCTAAAGTTATTGTATTATCCTTAGCTTGGTAAAATACAATAAACTTTTAGTTGAATAAATATATGTTCATTGAATAGTAAATGTACTCTACAAATAATAATTTTTTTATGATTATAACATTATTAATTTATAAAGATTATACTAATGTTAATTACATTCAATATTCTCTCTCTGCCTCTCTTCCTCCCTATATATATATAATAGTTTTTTTATCCAGGATTATAAAGTGTGGGAAACGCTCGGGAAAACTTTAAAACCGCGGGATTTTAAAGACTTAAAGCACTTAAATTGTACGGTTTATGCGTTTTTTCAAATGTTCCCGCACTTTAAAAATCCGGATTGGATATCCCGAGTTTAAGAATTTGTGGCATATGTTGTTTTTACGAAGACAAATTAATAATGCGATTTTAATAGAAATTTGAGTCAAATAAAGGTATAAGAAGAACTTAATTAATTCAAAATCTAAAGGGTAGTGTTATACCTAGCCATACTTTATCTAATGAAAATATACTTTAGCATGAAAGCTATCACGGGAGAAAACTACGTAGATGTAAAACTTTTTGACTCGTACACTTTGATATAATTACACAATGATCATATAACATAGATAGATAGTTATTTGTCTGGTCACTCTAATTCTAATTTTTGGGAAAGACAGAACTATAAAATTGATTTGAACTTGTCCATCAGATCAACTTTTAAAAAACATAAATTAAAATATAAAGATTAATTTAGGCCAGTTTATTCATGTAATTTTCCTATTTAGTTTAGGATTACTTGTTTAGCTGGTATTTGTTTCCCTTATCTATTTAGATCATAGAGCCTATATAAATATGCATAAAAATTCTCAAGAGTCATAAAACTTTAGATAGTATTTGTTTCCCTAACACTGTCCGATTCATCAAAGACAGGAGGAAGAAGATTGCGAAGAGAGGCGAATCAAGAAATGCTGAAGCGGGAGCATAGGCTGTAGTGAGTGCCATAATAGTAATACTAAGCCAGCTTCAAGGATCATATAATTGCATATCGTCTGCAATTTTCTTTCTTGACAGCGAAGAAACAAAGAGAACAACCAAAACCTCCTTTACCCTTTCATCCCCTTCAAATACTGTGCTCTTTCCCCCAAACCAAACAGTCCCACCACCACAAACAAGAGGAAAAAAAATGATTATGTTTTTGGACACTACCCAAATGCCATCCATAACAACCGTGATGTCTGTGGCTGCCTCTGCAGCTGCTACGTTTATGCTTATTCAATCTTACACTAGGCAATACTTGCCTGATGAGGTTAGCTCCTACTTTGATCAGAAATTCAAAAACTTTATTGCAAGAATTTACAGTGAGTTAACGCTTGTCATTGAAGAATATGACGATGGCCTCAACAGAAATAAACTATTTAAAGCGGCAAAGCTTTATCTTGAACCCAAAATCCCTCCCAATGTGAATAGAATTAAAATCAACTTGCCAAAGAAGGAATCCGAAGTTTCGCTTTCTGTTGAAAAGAATCAAGCGGTTTTTGATGTGTTTAATGGAGTTCGCCTAAAATGGAAGTTTGAGTTAAAACCAGCCCCGGATCAGGAGCTTTGCAATAATGGCAACTACATGTTTAAAGACCGTGTCCCCTGCTTTGAGCTGAGATTTCACAAGAAGCATAAAGAAACTGTCTTGGGTACTTATATACCTCATATCTTAAAAAAATCTAAAGAGTTAAGCAAGAAAAAGAAAACTTTGAAGCTTTTTACTTTGAACTGTAATAGGATAAATCACGATACACGGCAATCAGCAATCCTTGATCATCCATCCACTTTTGATACCCTGGCTATGGATACTGATATGAAGAAGATGATAATGGATGATCTTGAGAGGTTTCTAAAGAGGAAAGATTATTACAGGAGAGTAGGCAAGGCATGGAAACGCGGGTATTTGCTGTTCGGTCCTCCAGGGACCGGGAAATCAAGCTTGATTGCTGCCATGGCTAATTATCTCCATTTTGATGTCTATGACTTAGAGCTGTCTAGTGTGGAGGGAAATAAGCATTTAAGGAAGGTATTGATTGCCACAGAGAATAAGTCCATTCTGGTTGTGGGGGACATTGATTGTTGCACCGAGTTGCAGGACAGAAGTGCACAAGCCAGAACTGCAAGTCCTGATTGGCATAGTCCAAGACGTGATCAGGTAATTTTATCATCCTATCTTTTTTTCTTTACCTAATGATTCTTAATCCATGTTTAATACCAGTATTTATAGATGCTGCAAATCAGGAATTTGATTTTATTTGTAGAGAGGATTTTAGAAACTTTTGGTAATTTTGTCAATACGTAGCTAGAACCAGAGGATCTGAAACTTGTCGATGGCACCAGCCCAAAATATTCTAGTTAGATATTGAGAAAGTGAAAAAGTGTTTTGAAGTTCTAAATTATTCTACATAAAGTGGTTCCTCCAGATACCCTAGCAATAGGATTCCAATTTTTGGATTACTAATTCCTAGAGCAAAATCAATAGGAAATAGGAGGGATAATATAATCGAGCAGTCAATTTGTTACATTTTCCTTCAAAATATGATGCTCGAACTAGTAATATGGTTCTTAAGATTGTTCGAATCAACAAATCCTATATACATGCATGACTTAAATCACGTTTTGTTTCTCAATTTCAGATCACCTTATCAGGATTGTTAAACTTCACAGACGGATTGTGGTCCAGCTGTGGTGATGAGCGGATCATTGTATTCAAAACCAACCATAAGGACAGGCTTGATCCTGCTTTGCTGCGCCCTGGCCGCATGGATGTGCACATCCACATGTCATATTGCACTCCATGTGGGTTCAAAATTCTGGCCTCCAAGTACCTTGGGATCACAGAGCATCCACTTTTCTCGGAGGTTGAAGAGTTGATAGAGTAAACACAGGTGAGTCCAGCAGAAGTAGTTGCGCAGCTGATGAGGAATAAGGCACCTGAAATTACGCTAAGTGGCCTACTTGAGTTTCTTAAGATGAAGAAGAGGGACAACGATGAGATAGATGCTAAAGAAGCAGAGCAAAGAGCAATGGAAGCAAAAAGTATTCAAGAACTTCATGAGGAAACCAGTGAAGGAAAGAGTCAAGACATGATAAAGATTCATTAAATTTTTATGGTGGTTTACAGCAAGAAGTGGCCAGTTTGTAGTTAAAATCGGGGACTTACATCAGTTATCTACAGCATTTACATAATTGGGTAGTTTCTTTCAATTGAAAAATTTCTGACTTAGTATCTGCGAAATGTATGTTTTTGCTGCATTGTGGAATGATTAGAGATTATCAAGTAATTTGGAGAAGCAAGCTGTAATTTGTTGTAAGGCCGCTGGAAGACCTATGGTGTGTTTTTAATTTATTCTAAGTCTTTTTATTTTGCTTAACAATGCCGGATTAATAAATCCTAGTTGTTTTTCAACATTATAGGTACAACTCTGAGAGACTTCTGCATACAAACCATCATTGATGATAAACAATTTATTCATTCATTTGTTGTCTTTGTAAATGTACAAATGTTGCGTTTACTTGTCAGTAATCGGAATGGGCTTGAATCGAAATGTATTGGAATGGTAATTAGAATAAGTTGTTTACTTGACATATAGGAATTGAAATCGGAATGAATTAGATTGTAACAAGTTATTAAAAAGTACTTAATGAATTATTATTATAATTATTATTTTATATTTTAATTATAGTGATTATTTATTAAAAAGCTATTATTATTAATTATTGTTAATAATATATTAATTAATTAATTTTAAAATTAATTAATTAATTATAATTATAATTATTATAAAATATATTAATTATTGTGATTGTTTATTCAAAAATTATAATTATTAATATATTATTGTTAAATATATATTAATAAATTAATTAATAGTAATAATTATATTTATAATTAGTATAATAGTATATTAACTAATTGATAATGATAATAATATATGAATTAGTTAAAATAATTATATTAATAATTATTAAAATTATTAATTAATTTATTATAATTATTAATTTATTATTGTTAATAATATACTAAAATATTAATTAATAGTAATAATTATATTAATTAATAATATATATTAATTAATTAAAATAATTATATTAGTAATTATTATAATAGTATATTAATTATTGTGATTATTTATCAAAAATTATAATTATTAATAACTATTGTTAATAATATATTAATTAATTTATTAATTAATTATAATAATATATTGATTAATTGTAAATGAGGACAATATATGCATTTTTAATTTTGGGGAGGGCAAAATAGTCATTCTTAGGAATGGGAGATTCATTCCCACCTCCCTTAGGAATGAATTTCTCATTCTTCATTTCTAAATTGTGGTGGGTCACATGATTCCGATTTATATTCCCAACTCTATTTTACGAAATAAACGTTGTCAATAATTCTGATTTTGGATTCCGATCCCTTAATTCGAGAAGTAAACACAACATTATAGGTACAGCTCTGACGTACAAACCATCATTGATGATAAACAATCTACTGATTCATTTGCTCTCTTTGTAAATGTACAAAGTGTGAAAATTTTCTTAGATGAGAATCACTTCTCACAGTTTAATAATCAATTTTAACCAATATCTTAAGTTGTGTTTGATGTGGTTTATTAATTCTTTTTATTAACCAATTTGCTTCATTTCTCCCTAACCAATTTATACCGTGGCTTTAAAAGTAAATAAGTTGAAATGAAGGTTCACAAAATTAATGCCTGAAAACTTGCTCAAGAAGCAGGGTTCACAAAATTAATGCCTGAAAACTTGCTCAAAAAGGACTGTTTACTTGGAAACTTGCTCAAGAAGGACCACTAATTTTTGTTTTCTAGCTAAATTTTAAAGAAAGCGGAATCTATGTACTTTTTTTCTTAAACATTTTCAACCTTTGAAGTTATTTCAGGACACCTTATTTGAGAAGGAAACATTTTTTTAATGGAACCAAGTTGAAATGAAAGTCTAAAGTAGTGTTTCCCACGTGATAGTCAACTGAGGTCTCTTGGTCACAAAGAAAAGCAACAACGAAAAGATCAAATGAACGGAAGCCTACAAAACCAGGCAAAACAAACACATTCTCACACTCACACTCACTCCAACATTGTTAAAAACTCACCACTGTCTTTCATTTTCCTCACAAACTAAACAGCCCCAGTTACCTGCATCATCTAACCTCAAAAATCCATAATTTTCTCTCAAACCAAACATCCCCACCACTCACAACAAAAAAAAAATGATTTTTAACACTACCCAAATGCCATCAACTAGGACCATTGTATCCGCAGCTGCCTCTACAACAGCTACATTTATGGTCATTCGATCCATTGCTCGCGATTACTTGCCTCGTGAGGTTCAATCTTACTTTGCTCTGAAGCTCAGAGATTTTATTTCAAGGTTTTCTAACGAGTTAACGCTTGTCATTGATGAATATGATGGTGGCCTCAACCAAAACAAGCTCTTTAAAGCTGCAAAGCTTTATCTTGAACCCAAAATCCCTCCCAATGTGAAGAGAATCAAAATCAATTTGCCAAAGAAAGAAACTAATATTTCACTTTCTGTTGAGAAAAATGAAGAGATTGTTGATGTCTTTAATGGGGTTCACTTAAAATGGAAGTTTGAGTCAAAATCAACTCCATCTGAGGTTATCAACAATAGGCCATTTAATGGTTATAGGGTTAAAACTGATGCTGCATACTTTGAGCTGAGCTTTCACAAGAAAAATAAAGACTTTGTTTTACGTACTTACATACCTCATGTCTTGAAGAAGTCTAAAGAAATAAGCCAGAAAAAGAAAACTTTGAAGCTTTTTACTTTGGGGTCTCAAAGAGGACTGATTGGTGATAAATCAATATGGCAATCAGTGAATCTTGATCATCCGGCGACTTTTGATACATTGGCTATGGATTTTGATATGAAGAAGATGATAATGGATGATCTTGAGAGGTTTCTGCAGAGGAAGGAGTTTTATCGAAGAGTAGGCAAGGCATGGAAACGTGGGTATTTACTGTATGGTCCACCAGGGACTGGCAAATCAAGCTTAATCGCGGCCATGGCTAATTATCTCAAATTTGATGTCTATGACTTGGAGTTGTCTAATCTTCTGGGAAATAATGATTTAAGGCATATTTTGATTGCCACAGAGAACAAGTCCATTCTGGTTGTGGAGGACATTGATTGCTGCATTGAGTTGCAGGACAGGCTTTCGCGGGCAAGGGCTGCAAATCCTGATTTTCTCATAGCAGGATATGAACAACAAAAACAGGTAATCTTATCATCCTACATTTCTTTATTTTAACTTAATAATTCTTAATACTGTAAAATGATCAGTACCGTACATGTTGTATAGCTAAGCTAAGCCATTCCAGGTTTAACACCAGGATATAAGTTTGCAAATCAGAGAATTTGTTGTCAGTTATTTTTTGTAGTCATTTACATGATTTTTATTGAGAAGTTTCTGGCGATTTTAATTTCCTAGTTCTAGGATAGCAAAGATATGCACATGAGAAACTGTAGAATGTTGCCTGTATGTAGACAAAGTTCACCCATCTAAAAACGGGTGTTCTGCTATGCTTCACCAGGTAATGGTTTGGACCTGTAAAATGGCTAAGGCTGTTCTTATCAACAAAACATATAAATATATATCCCTGACTTGGCCACATTTTTTTTTTCCTCCCTTTTTTCAGTATCATATAACCTTATCAGGATTGTTAAACTTCATCGATGGATTGTGGTCAAGCTGTGGAGATGAGCGAATCATAATATTCACAACAAATCATAAAGAAAGGCTAGACCCTGCTTTGTTGCGCCCCGGTCGCATGGACATGCACATTAACATGTCCCACTGCACTCCAAGTGGGTTCAAAATGCTGGCCTCCAACTACCTTGGGATCGCAGAGCATCCACTTTTCGTGGAGATTGAAAAGCTGATAGCGACAGCAAAGGTGACTCCTGCGGATGTAGCTGAGCAGCTGATGAGGAATGAGGCGCCTGAATTTGCACTAAGTGGCCTGATTGAGTTTCTTGAGTCTAAGAAGAGAGCTAATGATGGTAGTGAAGCCAAAGAAGCAGAGGAGAGAGCTGTGCAGGCTGAGAAGAAAGTTCTCGAAATCTCGGAGGAATAAATGAGACAAGCTAATTAAAGATTCAGTAAATAATTTTATAGAGGCTTGCAAGAAGCAATAGTTTGTGGAGTTTGTAGACTTTTATCTATAACACACATACTGGGGCAGTTTAATTTCCTTGAAAACTCCCTTATTGTGACAGGGTTAGCTTGGAATCTTGCTATCATTTCATGCATGAAAATGATATTATCTATGACTTTATATCAATGAAAAGTTAGGTTGGTGTGTCATTATGTATAAATTCTATATTTGTTCTCACAACATTATTATTATTATGGGCACGGCTTTGGGAGCCATCGTTGATTGAGATGATAATTTAAAAAAAAAAAAATTTGATAGTACTCATGCGGAAAAACAGGATAAATATGTCAAAGGAATTAATAAAGAATATAATTAAAAATTAGATTGACAAATTTCATAATTAACCACTTAGTTATGATAAATAAGCAGAAGTAGGATCAAATCTTAACTTCCCAACTAACTATTTACCAGTAATTCAACGTGATCTATTTTGTAACTAACAATTTCTCCCAATTACATGCTTTTCACCAATTACTCAACTAACCCATCTTTCATCCTCTAGATTAAATAAATCAAAAGTAAGGAGCAGATTATGATCAACTTATAGAAACTCTATCTTATAGCTTAATCACCGTTAGATAATTAAAAAGTCAACAATATTAATAAAATCGATCATTCATCGGTGATTAAACTGTAAGGTACTGTGCTACAAAGTACTGTAGTCACCCGCCAGAAACCAAGATATCGATATTAATTAAAAAAAGAAAATGAAGAGCGACCAAAACCATAAATCAAAAGCCCTACTTGATATCATTTTGTTTTACATTTTTTCTTGGAAACCAAACAAACCCCAGCAGGCAAAAATGCACGACAAGAAGAAGTTTTTAGCGCAACCCAAAAGCCATCCACGAGACCGTGGTCTCTGCAGCGGCTTCTGCAGCTGCCGCGGCTATGGTACTTCGAGAAAACTCCTTTGTTCTTAAACTGAAAGATTTCTTTTCAAGATTCTCAAATGAGTTAACCTTAGTCATTGAACAATTTGATGATAGCAGCATTAATCAAACCGAGCTCTTTAAAGCTGCAAAGCTTTATCTTGAACCCGGAATCCCACCCTATGTTAAAAGAATCAAAATCAATTTGCCAAACAAGGAGACCAAGATTTTATCCTCCGTTGAAAAAAAAATAAAGAAATTGTTGATATCTTTAATGGGGTTCAATTAAAATGGAAGCTTGGTTCAAAACAAGCCCAAGAACAGGTGTTTTGAGTAAAGGAATAAGCAAGCAAAAGAAGACTTTGAAGCTTTTTACTTTAAAGGACAGGATGTACGGAGGGAGAGACTTATGGCAATCTGTGAATCTTTGATCATCCAGCCACTTTCGATACACTGGCAATGGATTCTAATATGAAGCACATGAAAATGGATGATCTTGAGAGGTTTGTGAAGAGGAAAGAGTTTTATAGAAATGTAGGCAGAGCATGGAAACGCGGGTATTTGTTATACAGTCCTCCAAGAACAGGGAAGTCCAGCTTGACTGCAGCCATGGCTAATTATCTCAATTTTGATGTCTGTGACCTGGAGTTGACTACTCTCAGAGATAATACGAAGTTAAGGAATGTGTTGATTGCCACAGAGAATAAGTCCATTCTTGCTGTGGAGGACATTGATTGTTCTATTAATTTGCAAGGCAGGCATTCACAGGCAAAGACTTTGAATCCTGTGAACTCTAATGCAATCAAACCAGTAACAAATGTCAATCAAGAACCAAAAGTGACCTTATCAGGATTGCTAAACTTCATAGATGGAGTCTGTCGAGCTGTGGAGATGAGAGGATCACAATATTCACAACTAATCATAAAGACAGACTTGACCCTCAATTTATTGTTGCGACCGGGTTGCATGGACATGCACATTCATATGTCCTATTGCACTCCATGTGGGTTGAAAATGCTGGCCTCAAACTACTTTTGTAACGCCTAATTCCATCATTTTAGATTATGGAAATTCGGTTTTTATTAGAAAACATATACGGCATAACACTTATTAATAAGTATATTAAAATTATAAGTAGGGTTATTCGTGGGATAAATTTTGGAAAAAAGTTTATTTTTCTAAATTTAATAGCGCTTTTTAAGACTCCATATAAATTACGCTATTACTCATACCATGAATTCAAACTTTTGTTTAGGAGAGAATCATAATGGTTGATAAGTTTACTCTTCTTATTTTCCACATGTTTTCCTATCACTTTATTTAGGATTTTAATTTGCATGATTTTAAATTGCTACATATCATAATACATGATTTAGGATGTATTTAAGTTCTGTTTAGGGCTCTGATTTTTTGTTGAGTCTTATTAACCAATCTTTGATGCATTGACGAGAGTGAACAAAAAGAAACGGAGCAAAGAGCACTGGCAATAGAAAGTAGTACTGAAAAATATGATTAGGAAACCGATTATGAAGAATCTGACAACGAGGAGTAAATTTTAGTTAAAATTGAGGACTCATCTTAGTCATCTGTACCATCCACATAACTGGCTAGTTACTTTTAATTGGAATTATCTATGACTTGGTATTTATGAAAATTATATTTTTGCGGCAATTTGTTATGACTTATGATCATGCATAACAAGAGGTAAATTTTTGTGGTACATTTTTGTAGATCGTAAGCTATAGTTGTTCAACTCCAATTGAAAACATAGCTTCATATATGAAAATTAGGCACATCCTATTCCTACGAATATCCTCAGCCAGCACATAGAAACGTTGTAAATGTGCACTCAAAATGCCGTCATATCGAAATTTTGAAGAGTTCAATAATTCTTTTTAAAATTTTAGTCTATGTCGACATTACAAGATGAGAAAATAAAACGGCATCTTAGGTGAAAACTTTTGTTGTTCAATAAATAAAAACGAAAGTAGATATAAGGAATATAAGAAAATAGAATTTCATTAAAGTGAAAGTGAAACTGTTAAAGCATATTTGAAAAAAATGAGGTGATGAGATCCTCACCATTGGACCAATGAGTGGTCCGTTAATTTATTTTGAGTTGAATTATAATTTCTCAAAACAATCCAATCCTAAACTTTTTATTCCTCAATCTAACACACCGTTAGACATAATTTGCATTTTTCTTTTGAAATATATCCCTAACATAGTAACATTATGCAATGTTAACTTGCACGATATTGTTGTTATTGTTATCATCATTATTTTACTTATGCTAAAAGAAAATTGCATTATTTTTAAGAAAAATTATAATAAGACATATTTCATGTCACATAATATTAGAATAAATTTGCTCATCAAATTACTTATATAAGAAAAACCAAATTCATAAACTGGAGTTCTCTCAAAAAATACAAAAAGCTTGCAAAAAAATACCTTAAATACAGTAAATAGACTCTTCTCGATCCCTATCTGAAAGGTATAGTATAACCTTTATAAATTAATGTTCGACAAAGTAATAACCTCTGTTATGTAATAATTTTTTTTTTGTCCCAACTTGGGCTAATAGCTAGGCTATATTAATAAGTTTTTTATAAAAAAAAAATTCTTATGATATAACTCTGTTGATGGTCTCATTCATGTCATAAAATAATAATTTGATAAAAATAGAAATATAATTGACTATGGTATTTAAAAAATATAACCTCATAATAATAATAATATTATTATTATTAATTGAAATATAAATTTATATTAGATCTATCTCTAATTTTTATTATTCATCTATAAGTTATAGGGTTAACTTGTACAATCGCAATAAAAAATTACAAAGTATTATTGATACTTTGAGTGCTTACTTGTACGTAATATGTTCTAAAGTTATTGTATTATCCTTAGATTGGTAACATACAATAAATTTTTAGTTGAATAAATATATGTTCATTGAATAGTAAATGTACTTTACAAATAATAAATTTTTTTATGATTATAACACTATTAATTTATAAAGATTATACTAATGTTAATTACATTCAATATTCTCTCTCTGCTTCTCTCCCTCCCTATATATATATAACAATTTTTTTATCCAGGATCATAAAGTACAGGAAACACTCAGAAAAACTTTAAGACCGCGGGATTTTAAAGACTTAAAGCACTTAAACTGTACGGTTTATGCGTTTTTCTAACTGTTCCCACACTTTAAAAATCCAGATTGGATATCCCGAGTTTAAGAATTTGTGGCATATGTTATTTTTACGAAGACAAATTAATAATGCGATTTTAATAGAAATTTGAGTCAAATAAAGGTATAAGAAGAACTTGATTAATTCAAAATCTAAAGGGTAGTGTTATACCTAACCATACTTTATCTAATGAAAATATACTTTAGCATGAAAGCTATCACGGGAGAAAACCACGTAGATGTAAAACTTTTAGACTCGTACACTCTGACATAATTAGACAATGATCATATAATATAGATAGATAAATATTTAGCTGGTCACTCTTATTCTAATTTTTGGGAAGGAGAGAATTATAAAATTGATTTGAACTTGTCCATCAGATCAACTTTTAAAAAACATAAATTAAAATATAAAGATTATTTTAGGCCAGTTTATTCATGTAATTTCCTATTTAGTTTAGGATTACTTGTTTAGCTGGCATTTGTTTCCCTTATCTATTTAGGTCATAGAGCCTATATAAATATGCATAAAATTTCTCAAGTCATAAAACTTTAGATAGTATTTGTTTCCCTAACACTGTCCGATTCATCAAAGACAGGAGGAAGAAGATTACGAAGAGAGGCGAATCAAGCAATGCTGAATCGGGAGTATAGGCTGTAGTGAGTGCCATAATAGTAATACTAAGCCAGCTTCAAGGATCATATAATTGCATATCGTCTGCAATTTTCTTTCTTGACAGTGAAGAAACAAAGAGAACAACCAAAACCTCCTTTACCTTTTCATCCCCTTCAAATACTGTGCTTTTTCCCACAAACCAAACAGTCCCACACCCACAAACAAGAGAAAAAAAATGTTTATGTTTTAAAGTAAATAAGTTGAAATGAAGGTTCACAAAATTAATGCTTGAAAACTTGCTCAAGAAGGACCATTTATTGTTTTGTTTTCTAGCTAAATTTTAGAGAAAGCGGAATCTATGTACTTTTTTTCTTTACATTTTCAACCTTTCAAGTTATTTCAGGACACCTTAATTGAGAAGGAAACACTTTTTAGTGGAGTCAAGATGAAATGAACGTCTGAAGCAGTGCTTCCCACGTTACGGACCTTACGGTCAACTGAGGTCTCTTGGTGACAAAGAAAAGCAATGAAGAAAAGATGAAATGGACAGTAACCTATAATGGAAAGCAAAACAAACACATTCTCACAATCAGTCACTCCAAGTCTCCAACATTGTTAGAAACTCACCACTGTCTTTCATTTTCCTCACAAACTAAACAGCCCCAGTTACCTGCATCATCTACCTTAAAAATCCATAATTTTCTCTCAAACCAAACATCCCCAGTTCCCCAAAAAAAAAAAAAATTATTTTTAACACTACCCAAATGCCATCAACTAGGACCATTGTATCCGCAGCTGCCTCTACAACAGCTATATTTATGGTCATTCGATCCATTGCTCGCGATTACTTGCCTCGTGAGGTTCAATCTTACTTTGCTTTGAAGCTCAGAGATTTTATTTCAAGTTTTTCTAACGAGTTAACCTTTGTCATTGATGAATACGATGATGGCCTCAACCAAAACAGGCTCTTTAAAGCTGCAAAGATTTATCTTGAACCCAAAATCCCTCCCAATGTAAAGAGAATCAAAATCAATTTGCCAAAGAAAGAAACTAATACTTCACTTTCTGTTGAGAAAAATGAAGAGATTGTTGATGTCTTTAATGGGGTTCACTTAAAACGGAAGTTGAGTCAAAACCAACCCCACGTGAGGCTATCAACAAAAGGCCAATTACTACAGGTTATAGGGTTAAAGCTCATGCTGCATGCTTTGAGCTGAGTTTTCACAAGAAAAACAAAGACTTTGTTTTACGTAATTACATACCACATGTCTTGAAGAAGTCTAAAGAAATAAGCCAGAAAAAGAAAACTTCGAAACTTCTTACTTTGGGGTCTCATAGAGGAGTATGGCAATCAGTGAATCTTGATCATCCGGCGACTTTTGATACATTGGCTATGGATTTTGATATGAAGAAGACGATAATGGATGATCTAGAGAGGTTTCTGCAGAGGAAGGAATTTTATCGAAGAGTAGGCAAGGCATGGAAACGTGGGTATTTACTGTATGGTCCTCCAGGGACTGGCAAGTCAAGCTTGATTTGCGGCCATGGCTAATTATCTCAATTTCTATATCTATGACTTGGAGTTGTCTAATCTTCGGTGGCGTAATGGTGTGCGTTGATGGTGGGGTGGCTAATTGGTAGAAAACAGTGATTGGAGTGCCCGTGTGGATACTTGATGGATGGACCGAAGTTACTTGGCTATTCGTTGCTTTTGTTAAAGGTCATAGGCCCGTGTGTTGTCGGCCTTCTTTTGAAAGGAAGGCATTGTAATTGGTTAGTCGGTTTGCACTTTAAAGTAGGTGAGTCGGTGGTTTAATTTAAACAATTTGTTTTGATTATGGTTTGGTTTACGTAGTTTTGTGTTTGTCAATCCTTGTAGTTTGTTGTGATTGGTGGATTTCAATTAGTTATCAAATTTAGTTTATTGGAAGGAATTTGAAGAAGTTGAATTAATATTCGGTTTCCCGCTCAGTGTTTGGCTATAAATATGTGTTGATCGGCTTCATTTTGGGAGCAGGAGAGCAGGATCGTAGAGGTTAGAGAGAGAATGGAGAGGAAAGGTATGTGTGGTTCTCATTTGAGTTTCAGTAAGGGGTGGA
This sequence comes from Citrus x clementina, assembly GCF_000493195.1. Classification (NCBI taxonomy): domain Eukaryota; kingdom Viridiplantae; phylum Streptophyta; class Magnoliopsida; order Sapindales; family Rutaceae; genus Citrus; species Citrus x clementina. The sequence goes on from NW_006262022.1 coordinate 5,644,155, forward strand.
TGCATAGTATAGTTTCTGAAATATGTGAGCATGATTTTGTGTTTGTATTAATCCCTTTTAATATGGAGAGGATGGAGTTAGTTGAGTTTTTCCGTAGACGTGGGTATTTGATATCGAATGGCCGTTCTCTTCCCTATGCTCATGGCCGTTCTCTTCCCTATGCTCATGGCGTTGATTATGGGATGGTGGATAGTGATGATGAAGACGCTGAGTGTGGGTTTGATTTTAGTAATTGGTCTGTTGAGAAGAACCGTAACACTGTAATATCATTGAGTGATTGGTGTGATGATAATGGCAACATGGAGGTTGTGGATGTTAATTTAGATGGAAACTATGGGGTAATTAATATTGATATGGATCGGTTTTTCATGAAGTTTGATAAGCATTTAGTTGTATTCATTAATGATTATGATGTTGAATTAGCTAAATGTAAAGCTTATGTAATCGATTGTAATAAGTTTTATAATTAATGAAAGTTAATAATATTAATGATATTATTAGAGATTATTATAAGTGTGATGTAAATGGGGGCATAAGTGTGCCCGTATTCAGTTTTGTAAAGAATGTTGTAAGGTTATTGGTGGTGTTCCAGATGGATGTAATGTCGAAATTTGTAAGGAATGAATGTTTGTTGAACAATGTGTGAACGTTATGGATTGTTTGTATATCATTTGGTTTATGTTAGCAATTTAACGAAATGTTCAAGAATGAAAAAAAAAAAACGTATCAAATAACACTTAGCTTACATTCGAAGAGTTGAGGGCTTTGTCCCGTACTCGAGTCCAGGAATGGAGTGGAAACAAACGAAGAGTGACCATAACACATGACCTCCAGGGCATGTATGCAAGGGTGGTCCATTCGTTTATGCCTCCTAATGCTTCTATTGTTAGTGTTTGCTTCTTTGGGAAAGAATGAATGATTTGAAAGAAAAAGGAAACAATTAAATTAATATAATACATTCTGTCTGGTGATAATACGGTTTTTCTTGTGAGTCTGCCGTTATTATCGTATTCATTTGATGTACATGGTTTGAAATTAGCAAATACAATTATATGTGGTATTTTTATCCAAGCACTACGACTGAAATATTTTATTTTGCTTATGATGCCTTGTTTGAGACATTTAAGAAATCTGTAGCTGATTGAGTCTTCTGTTGATCTGGCACAGTCGAATATGGCTATGTCTGGTTGTTCGTCATATGCTTGAGCTAAGTCTTTGTACGCACCTCCTGTTGTATACCATGCGTTGTAATTTAGTGCGATCCACTTGGCAAATGCTGATTTGCCTGTATTTCCTTGTTCGATCGTCTGGTTCTTGGTATGTACTGATTGCCACAGAGAACAAGTCCATTCCGGTTGTGGAGGACATTGATTGTTGCATTGACCGGCAGGACAGGCTTTCACGGGCAAGGGCTACAAATCCTGATGTTCTCATACCAGGATATGAACAACAACAAAATGAGGTAATATTATCATCCAACATCTCCTTATTTTAACTTAATAATTCTTAATACTGTAAAATGATCAGTACCGTACGTGTTTCTAATTGTCCATAGTGAAACTGATTCCCCTGGTATAGCTAAGATGAGCCGGTCCATGTTTAACACCAGGATATAAGTTTGCAAATCAGGAAATTTGTTGTCAGTTATTTTTTGTATTCATTTACATGGTTTTTATTGAGAGGGTTGGATCTGTAAAATGGCTATGGCTATTCTTATCAACAGCAAATCATATGTATATAATCCCTGACTTGGCCACATTTTTTTCCCTCCCTTTTTTCAGTATGTTATAACCTTATCAGGATTGTTAAACTTCATTGATGGATTGTGGTCAAGCTGTGGAGACGAGCGGATCATAATATTCACAACCAATCATAAAGACAGGCTTGACCCTGCTTTGTTGCGCCCCGGTCGTATGGATATGCATATCCACATGTCATACTGCACTCCACGTGGGTTCAAAATGCTGGCCTCCAACTACCTTGGGATCACAGAGCATCCACTTTTCGTGGAGATTGAAAAGCTGATAGAGACAGCAAAGGTGACGCCTGCGGATGTAGCTGAGCAGCTGCTGAGGAATGAGGCGCCTGAACTTGCACTAAGTGGTCTGACTGAGTTTCTTGAGACTAAGAAGAGAGCTAATGATGATGGTGAAGCCAAAGAAACAGAGGATTGGGCTAGGCAGAAACTTCTCGAACGCTTTAAAATGTAATCAATGAGACAAGCTAGAGATTCAGTAGATTTTATGAGACTTGCTAGAAGCAGTAGTTTATGGAGTTTGCAGTACTTTTACCTATAACATACGTACCGGGGCAGTTTAAATTCCTTAAAAACTCACTTATGGTGGCAGGGTTTTGCTTGGAATCCTGCTATATCATTCCATGGATGAAAATGATATTATCTATGACTTTATATATCAATGAAAAGTTTGGTTGGTGCATCATTATGTATGAATATGTCATAAGGAATTAATGAAGAATATAATTGAAAATTTGATTTACAAAAGTTCATAATTAACCATTTAATTATGACAATTAAGCAGAACTGCAGAAGAGGGTTAAATCTTAACTTCCCAACTAACTATTTGCCACTAATTCAACGTGATCTATTTTGTTAACTACCAATTTCTCCCAATTACATGCTCTTCACCAACTACACAACAAACTCATCTTTCATCCTTTAGATCAAATAAATCAAAAGTAAGTAACAGATTGTGATAAGTCATAAGATCACCGTTAGATAATTAAAGAAGTCAACACTATTAATGAAATCTAATCATTTAACGGTGATTAAACTGTAAGCTACTGTACTACAAAGTATACTTTGAGTCGCCCGCCAAAAACCAAGAAGTCGGTATTAATAAAAATAATAATAATAATTAAAAAAAAAAAGGAAGAAGAAGAGGAGGAGCGACCAAAGCCCATAAATTAAAAGCCCTACTTGGTATCATTTTCTTTACCGCCTTAAAACCCCATCTTTGTTTTACATTTTTTCAGGCAAAAATGCGCGACCAGAAGAAGTTTTTTTAGCGAAACCCGAGTGCCATCCACGACGACCACGGTATCTGCAGCAGCTTCTGCAGCAGGCACGGTATGGTAAACAGACTTGACCCTGCATATATTGTTGCGATCGAGTTGTATGGACATGCACATTCATATGTCTTATTGCACTCCATTTCGGTTCAAAATGCTGGCCTCAAACTACTTTGGGATCACAGAGTATCCACTCCTCACAGAGATTGAAGAGTTGAAAGAGAAAGCAAATGTGACTCCAGCAGATGTAGTTGAGCAGCTAATGAGGAATAAAGTACCCGAAATTGCACTTAGAGGCCTAACTGATGTCCTTGAGATTAAGCAGACGGAAAATGATGAAAGTAAAGCCAAAGAAGCAAAAGAAGAGAGAGCGGATGACGCACCAAATTGAAAGGAAAGCCAATGTCATATGTTGGGAAAGTGACTACCACAACTAGTTGCAAATTAAGCGGAAACAAAACTCTTTCTCTCTTTATGTGATTAAAATAGGATACGTATCATAAATAAATAAATAGAAAATAAATCGATATAATCCAAAGTAAAAAAAAAAACCAACCACAGAGACGTACATTTTTACGTGGAAAACCCAAAACAAGAAAAACCACAGAATTATAGTCCGATATAATCTTCCACTATATTAATGAGATTACAACATAAATTATTCTCTAAATAATACTAGAGGCTGCCAACATCAATAAATCTCAATATTCTTCACTTACAGTAATAATCTAATATCTATTTTTTTAATAAGTGGGCATCTCAAATAATAGCCAACGAGACGATAAAATAAAAATCAAGACCAGTAAAATTATAAAGGATAATACTAAGAACTTACCCTCAAAATTAAAAAAAAAACAAAGTTAATTTCACCTTCCGACCGTCCAATTAAAGATTGAAACTGAAACCCTCAAATTTAATATTGTGTCATTGTTCACTCTTCTCTCTTTCTTTCACTCTCTCTCTCTCTCGTCTTTTTCTTCTCCACAAAAGTTGATGCGGCCTCCATTTATTCTTCTTTAAACAGCCACGTTTTCAAAACCTAATGCGTGGCAAATTTCATCTAAGTCCAAAGCTTAGTAATAATTGCAAATCAAGCAAACCTATTTGGGTGTGATGGTACCCAGAGAGTACGTCATTGCCCGTCCATTGAGATCCGAATACGATGAGATTATTTCCCTGAGTACTTGTTTAGTGATGATTTTCATTTTTGTATATTCTATATGATATTGTGATATGATTTCCATGATTATTATGTATGATCGTTATATATGTTTTTCATGGTTAGTAATCTGATTTAAATGTTAAATGATTTATTACTGGTTTCTCGCATATGGTTTGATGAAATCGTGTTTGGAATAATATGATTATTTTTTTTAAAGTAAGAATTAATTTTCAAAAACTACTATCCACTCATTGATCTCACTGAGTTTTATACTCATCCCGTTTTTATTATATTTTCCCCCTATCAAGAGGTTGCAAGTACACCAGATCGACCCAGCGACTATAATTATATTTTGAATTTTAGCCAAGTGATGGTGTTAGAAGATATAGATGTTTTTGTTAGAACATCTTGGTTATCTCGTTATTTTGGGATTGTATAATTTTTTTATATTATTCTTTTGAGATTAAGAATAAACTGAGATATTAAAATTAGTTATAATATTATCTTTTGAGACTCTGGAGATATAAAACTCAGCATTTTGGTTGAGGATGTTGTTCACTGAAGTTTGTTGTATATTGAATTATATTGGGAGTACTTGTCTTATATATTTGTAGATTGAGAGTATTATATATATAAAGAAAACTCTGCCGAATTTTCAGCAGAATCCTTACTAATTAGATTATTATCAAGTTTGTTTTGATGAGATTAGATTGACTCACCCAGGGGGGTTCGAGGCAGGTCGTTTCACCTATGGTGTGTTTTTAATTTATTCTAAGTCTTTGTATTTTGCTTAATAATGCCGAATTAATATTATTGCTTCCTATGTCAATTATGAATCCTAGTTGTTTTGCAACGTTATAGGTATAGCTCTGAGAGACCTCTATATTCAAACCATCATTGACAATAGATAATCTACTGAATAGTTTGCTCTTTTTGTAAATGTATAAAGCGTGGAAAATTTCTTAGATGGGAATCACTTCTCATAGTTTAATAATCCATTTTAACCAATATGTTGAGTTATGTTTGATGTAGCTTATTAATTCTTTTTATCAACCAATTTGCTTTATTTCTCCCTAACCAATTTATATTGTGGCTTTTAAAGTAAATAAGTTGAAATGAAGGTTCAAAAAATTAATGCTTGAAAACTTGCTCAAGAAGGACCATTTATTGTTTTCTTTTCTAGCTAAATTTTAGAGAAAGTGGACTTTTCATCTTTACATTTTCAACCTTTCAAGTTATTTTAGGACACATTAGTTGAGAAGCAAACACTTTTTAGTGGAGTCGAGATGAAATGAACGTCTAAATCATGTTGTGGGCGGAATGCGGAATCAAGCGCACCAAATAATTATAGAAAAATAAAAGACACAAGAATTATGTGGTTTGGTAATTAAACCTACATCCACGGAGGCTATAAAGAATAATTGTTTATTTAACAATTAATAGAGTACAATATTTGAGTAACGAATCTCACTTCCCAGAAACCCAAATATACCCAGTACTCTCACACTCTACAGGAAATATAAATTCTCCAGACACACTTCTCTTACTCCTCTCAAAAGCTTAGAAACTTATAAACTTAACAATTTTGGATGATTTCAAATAAATGAAATACTTAGCTATTTATAGGAGAAATGAATTACTATGCAAAGAATAAAATAATTAAAAATATAATTTTTAATTATTATTAATTTTCAAATTCATCCCCTTTGTCAATTCTTTCTTTTCAGCTACAAAAACAATTTTGATTTTACTTCTCTACAATTATTGGTGCAACCAACAATTTGTTGACTTCAACAAATCGTGCCACCAACCTTGCCTTTCGAAATTGCAAGCCATTCTTTCACTTTTCAACAAAGCAGTGCTTCCCACGTCACGGTCAACTGAGGTCTCTTGGTGACAAAGAAAAGCAATGACGAAAAGATGAAATGGACGGTAACCAATAATGCAAAGCAAAACAAACACATTCTCATAATCACAGTCACTCCAAGTCTCAAACATTGCAAAAACTCACCACTGTCTTTCATTTTCCTCACAAACTAAACAGCCCCAGTTACCTGCATCTTCTAGCTCAAAGATCCATAATTTTCTCTCAAACCAAACATCCCCAGTTCCCCAAAAAAAATGATTTTTAACACTACCCAAATGCCATCAACTAGGACCATTGTATCTGCTGTGGCCTCTACAACAGCTACATTTATGGTCATTCGATCCATTGCTCGCGATTACTTGCCTCGTGAGGTTCAATCTTACTTTGCTTTGAAGCTCAAAGATTTTATTTCAAGTTTTTCTAACGAGTTAACCTTTGTCATTGATGAATATGATGATGGTCTCAACCAAAACAAGCTCTTTAAAGCTGCAAAGATTTATCTTGAACCCAAAATCCCTCCCAATGTGAAGAGAATCAAAATCAATTTGCCAAGGAAAGAAACTAATATTTCACTTTCTGTTGAGAAAAATGAAGAGATTGTTGATGTCTTTAATGGAGTTCACTTAAAATGGAAGTTTGAGTCAAAACCAACCCCATCTGAGGCCATCAACAAAAGGTCAATTACTAAAGGTTATACGGTGAAAGATCATGCTGCATGCTTTGAGCTGAGCTTTCACAAGAAAAACAAAGACTTTGTTTTAGGTACTTACATACCTCATGTCTTGAAGAAGTCTAAAGAAATAAGCCAGAAAAAGAAAACTTTGAAGCTTTTTACTTTGGGGTCTCACAGAGGAATGATTGGTGATAAATCAATATGGCAATCAGTGAATCTTGATCATCCGGCAAATTTTGATACATTGGCTATGGATTTTGATATGAAGAAGACGATAATGGATGATCTAGAGAGGTTTCTGCAGAGGAAGGAATTTTATCGAAGAGTAGGCAAGGCATGGAAACGAGGGTATTTACTGTTTGGTCCTCCAGGGACTGGCAAGTCAAGCTTGATCGCGGCCATGGCTAATTATCTCAAATTTGATATCTATGACTTGGAGTTATCTAATCTTCGGGGAAATAATGATTTAAGGCATATACTGATTGCCACAGAGAACAAGTCCATTCTGGTTGTGGAGGACATTGATTGTTGCATTGACCGGCAGGACAGGCTTTCGCGGGCAAGGGCTACAAATCCTGGTGTTCTCATACCAGGATCTGAACAACAACAAAATCAGGTAATATTATCATCCAACATCTCTTTATTTTAACTTAATAATTCTTAATACTGTAAAATGATCAGTACCGTACGCGTTTCGAATTGTTCATAGTGAACCGGATTCCCCTGTTATAGCTAAGATAAGCCAGTCCATGGTTAACACCAGGATATAAGTTTGCAAATCAGGAAATTTGTTGTCAGTTCATTTTTGTATTAATTTACATGGTTTTTATTGAGAGGGTTGGATCTGTAAAATGGCTATGGCTGTTCTTATCAACAGCAAATCATATGTATATAATCCCTGACTTGGCCACATTTTTTTCCCTCCCTTTTTTCAGTATGTTATAACCTTATCAGGATTGTTAAACTTCATTGATGGATTGTGGTCAAGCTGTGGAGATGAGCGGATCATAATATTCACAACCAATCATAAAGACAGGCTTGACCCTGCTTTGTTGCGCCCCGGTCGTATGGATGTGCATATCCACATGTCATACTGCACTCCATGTGGGTTCAAAATGCTGGCCTCCAACTACCTTGGGATCACAGAGCATCCACTTTTCGTGGAGATTGAAAAGCTGATAGAGACAGCAAAGGCGACGCCTGCGGATGTAGCTGAGCAGCTGCTGAGGAATGAGGTGCCTGAACTTGCACTAAGTGGCCTGATTGAGTTTCTTGAGACTAAGAAGAGAGCTAATGATGATAGTGAAGCCAAAGCAGCAGAGGAGAGAGGAGAGAGCTAGGCAAAAACTACTCGAACGCTTTAAAATGTAATAAATGAGACAGGCTAGAGATTCAGTAGATTTTATGAGGCTTGCTAGAAGCAGTAGTTTATGGAGTTTGCAGTACTTTTATCTATAACATACATACCGGGGCAGTTTAATTTCCTTGAAAACTCACTTTTGTAAGCTACTGTACTACAAAGTATACTTTGAATCGCCCGCCAAAAACCAAGAAATCGGTATTAATAAAAATAATAATAATAAAAAAAAAAAAAAGGAAGAAGAAGAGGAGGAGCGACCAAAGCCCATAAATTGAAAGCCCTACTTGGTATCATTTTCTTTACCGCCTTAAAACCCCATCTTTGTTTTACATTTTTTCAGGCAAAAATGCGCGACCAAAAGAAGTTTTTTTAGCGAAACCCGAGTGCCATCCACGACGACCACGGTATCTGCAGCAGCTTCTGCAGCAGGCACGGTATGGTACTTCGATCCATTGCTCAAACTCTGCTGCCTTATGAGGTGAGAGCCTTCTTTGTTCTTAAACTGAAAGATTTCTTTTCAAGGTTCTCAAATGAGTTAACCTTATTCATTGAAGTATTTGATGGTAGCAGCATTAACCAAAACGAAACGAGCTCTTTAAAGCTGCAAAGCTTAATCTTAAACCCAAAATCCCATCCTATGTTTAAAGAATCTAAATCAATTTGCCAAAAAAGGAGACCAAGATTTCATCTTCTGTTGAAAAAAATGTAGAGATTGTTGATATTTTTAATGGGGTTCAATTAAAATGGAAGCTCGGTTCAAAACAAGTCCAAGAACAGGTGTTTGAGTCCGTGTTTCGTTTTGCACGCATTCAGGGCAAACCTGTTGGTAAATCAGAAGTTAGATTCTTTGACCTGGGTTCTCACAAGAAGTATAAACAAATAGTCTTGGATAGTTACATACCTCATGTGTCGAAGAAATCTGAAGAAATAAGTGAGGAAAAGAAAACTTCGAAGCTTTTTGCATTGAAGGATAGAAATTCGCTGAGAGGATATGTATGGCAGTCCGTGAATCTTGGTCTTCCAGCCACGTTTGATACAATGGCTGTGGATTTTGATGTGAAGAAGATGATAATGGATGATCTTGAGATGTTTCTGAAGAGGAAAGACTTTCATCGACGAGTAGGTAAGGCATGGAAATGCGGGTATTTGTTGTTTGGGCCTCCAGGAAGGGGGAAGTCAAGCTTGATTGCTGGCATGGCTAATTTCCTCAATTTTGATGTCTATGACTTGGAGTTGTCTGCTCTTCTTAGGGGGAATATGGAGTTGAGGAATTTGTTGATTGCCACAGAGAACAAGTCCCTTCTTGTTGTGGAGGACATTGATTGTTCCATTGAGTTGCAGAATAGGCATGCACAGGCACTAGCTGTGAATCCTATGGTTTCTAACATGAATTATACGGCAAGACCAGGAATTAATCAAGGCCCTCAGGTAATTATTTCTTTCTTTAGCTGGATGATTCTGATTACTCTTGGTTGATTTGATCTGGTAAGAAACTTAATTCTATATTAGTGTTCACTATCATGTTTTTAATTGTCAAAAATAATTCGAGTCAAGTCTCTTGATAGCTCACCTAGTCTATGTTTAAACCGTGATACAAGTTGCGAACCAAGAATTTGTTGTAGTATTTCTGTGTCAGGTTACATGATCTTCATTGAAAGTTTTTTTAGTGATTTGTTACTGGCCAGACTCAGAGAGGTTCTAAACCCTGTGGCTGGACACCAGCAGCAATAAAAACATCCTTGTTCAAGGATTAGCAAACGTTTGCACCGCTGGCAACTAGCTTGAATGGACAATATGATGAAGAGCTGTAAAGCACCATAGTTTTAGATCTCTAATTCTTAGAGATGACATGCCAGGGAAAAAAAAGAGAGGCAAAAGGTCCCACTATGATTTTTTATGCTAGCCACATAGTCTCTATAGGTCTTCCTAAAACCCTCATGTTCGTAAGTCATATAAGGCAGTCCTGTGAGAAAGAATTCTCACTAATAGTAGTCTCTCAAATGCGATTCAAAAGCTTTCTTACATATTTTGCCTATTTTCCTTTCAATTTTTACAGGCATAGCATATAACATTGTTTGAGCACACATTTATGATTTATACATGTGGGATTTTGTTTGTGAGCAATAATGCTCAGACAATCTACAAGATTGTTCACCAGTCAAAGTTGTTAAATTATGCTTCACGGGACAATGGTTGGACTTGTAAAATGGCTCCTGCAAATTTTCCTTTTTCAGTAGTACCTATAAATGTTGAACCAGATTACATGATTTTCAGTTTCAGGTGACACTATCAGGATTGTTAAACTTCATAGACGGATTATGGTCAAGTTGTGGAGATGAGCGGATCATGGTGTTCACAACCAATCAAAAAGAAAAGCTTGACCTGCTTTGTTGCATCCTGGTCTTATGGATGTGCATATTCACATGACCTATTGTAATCCAGGTGGGTTCAAAATGCTGGGCTCCAACTACCTTGGAATCAGAGCATCCATTCTCCTTAGAGATTGAAGAGTTGACAGAGAAAGTAATGGTGACTCCTGCTGATGTAGCTGAGCGACTGATGAGGAGTGAGGTACCTGAAGTTGCACTTAGAGACCTAATTGATTTTCTTAAGAACAAGAAGAGAGAACAGGGTGAAAGTAAAGCCAAAGGAGTGAAAGAAGAGAGAGCAGGGGAAGCAGAAATTGAAGGGAAAGCCAGTGGCACATGTGGAGACATGCCAAAGATTCAGCAAATTGTAGGGAAGTCTTCAAGAAGCAATGATTTGTGATCAGAATAGGGTACATTTCATTTCAGTGGTCAAAGAAAGTCTTACATAGGAGGTTCAAATAAAATTACATCAGAGTCAAAAATCAGGCTTGAATATGTTCTATTTTGCCAATGAATTCGAATCATCAGATGATTAATGACCACCATTTTCTTTTTCTTTTTTTCTTTTTTTGGTTTTGCAAGAGGTGTCCTTTTATATTTTCCTTAGATTAGATGACCTTTTGTATGTCCTAAATTTTCAGAAATTATTTTAGGATTCATTGGTTGAATCGATTTGTATCCCCCAAGGTTAACATTATTATACTTAGTGCTTATTCGATATAACTTATCTAATGGACATTAGTGTTTATTTAATTTTATAAGATCTTTTTAAAAAATTTAGTATTGTTTGGTTGCATTTTGAATAGACCATTTGAAAATTAAATAAGATATTTTGTTTTTAGTAGTAATAAACTCAAATTTTGGACTTGTAAGAATAGAGGTTGTAGAACCTTTTTAAAAAGTTAAATTATCTTAATTTATTTAACAATCTTATTTCATTTCTTTCATAATATAATTTTAAAAAATAATCAATTAAAGTGGTTTCATAATTTTAAAAAGAAGTCTTGTCAATAACTAAAAAATTAAAAAAAAAAAAAATTTTTAAAATTTCTTGGAAGCCTTTTTTTTTTTTTTTAAAACCAAAATTAAAAAGCCTTTTTAAAAATTTTTAAAAATTTTTTTT
>NW_006262022.1:5655838-5679915 GCF_000493195.1 Citrus x clementina
CTAAGGAGGTTAGAGGCTACTTATGTGTACAACTTAAAGCTCTTATCGCAAGATATTCTAATGAGTGAACATTAGTCTTGTTGGGTCCATCTCGTTTGGAGGCCCAAAAGCCCAAAATTTCAAAAGATCTCAAAAACTTTACTTGATGTGTAATTAACATTAAGCTTTGGATTTGGATAAAATTTGCCATGAAATTTAGTATTAAAAAACAAGCAGCGGCCCTAGTTTCCTATTCACAAAAAGGCGAGTGGGAAAAGAGAGAAGTAGATAGTGACAGGCTATTATAATTTAGAGGTAAAATTTTTAATCTTTGATTGGACGATAGAAAGGCAAAAGTAATTCCGTTTTCTCTTAAATTTTGAGGATAAGTTCATGGCATCGCTCTCTACAATTTTAGTGGTCTTGATTATTATTTTATTCTTTCATTAGCTATTATTTAATGTACTCACTTGTTAGAAAGATAAATATTAAGTTGTTACTGTAAGTCAAAAATATTAAAATTCTTGATGTTATTAGCCTTTAGTATTATTTAGAGAAAAAATTATGTTGTAATCTCATTAATATAGTAGAAGTTATAACGGACTACGTCCTATAATTTTTTCCGCTTTGAGTTTCCACGTAAAAATTTATGTCCTTTGTGATTAATTTTATTGCTTTGAATTTATTAATTTATTTTTCTACCTATTTATTTATGATGCATAACCTATTTAAATCACACAAAGAGAAAAAGAATTTTATTTCCGCTTAATTTGTAACTAGTTATGGTAGTCGCTTTCCCAACAAGTCTAATATGTTGATGGTCTTGGCCAAAACAACCTTTTCAAAGCTGCAGAGATTTATCTTGAACGCAAAATCAAGCTCGACACAAAAAGGATCAAAGTCATCACGTCGAATATGGACACCAAGATTTCATGCTCCGATAGATAAATGATGAGATCGTTGATATCTTTAATGGGGTTCAATTAAAACGGAAGTTTCTTTCGAGACCAGACCCACTGGAGGTGGTTCGTAATCCAGACCAATAAAAGGTTAAAGACAAGAACAAACTCTTTGAGTTGAGATCTCAGAATAAGCAAATGGTCTTGCATGCTTACATTCCTCATGTATTGAATGTACTTAAAGAAATAAGCAAGCAAAAAAAGACTTTGAAGCTTTTTACTTTAAAGGACAGGATGCACGAAGGGAGAGACGTATGGTAATCGGTGAATCTTGAACATCCAGCCACTTTCGATACACTGGCAATGGATTCAAATATGAAGCAGATGATAATGGATGATCTTGAGAGATTTGTGAAGAGGAAAGAGTTTTATAGAAATGTTGGCAAAGCATGGAAACATAGCTACTTTTTATACGGTCCTCCAGGAACAGGGAAATCCAGCTTAATTGCAGCCATGACTAATTATCTTAATTTTGATGTCTATGACTTGGAGTTGACTACTTTCAAAGAGAATATGGAGTTAAGGAATATGTTGATTGCCACAAAGAATAAGTCTATTCTTGTTGTGGGGGACATTGATTGTTCCATAAATTTGCAAGACAAGCATTCATAGGCAAAAGCTTTGAATCCTGTGAAATCTAATGCAATCAAATCGATAACTAATATCAATCAAGAAACAAAAGTGACCTTATCAGGATTGCTAAACTTCATAGATGGATTGTGGTCGAGTTGTGCATATGAGAGGATCATAATATTCACAACTAATCATAAAAACAGACTTGACCCTGCATATATTGTTGCGATCAAGTTGTATGGACATGCACATTCATATGTCTTATTGCACTCCATTTCGGTTCAAAATGCTGGCCTCAAGCTACTTTGGGATCACAGAGCATCCACTCCTCAGAGATTGACGAGTTGATAGAGAAAGCAAATGTGACACCAGCAAATGTAGTTGAGCAGCTAATGAAGAATAAAGTACCTAACTGATGCCCTTGAGATTAAGCAGAAGAGAGAGCAGATGACGCACCAAATTGAAAGGAAAGCCAATGGCATATATGATGGGAAAGTGACTACCACAACTAGTTGCAAATTAAGCGGAAACAAAACTTTTTTCCTTTTTGTGTAATTAAAATAGGATATGTAGCACAAATAAATAAGTAGAAAAATAAACCAATATAATCCATAAGTAAAAAAAACCAACCACATGAGACTTACATTTTTACGTGGAAAACCCAAAACAAGAAAAACCCCAGAACCATAGTTCAATATAATCTTCCATTATATTAATAGGATTACAGCATAAATTATTCTCTAGATAATACTACAGGCTACCAACATCAACAAATCTCAATATTATTCGCTTACAGTAACAGCCTAATACTTATTTTTCTAATAAATGGGTATCTCAAATAATAGCCAACAAGATAATAAAATAAAAATCAAGACTAATAAGATTATAGAGGATGATACTAAGAACTTACCCTCAAAATTTAAGAAAAAATAAAATTAATTTCACCTTCTGACCGTCCAGCTAAAGATTGAAACTAAAGCCCTCAGATTTAATATTGTGTCATTGTTCACTCTCTCTCTCTCTCTCTCTCTCTCTCTCTCTCTCTCTCGTCTTTTTCTTCTCCACAAAAGTTGCTGCCGCCTCCATTTATTCTTCTTTATACAGCCACGTTTTCAAAACCTAATTCATGGCAAATTTCATCTAAGTTCAAAGCTTGGTAATAATTGCAAATGAAGCAAACCTATCTGGACTTGAGCATTTTGGTCCACTAAAATGAAATGGACCCTACGAATCTCCCCCTCCAACTCATTTAAGAGACACCACCAAGCCCGCTCTTTACATAAGCTTTTTAACTACTCCTTGGGCAATGTCTTTGTCATCATATCTAACAATATATAAATTAAGACATGCTAAATATTCAGTATATTGGGTTTGTTATAAAAAATTTTGGATACGTGGGTAATATATTCAATAACATATACGCGTGTGTGTGTGTATTTAATCCACTAATCTTGCTATCATGCATGAAATTAATTTCGATTATGAATACGTATATAAAAATTTTTATCTGGGTGCATCTGGTTTTCAAATAATATCATCCCATAATTTAGGAGCAGATTTGAATGGTTATAGTTACATAATATTTTTTTTTTTAAAAAAAAAAGGTATTTTCTAATACCTCTTTTTGTATCAACATTTCCCTTTTCTGTTTAATCCTTTGTTTCCAGTTCCCTCTACCAGGCCTTGAACCATAGTGACTAAGATAACTTGAATGGTAATCCATCCGCAAAGGCCAAGGCATCCCGGTGGCCCATTTCTATAAAGCAAATTCTATATTAGAACATTGAGTCCTTATTTGTGCTCACATCCTTTACACTCTGTTGACGCTGTTCAACAATTGTGCAATGAAAAGATGAATTGATCAATGCACATTACCCAATTAAAAAGGAAGGTATTTTTTAATACCTCTCTTTTGATTTGTTAGTTTCCTGCTTATGTTCAATGTTTCTTTTCTGTATCTGATTCTACCAGGTCTTGACCCCTGGCAGCAAACAAATGCCCAAACAGCATACTTGCCACCAAGGGCGCATGTAGACTTGGTAACTAAACAACCCTCAAGGTGACCTTTTAACTTTGTGTAGCGAATACAAGAAGGCCAGCCCAGCAGCCCTCATTTTCAAACGTCAAAATCTTAATTACTTTTTGAAAATTGAAGGCATCATTCAAATTGATTTGCTAACTTGTCCTCTAGGTTGGAATATATGACTCTATTATAGCTTGACCTCAGTTATTATTGGGACCTTGACTTGCATGGTTAGAACCCACAAAACCTAATAGCCACATATACTCAAGTCTTCGGTCACATTAAATTAAAAGATTTTGGAGTAACTCTCATAAATGGAGGCCACCATTCGTAAGTCAATTCACAATTAAATTTTTGGGAGAATTAAGCCTGCCAATTTTCACTTTCATATAATATTTCTTCATTTGAATACTTGTGTTTCTTCTTATCTTAATGTTAAGAGTACTTTCTACTTACATTCACAACTTAATTAACTTTTTTATTTTGTTTTTAATTTCCATAAATCATTTTAGGATTCACAGGTTGAATATATTTATATAATAATGATGATAATAAAAGAGACGCCGGTCAATCCGAAAGTTCATATGAATACTGTGTGAAGGGTGAGACCGAGTGTTAGAAAATTTCCACTAAGAAATTAGTCCAAAATGCTTTTAAATTAAGTACTATGAAGTTATCAAGAAGGTTCACTAATGTATTAAAAAAAAATATGACTCAGATTCATTTCATGCATTTCCTACGAAATATTAAAAGTCAAGGCGGCTTCATCACGCACGTTGAAAGATTTGACATAGAAACCCATTTTCCACTCAATGCTTTGCTACTGCCCACAAAGTCCCCATCAAAATAACCCACTTTGTACGAAGCTTTGGAAAAAATTATTCTTAATCACAAAAAATAAAAACTCCCCATATTTTTAGGGCATTTAACATAAAAAGCATAGTTTTTTCTATTAGTTAATTTCAACTTCATCCGATAAATTCTATTACAGGGAGCAAATTTAACTGTTAGTTCACGTTTATAGTGGGATACTACCAACCTCAACAGTTGGCTTATGGTCCTGTTCGGTATATAAATTAGGTAGTTATAGTTTAAATTTTATAGTATTAAAATATTTACTAAACACGAATTGTTGTGTCTCAAAAGTTAAGTTGATTTAATTTGTTATTTATATGATTAAAAAATTAAAAAAAAATTATTATTTTTATCAAAATTATTATTTAAAAGACATATTAATACACACTAGTTAATAATATTTCATAATTATAATTTTTTTTTGGTATAGCACATTAATACGGACCAAGGGTCTCAATTGAGTAATTATTGCTAGGGTGGAAGTGAATGTATGTAGAAGTGTGGCGTACCAGATTATTTTTGTAGTGAAGTGAATACTTTTGCAGAGCACCACGTGATCATAGGCATATTATCGAAAATGTTAATTTTTCGATAAAATAAGTAATATATTAGGGGTTCTCATTGTTATTACCACATTTTTATAAATTTGTCCGTCTTCCACACACACTCTTTCAGTTTTTCCACCATTATTATTTTAATTCCATATATCTTTCTTCATGAACTAATAAGTACGTCAAAACTTGAAAACCGCCAGCATAAGAATTCAAGTAAGGATGTGTTTGGGATTGAGATTAAGAAGTTGTAGTTTTTAAGTTAAAGTACTAAAGTATTTGGTGAATACTAACTGCTGTAACTTGACAGTTATGTTACTACGATTTTTTACTTTTATGATAGAAAACCTATTATATCTTTAATAATTTATCAAAATTATTATTTAAATTTTATATTTACTGCATATTAATAACGTTTTTTTCATAATTACAGTTTTTCTTTTCACAGCAGTTGCATCTTAAAAGATACAGCACCTCAATTCCAAACATGACCTAATTTTCTTTCATTTTCCCACACTTCCTCTTCTCACACATTTTCTCCCTCAAAATTAATATCTTCTCCTTGTTTTTTTTTCTTCATTTATATTCTTGAGACCTTGACTTTTAAGAATTTAACGACATGTGGCACGCGTAATAATGAATGTCTAAATTGAAGTTTTCTATTATTAAACAACTCATGTCAACTACTAAACCTTTTGATTTAGTAGCTAAGTCTCAAACATTCAATTTTAAATCCTTAAAAATCAAGGGCACATAAAAGAAAAAAAGAAAAATAAAGTGAGAATTTGAATCTAGAAATTAGGTATAAAAAGAAGAGAGGAGAGTCAAGATTGAAATAAAAAAATTAAATGTTAAAAGGGAAAGTTTAAGAGTTAATATCATTCATATTTTATCTGCTTCACGTTTATTAGATCATTAAAAGTTATAAAATAGATTTAAAAAAAAAAAAAAAAAAAAACCAATCAGAGAATCCAAATTCCAAATCCGCTTCCCGCGCCTTCCTTTCATTAATACCACTCCCACTATATATTTCTTCCACAAACTCATCATCTAAATGAAAAACAACCAAAAGAACCCATAAATCAAAAGCCCTCCTTTCACCTCAAAAACTTTTTTTTTCTCCCTCGCCACCAAAAAGGAGAAAAAGATGTCTCTTAACACTACCCAAATGCTATCAACCACCACCATAGTATCCGCTGCAGCTTCTGCAGCGGCCACAGCTATGGTTATTCGATCCATTACTCATGATTACTTGCCTTTTGAGGTTAGAGCCTACTTTGCTGTAAAACTCAAATCTCTTCTTGCAAGATTTTCTAGTGAGTTGACGTTAGTCATTAACGAATATGATGATGGCCTTAACCAAAACGTGCTCTTTAAAGCTGCAAAGCTTTATCTTGAACCCAGAATCCCACCCTACGTGAAGCGAATTAAGATCAACTTGCCAAACAAGGAAACCAAGATTTCATGCTCTGTTGAAAAAGATGAGGAGATTGTTGATGTCTTTAATGGAGTTCAACTGAAATGGAGGTTTTCTTCAAAACAAGTCCCTACAGAGATGGTTCATCATCCGGACCATTACAACCCTGTGGTTAAATCCGAGGACAGATGCTTTGAGCTCAGTTTTCACAAGAAGTATAAGCAAGTGGTCATGGATAGTTACATTCCTCACGTATTGAAGCAATCTAAAGAAACAAGCACGCAAAAGAAAACCCTGAAGCTTTTTACCTTGAGGTATGATAGGATGCACGGGATGAGAGGAGATGTATGGCAATCAGTGAATCTTGATCATCCGGCCACTTTTGATACGCTGGCAATGGATTCTGATATGAAGCAGATGATAATGGATGATCTCGAGAGGTTTGTGAAGAGGAAGGAGTTTTACAGAAATGTGGGCAAGGCATGGAAACGCGGGTATTTGTTGTATGGTCCTCCAGGTACAGGGAAGTCAAGCTTGATTGCGGCCATGGCTAATTATCTGAATTTTGATGTTTATGACTTGGAGTTGACAAATCTCAGAGGGAATATGGAGTTAAGGAATTTGCTGATCGCCACAGAGAATAAATCCATTCTCGTTGTGGAGGACATTGATTGTTCCATTGAGTTGCAGGATAGGTTTGCAAAGGCAAAAGCTACCAATGCTATGGACTTGAATGTGATCCAACCCGTTATGAATCTTAATCAAGTACCTCAGGTAATCTTAGTATCTCAAGATTCTCAAGTCTTTTCTTTCTTTTTTTTCTTTTTTTTAAATAGAACTTATAATATGGTACATAATTTTATTTTTTTTCGATTTCAGGTGACTTTGTCTGGAATGCTAAACTTCATAGATGGACTATGGTCGAGCTGTGGGGATGAGCGGATCATAATATTCACAACCAATCATAAAGACAGGCTGGACCCTGCTTTCTTGCGCCCTGGTCGCATGGATGTGCACATTCACATGTCCTATTGCACTTCATGTGGGTTCAAAATGCTGGCCTCAAGCTACCTTGGAATTACCGAGCATCCACTTTTCTTGGAGGTTGAAGGGTTGATAGAGAAAGCAAAGGTGACGCCTGCTGATGTAGCTGAGCAGCTGATGAGGAATGAGGTGCCCGAAATTGCACTTAGGGAGCTAATTCAGTTTCTTGAGATAAAGAGGAGGGAAAGTGATGAAAGCAAAGCTAAAGAAGTGAAAGAAGAGAGAGCAGAGGAAGCAGAAAGTGTTCGAGCAATTGAAGCTTAAAATCTTGCTGCCATGCGCATTTGATGTAATCTATGCTGTCCTAAAATTTTATTTGTAATAAACCATCAAATGATTTAGGAGCAAATTGTGATACGCTTACTTATAGCATTATTAAGAAAATAAAGAATTACAAAAGAGAGGTATTTTAGAATACCTCTTTTTTATATCATTTTTTTTTTTTTCCTTCTTCTTGGTGTTTCTTCTTCTACCGTCTCTACCAGGTCTTGAACCTTGGTGGCTTGGATAGTTATGAAGATAGCAATCCAGCCACTAGGGTAAGAGGGAGACAGTAGCCGTACTCTCAAAAGATATTTTTTAACTATGCCAAGGCATTTAGCCCTTCTTGATTAATACGACATTTAAAAAATAAATAAAATAAAATAAAAGATTTATTCTATGCTTCTCTCTCTCTATGCTATACAAAATATTAACACAACATTTCTTTTTTAAAAAAAAGGGAGGTATTTTAGAATACCTCTTATTTGGTTTCTTCTATGCTTCTCTTTCTCTCTCTCTACCGGGTCTTGAACCCTGGCGGCACAGAAATCCTATCTGGCATACTTGCCACCAAGGGAACAAAGAAACCCAGTGACAAATTTTCCCCAAAATAACTCTTGTCACAGTGATTTGCATTCGGCATCATCACACACTGGCAGCAAATGCAACACTTCAAATAGTAGTGTGACTTTTCTGCAGCTATGACTTATGAACACCGCCCACATTCATGCAAGTGACATTAGAAAGACCTTAACGCATCAAAAGATCTTCCACAAAATTTTTGAGTAGAAGCAATTCTAATGAAGAATGACTAGTGAATGTGATTGGTGTATCACATAAGGTTTCCAACCAGAAAAATCAAACCATGCTTCATCACATAAAAAAGCAATAAATGGGAAAAACGAAATAAATCCAAGTTTCCAAATCTCTTTCAAAAAGAGCATTCGAGACTTTGAGCAGAAGTACATACTGTGATAGTTTTCATGTAACAAGGGAAAATGAAAGTTGAAAAGCAAGAAAATACAAACATCCTAAATCACCTTAGAACCACCGACTCTTGTGGACTAAAGGATTCCCGCTTACTACATAGGCACTATTTAAAAGTTTATCCAACAATCAGATTCTTATTGGCTATTTGTATAAAACTCTGCGTCAATACATGCCTCCAGTAGCGGTGCCTGCAATATTATATAGAAAAACACAACACAGCATCAGTCTTCGGAATTAGTTTTTTTTATAAGCTCTAGACTACTTAAAACACACAAGGGGTAGCCAAGATCTTGGAAGCTCCTAAAATACAACACCAATTATGGTTCAAACTCAAGTTCACTTCATACTCAACATGAGACTTTATGAAAGATGCTATTAGGTTTTCACAAAACCCTGGAACTTTCCAACAAGACCTACACTGCACCCCATCTGAGGTCAAAAAAGGAAGTATATAGGGGTAAATCTCCAATAGTATACACTTTATGATTCAAGCTTCCAACAAGGACGCCAAGATTTTCCATTTTATGATGATATATATATATATATATATATATATCCTACATAAAACAAGAAGAGAATCCACACCAAAAGTATGCAATAGAGTAACATGCAATGGATTTTGCACACACTATCAAACTTCGCCCAAATTGAAACTAATGAAACTTAGTGAATGTTAAGAGGATTCAAAGAGGAAAATAAATCAATGAACAGAAAAATTGAGTGTTATACTTGCCTCAAAACTTGGCAATTATTGCCTAGGAGGGACCAGAGTCTGTGAGTTACTGAACCTATAAGAGAGATCTATACCGCCATTTTCATTTCTATTTTCTGGTGTGGATCATAACCTATAAGTTTGAAATCCTCTGCTACAAAAGAATCTATATCTTTCTTCTCAGGATTGATCTTCAAAATCTGCATTACAACATGGTAAGAAAACATAGAAGTACCATAAGGTAAAATGACAAAAATAAAAAATAAAAAAAAAAAGTGAGAAAAGTATTCAAGTACGCCTTTTCCATCTATCATCATCATGAGTTAATAATTGAGTCATAATCGTATGTCTATAATTATACTTACTGGAAAAGGCTTTGGCAGTTTCTGAAGTTGTTCCTCCAGGGGCCTGACATGATTGCGATAAACATGAGCATCACCAATGACATGAATGAAATCGCCAGGAGCAAGATCTGTACAACATAAAAGGAGGTCAAGAGAGTTTCCTAATGGACAAAACTCTAGCACTTAGACTAATAAAACCATTCGATTAATCCCTGCATAAGGAAATTTTACCCTTGTACAGATTGTTCATTGTTTCTATGTTTCCTATACTCTTTTGATCAATTCAAATTCCCCATTCACATTGGCGTAACACTCTTCAAAGAGTAAAGGGACACACTGCAAGGCTCATTATTATTTCTCATCAGAAATTACTCTTTTATCCTTTAATACCAATGATACCCATCCAACTACCAAGTTTTAACAATTCTGCCTGAATGTGCAAACTGCAAAGTGAAACCAGTTTTTGGGGAGAATACATACCACAAACATGAGCAATCATGCATGTCAAGAGGGCATATGAAGCAATGTTAAACGGCACACCCAGGCCCATATCAGCAGAGCGCTGATACATTTGACATGATAACTCCCCATTAGCCATATAGAACTGCCAAAACAAAAAGTGAGACTCAACAAACAACGAAAGAAATAATGAGACAAAATTAAGGCAAAATATAAATGCTACCTGAGCAAACATGTGGCAAGGTGGAAGCGCCATCAATTTGAGATCAGAAGGATTCCAAGCCGAGAGTACAATCCGCCGATCATTTGGATTATTCTTAATCTTGTTAATAACATCTAGCAACTGATCAAAGCCTTGGCCAGAGTAGTCAGCATGCATGTTAGTATACCTGTAAAATTTAAGACAATTAGCAAAGCCTGAAACTTGAATTCTTGAAGGTAATGTGATCCGTCATAGAAACTTGAAAAACCAGACTCCACTAACCTTGCACCAAAGTTCCTCCATTGAAAACCATATACAGGTCCTAGGTCACCCTCCTCTCTGTCCGTCAAACCAACACTGAACAGGCACAAATATCAGCGGTAAGTGCATGAAAGAACAATTAATATTACCTTTTCAAAGAAAAATTAAATCCTGACACTCGCCTATCAAGATATTCCCTGGATGCATTGCCATCCCATATATGAATATCCTTTTCCTGAAGAACCTGTCATGATACTATTGTTAGGACGCAGTCCTGCTCCAGACAGAATAAAAGGAACAAACAATTCAATGGATGCCTCATCCAAATTTTTTTTTTTTTTTTAACAAAAGCAAAAGATAAATGATCATTGATCGATATTAACAGGTCAAGTGAAAACTAGGATTGCTATTTTAAAGCAACACAAGAAGAATTCATCTCTGGCAGCGAACAAACAAAAATTATTAATGCCATGGTAAAGAAAAATTAATCTCCACTAGTGTGCATTCAGTTAATTCTGCCTGCCACAAAACATAGTCAGAATGTAAACATGCAATTTTTCAGAACACATCTTGCATAGAATAAATGAAAAAGAAAAACCTAACTTATCAACCGAACTTTTGATAGGAAACAAAGAAACTAGTATTACCACAGATTACCTGTTTAGAAAATAAAAATAAAAAAATAAAAAAAACAATTACAGAATATATGGATCATATGCAGTGCATTAAAAAATATGACAGATGAAGTGGGACAAACTCTGAGCAGTTAAAAAAAGCTGCAACAAATTAAACAAAGACCCTCAAAATGCTAATCATTTTAACCACTCCTTGTAGCTTCATGTGTGTGCAAAGGTTTGATTTTAGTGAAATGCAAACAAAATATAAAATAAAATAAAATAATTCCTTGAAAGATCTTAACCATTGGAAGACAAAGACTGATCTGCTCTATTGCTCCCAAGAG
Source organism: Citrus x clementina (assembly GCF_000493195.1). Lineage (NCBI taxonomy): Eukaryota > Viridiplantae > Streptophyta > Magnoliopsida > Sapindales > Rutaceae > Citrus > Citrus x clementina. The sequence goes on from NW_006262022.1 coordinate 5,667,430, forward strand.
TACATAAAAGATCAACTTTCAACAATAACATCATTACCTTGGCATTTGTTGAACCACTGATGAACCAGAGAAGTTCCTCGACAACACCTCGCCAAAATACTTTCTATGAACCAAATGATAACAATGAATGTCAACCTAAATATCAAATAAATGAGATTTTTTTTTCCTTTTTATTATAAATTGATTTTCTGACCAAGAAAGAAAGCAAAATAAAATAAAATAAAACACCATGAGTTGGCTCAATCTCTAAGACCCAAGACAATTTTAGAAAAATAGATAAGATAGACATGCCTTGGTTGTAAGAAGCGGAAAAGTTGTGCGCAAATTGTACCGCATCTGCAGGAAACAAATTTGAAAAGAAGATCAGCTTCCACAAATAGTTAAACAAGACTGTCAGACGGAAACAAACTTCAGAAGCAAAAGTAGAGAAGCTCTATTGATAATAAGAGCTTGGCATTACCTGGCAACCAAATTTGGACAATGTACCAGTTCCTGTCCTGTCATCCTTCAGATTGCCATCTGAGATGATGTCCTGAACAAGTCTTAGATACAAGTACTCCTCATGTTTCTCAAAAACCATCTTCGGCAGGAATGAGAACTGCTTGACCTCAAACTTGTCAGAATTTGTCTTACTATCAAGGACAATATCATTGTTTTGACTAAGGGATTCCACCGCAGCACTTCTCACACGAACATAAGTACTAAGGCAATACCGAATGTTGTTTTCCACAATGGGAAAGGATGAGTACCATGGCTGAAATACAGATGAATCAATCGATGGAATAAATGTGTCACACTCAATCCTGGTCTCAATTTCAGTAATGTGGATAGCATCACATTCAGGAGCATTGAGAGCCTCGCTGTTTCAAATGAAAATCAACATAAAAAAGAAATCATAATGAAAAAAATAAAATAAAATAAAAAGGCACTGCTATATAAAGTTAAAAAAACAAGCACACACCTTAAGATCTGGCCGCCTCCAATAACAAAAACTTTCTCAATTGACAAACAATAAGGAGAAGCAGCCAACAATTCTAAAGCAGAACCAATGCTTCCACATATCACAACATTCTCAACTGTAGCAATATCAAAACTTCCAGAACGAGTAAGAACCACATTAAGCCGACCAGGCAGAGGTCGATGCTCAAGAGGAATACTTTCCCATGTTTTTCTGCCCATTATGACTGCATTCCTTTTCCCAGCATCTGAAGTTATCTGAGTGATTTCCTTGAAGAATTTGAGATCAGATGGCAATTTCCAGGGTAATTTCCCGTCCTTACCAATACCCATATCTCTAGTTGCAGCCACAACAACTTGGTAAGACCTCTTGGGATTAGGCTGGGTACTGACATTGCCGTTAGAAAGGCTTGTCTTGGAGTCAGCAGCCATAATCGAACTCAGAGATCGACAGAAACTTGAAGATGATTGATCAAGATGAAAACCGCACAGCCAACTTCCCTGGAAGTGCGGTATAACCTGAAAAGTGACAGAAATATTAACTACAACCAACTGCTGGTACATACAAATTTTTATGAGCGAAAAAAGCAGAAACATGCGAGTAAATTTACATATACATACAAATTTGCAACACGGTTACATGTCCACTTAGACGTATATAGACTTTCACATTTAAGAACCTTCCAAACTGCATGATATACTGATCACGCATCCCCATTTCGAAAACAAACAAAATCTAATTGCCAATTTAGCTATTGCAATTTGATATAACACGTAACTGCACAAAAGATTCAGCAGAAGCCGCACACTTTTGCCAACATAAAGAAGCAAGTAATGCAATCCTATCATTTATTGCCAAATAATATATAGCCCAAGAATTCATTTCTGCTAATACACAAAAACTGATATATCCTTCTTGCATTAATAATTGTTGCATGTCAATTCACACAAATTCCTCTTTTGCATTATGAATTCAATTTTCCCAGGAAAGCTGAAACTCACAATCCCACCCTAGAAAATTGATCAAAATTAAAAATAAAAATATTATATAAATAAATAAATAAATAACAGCCGGAGCAAATCCTCAACGTTTGCTGCAAAAAAATAAAAATAAAATAAAATATACAATGCATGATCACATTTATAGTCAAAGAGGAAAATATACACAAATGCAAATTATTTACAACACCAAAATGAAAGAAAGTAGAATCATCTTCGCAAAAAGAATAATAATAATAAATAAACAAATAAAACAACAGCATCTCCGTCAATTAAAATAAAAATTCTCAAAAATTAAAAAAAAAATGAAAGAAAGTTACCGACCGATCTGCAAGCGAGCCGCAAAATCTTGATCTCTCACGCGAAAAAAAAAAGAAAAAAAAAAGAACCTACCAAAATAAATGAAAAATGGCGAAGAATTAGGGTTTCGATTACAAAAATATAAATAAAAATGCGAGTATATTTTAGTTTCAGAAATGTGAGTAATTTTCACGAAAATGAACTAAAATGAGTGCGAAAGCTGTGAGCCAAGGAAGCTAAATTCACTTTTTCTTCACTGACAAATTTCCTTTTCTTTTATTTTTCTGTTTTTTTTTTTTTTTTTTTTTTTAATATGAAGTTTCAGATAAAAAGCAGAGGAAAAGGGGAACACACTGAAATAAGTTTGAAACGACACAAAATCCAAAAGCACGTTTGACGCGGAGTGCCGCCAAGGCTAGTACATGGTTTGGTAAGGGTTATTTTATTTATTTATAAGCACTCCTATTACTTTTTTGCCCCTATTTGCCGAATGTATTTACATATTATATCCTTTCACTATTCATGTACCTACCCGTGATACTGATATTTTGTTCATTTGTTGCCATTGGGCAAACAGCATTAAAAAGTGAAAAAAATTTTAAAAAAAAAAAGGTTTGAATTTCGTTAATATCCTGAGTTGTACTAATATATATATATATATATATATTAAACTCTTTTATAAGAATAATATTGTAATACAATTAAGAATGGATAAGAAATTAAGAACGGATTATTATTGTAATACAATTACAAATTTAGAATACAAAATTAAATGCCCTATATAAGTCATTCTTGTACAGATCACTGTGAGTAAAAACAATAAATAGGAAGTAATTTTTTACATGCGATAATTTATTATAATGTCAAATCATATGTCATATCACTTAAGACATGTATATTGTGCATTTAAATTTTGTGAGCATAATTGATCTCTCTAAGTTAAATAAATTGTGAAACATGAATTATGTAATTTATGACAAAAAAATAATGATATTAAAAAAAATTGAGGATATGCAAAGCCAATTTGCCAAGTTTTTTTAGCCCAAATAATACTGATATTGTTATAACCTTATCATGTCAATTAATTTTGGTCTTATCTTATAATGTATGTTGTAATGATGTGGTCATAGTTAGGGATGGATTATTATTCTAATGGATAATGTCATTGATGTCCCTTTTAACATTTAGTTTAATTTACGTATCTACACTTTCCATCTCGAATGAGTAAGTTTTTAATTGGAATAATTTTTCTTTTTTTTCCCCCTTTTGAGGTTGAGGGTTGGGTTGAGTAATATATAAATTAAAATTTTAGTCCATATCTCTTTCAGAATTTGAACTCGAATAGTTAAAAAAAATGTTTGGAAATAATTTGATTAAACTCTTGGGAGATTTTAAAAGAATTTTTAAGTATTTTAAAACCAGCAAAATTTGACTTATCAACAACTCTTTAGTTGAGTTAGTCGGCACCTTCCTCCTTATATTTAAAGTGGATGTTCAAGTTAGGTCTTTTCATATGATCATGAGTCTTCTTTTCATGTGATTATTATCAATTACCATTAAACTTATACACCTCTTTATATTATATAAAACAATTTTTTTTTCATAAATCTATGAGTAAATGAATTTTTTTCGTTGTTTATGATAGGAGGTGAGACTAAGCATGCTTCATCCTGTTAGTGTTTATTTTATATTGAGGTTTTGAAATAAGTTCAAAATGCTATATTGTTATGATTTGGTCTAATATGAATGAGGTATATTTGTCCTCATCTCTTTTTTCCTTTTTTTTTATAATTGGTGTTTGTTCTTATCTTAATATTAAAGAAAATAACTTGTTTTAAATTTATGATGAAGTTTATGGATTTATCTCCAAAATAATGATTCTATGAAAATAAAAACAAAAATAATTATATATTGTCCAAGGAGTTCCTCCTAAATGCAAAACTTTATCAATAATTGAAAAAAAAAAAAAGGCAAGTAGGTTCTCCAAATCTAATAATTTCATTATTAAATTTTTATATATTATTTTCTTTTTTATGGATGCTAGTGTTGTCAAGAAAGTAGAAGAAAGAACAATTGACATTGTGAGAGCAAGTATTCAAGCCCCCATAAAAATATAATAGAAATTAGTTTCAGCCATTCCTCAATTATTTCATAATTGAGTGGAAACAATATTTTTTTTTACAAAATATGAGTGAAATGGAATCTAAATAGTATTTCAGTAGAGTCTGATTGTAAATACTAATTGTAATATGATGTAATAACAATAATAAGTGAGTGGAATAGAATCTAGGTAGTACTTCAATGGAGTCTGATTATAAATACTTGTTATAATTTGATGTAATACCAATAATAGTCCTCCGTATCAGTTTTCAAAAGAAAAAAAAAAGTGGAAGTAAAATTTCATATTAGTCACTAGAGTATATCGAAGATATTAGACACAAATCGCAGTGGCATTTTCGTCATTAAACTTAATTGAAAGAAAAAAAAAGTTGGTTTTATTTTTATTTTTTTTATTTCAATAGCGAAAAACAGCTAGCCCAAAAGAGTATAGTCCAAAAGCACAAAATAAGGCCGAAAACCGTGCCGCTTCGCCTGCAAAGGCGGGAAATTAGCATGCAACCAATAAATTCACGACAGCTGTCAATAAAAAGCGATGTACCAACCGTGAGATCTTAACCGTCCACTCGTCATACATCCAAGGGTCAAAGTCACTGTCAATTTTTTGTTTTTTATTACCATTGTCATTTACTCAGTTAGCTTTTGGTTGGTTAATCAAAAGATAGAGCATTACTTAGACGTCTTAATTACTCCAACACCTACAATGTTATCGTGAGATTAATCTGATTTATCAAATTTTCGTAAGGCAGTCAGCATATCAGGAGAAATTGACGATGTTTTTGCCTGACGTTGACGTGGCAAGCGGTGATTGGCCACGAAGCACAATCGTCAACAAGAAGTCTCCATCCAAAACACAACGGATTGATATGTGTTTCATTTGCGGGAAACCAATGTCTTAGCTCAAAGACAAGACAATGTTGGGTTGGTGAGATAGAGATTAATTTCTAATTATTTATGTGAAACTAAGATAATATAGAGTCATTAGTATTTAGCCTAGTGTTTAGAACTCAAGGTTTACAATTGAGCCCCGTAATATATTGTGATGGTTAATTTTCTTTCTTAATTTGAGTAAAAACAATTATCTTCCTTTTGAAATGTGAGTGGAGTAGACGTCCCTCGAATATTAAAAATGATTAAAATCTGAGTTGTATTATATAAGATTTGTAAATCTAAGTATTAGTCTCATATAATTTTTTTTTTAAAAAAGATAATATATAAAAGTTTTGGCGTAAATATTAAATTTACTAAGAGAATATAGAAAAGTTTTGATGTCAAATACCATATATACCTTGATCGTTTTAAAATTCACAACGATATTGTAATATAAAAAAAAAAAAAAAAACGGCAATGTCAAATTAGTACAAAACATTGTTTTACATAAAATATGATCTTACAAAATTATTAGAATTTGAGGCGCAGAAACAACTATTGGGCAGTATTTTATAGATTATTGATTTTACATTTTAGTCACATAAGTGTAAAAGCGTAACAGTAGCCATCATAATCAAAGCATATTACAAGCATTTTAACTCACTAGCTACAATATTCATCATCACCAATCAATAAAGTACAAAGAACTAATTCCAATTAAAGGGATTCTGGTATCAGTCATGATCATAGTAGATAATCTAGGACCACAAAGAAACTTTTCTTTTTTGCTTAATATTTGTTAAAAGTGCTTTTTTTTTTTTTTCTTTGGGGTGAAAAAGAAAATCAATAGTGCTTTCCCATTGCTACTAATCTTATTGGCTGGAACCAACTCACCAAGACCAAATCTTTAGAGCATTTTTAGAGATTTTACATGCATGAGTTATGACACCACCAAGCATGCCTTTTTCTCCTTTTGTTTGCTTGTTAACGCTTAAACAAGGTTTCTTTTGGTATCAGATAACTCCAGATGCTTGTCTGATCTGCTTGCAGCCTGGGTGATAATTGTACATGGACAAATTTGCGATGGGCATATTTTATTTGATTGATCCTTTTAAGACTTTGTTTGATAATATGGTGTTGTAAAATGAAAGCTCCAACTACTTAGAGAAAGTCGATGGGTATTTAATTTAATGAATATCACTGATCATCGAGTTTGGATTGCAAGTATCTCGACAACTAACAACATCACCAACAAAATGAGACTTCATTATTTATTTGAAGAGCCCATCAATAAAATAGAGTATTTTTATATTCTTCAAATGAAAATTTTCAAATAAAATTAGTACGGTTTTCTTTTGAAAATTTTTATTTGGAGAGCCTATTGAGTCTTTAGTTCAATATTATATTATTTTTTAATCTCATTATTTTCGAAGAGAAAAAAATATCATAATTACTACTATATTGGTAGAAGAAAAAATTAATTAAAATAATATAAATTTATTTTTATTCGAAGAGTCTTTTGAGAAATTGTTTTAAGAACATTATAACATATAATATCATATTTGTAATGCGTTGAACAGTGTCGATATGATGTTTCATTGTTACAAACTAGTTAATAATTGAAAGCTAATTTTGTGAATTGAATTGACTAACGAACTAATTAATAATTAATTGTGTGATGTAATGTCATAGTCTACAAGAAAGCACCCATTACACAAAGTAACGTGGATTCGAGTGTTATCAATCCCACCGAGTTGAGGAAAAAAATTTTGGATCATTATCAATGGCTTTATTTCACCTATCGTACACGTTCAGTCCAAGCAAGATCGGTTTCATTTCTTTTTCTTTTTCTTTTTCCTGGTAAATACAAAGTACACGTTGATGTCTCGTCAAACTTTCATTAATCACTCTAAGTAATAGAGCTGACAAAATTTGACACAATCTGATTACTCGACACGAACACGACACCAATAAATGAGTATGAGTCGTCGAATTTAACACGATTATTAAATGAGTCGGGTCCGGGTCAACACGATTTTTTTCCGTGTCGGGTTAGGATTAAAAGTCTTGACCCATTTACCCGATCAATAACCTGATTATATTTTCTATTTTAAAATAATTTACAGGTTCTTGTCATCAAAACTCAAATATTATGATGATTTTTTTTTATTCTTTAAAAGGATGAATATAGACACAATATTTTATTTATAAAATTTTAAAGACATTTAGAGCTTTAATAGTATAAATGTATAAAATATTAGTAGACATATATATTTTATAATATTGATATATAATATTATTTACATATATATAATTAAAACCTCAATAGTGTGTAATATTTTAGTAGATATGTATATTTTATAATATTGATAAATTATGTATGTATGTATAGATATATGTATGTATGTGCATACATATGTATGACAAAGTGTAAATATTTGATGTAACTTTTGTTTAATATATAGATATTAAGCGAGTTATTGGATAACCCGATTATTTTTCTATGTCGGGTTTGGGTCTCAATATTTTGACATGATTATTAAATGGGTCGAATTTGGATCGACCTAAATTTGACACGACACGACACGAACACGACCCGATGACCCGTTTTGCCAGCTCTACCAAGTAACATACCAATTTTTTTTTCCTTTTTTTTCTTTTTTTGGGGGATATTTATAGGCAAAACGTAACACTATTAAAGTGTATTTCACAATTATATTCCTACCAAGTAACATACCAATTTTTTTTTCCTTTTTTTTCTTTTTTTGGGGGATATTTATAGGCAAAACGTAACACTATTAAAGTGTATTTCACAATTATATTCCTACCAAGTAACATACCAATTTTTTTTTCCTTTTTTTTCTTTTTTTGGGGGATATTTATAGGCAAAACGTAACACTATTAAAGTGTATTTCACAATGATATTCCTATTGGATGCGGAGTAAATTGTCACATCAATTTTTATCCTAACTTTGTATGCGTGGAATTATTCTTGAGAGTTATTACTTATAGCCTACGAAAACCCTTTTTGCCAACAATTGATTATATGTCCCGGGCCTCCACGAGCATTAGCAGCAGTGAAAAGAGAGAATCCTATTGAAGTTTTCAATTCAATGATGCATTTTGTAGGCCATTAGTTAGACAAATCACCAAAAGTTGCTTTCTATGCTTCGAAAAAACTTTCACCTCCTTAAAAGAATGAGATTCCCATATTTTATTTCAAAATTTGCTAAACATTGTCCTATCACCGGATCATATCTGCTACGACTTTTAATCCCTCGCAATGATTGTGAACAAAATCACTAACTGTTGAAGTACAATACACAAACACTTGAGCTGTTATGGCTTCAACTTTGAGTAAAAGCACGATATGAGTTCCATGGCATCAGGCATAAGTAAATTAAATTGGGTAACCTACGGATCACTGTGATGCACTGAACATACATCCTCAATACAACTTAAATTACAGTATAATCATTGTAACAACTCCATCAGACAAAAATTTCGAATGCTTAGTGATATCCAGGTAGGAGAGTCTGAATTGTTGAGATTCATTTTTTGCAGTTGTAGTCAAGAATCCAATGGGATGTCAAACAAAGCTGAAATATAACATTCAGCAGCTAATAGAAAATCAGTAGCTAATAGAATTTGACACGTGATCGTTTCATGTAAAAGCAAATCATAAAGTTAAGTGTGCCTTACACGTATCTGCATTCAAAGACCTTCAAAGAACCGCATGTGGTCTTCGAATATCTCTCCATGCCGGATTTTGGACACTGACCCATCTTCTTCAACCTGAAAATATTGTCCACATTCTCAGACATTTTTTTTTCATACAAAATGTTTGTAAGGTCTGCAACTTTAAAGCGTTTAAAATTTAGGATGAATTCTGAATTTAACACCCAAAGATTTCCTTGGATATATGAACATTCAAGTGAATATTTGTTGAGGGTAAAAGATAAAAGCTAATGAGAAAAAATACACAAGCACACAAAAAGAAATAACTCGTACAGCAGTCAGCACATTGGTAAAATTATGATAGAAATCAAGCTCCTTACCCAGTACTCAGGTGGGCGCATCTTCAGATTGTAAGTCGATGCCATGCTCATGCAGTAAGCACCTGCATCATGAACAACCAGACCAGCTCCCTGCAAGTGAAATCTTGATTAGAGAAGGCAAGAAAATTATACCTCCAATCATCACATTAAAACACTAGCACATTACCCTATCAGGGGTAGGAAGTTCTCGCTCCTTCCCCAGGAAATCGGCAGACTCGCAGACAGGACCCACCACATCAAATTTAGAAATTTCAGCATCTTGAGGTGCTGGAGAAACCAGCTCTATGTGCTGCAACCAAATAAGAACAGGTCAACTGCAATCAATGTAAACAGTAAAGGTTTAAGGACACAAGAAGACATATTCAGTCAAAAATACTAAGTTAACTAACAATTCATGTCTTTGAAAAATAGAAGTCATCAACAGAGATAAGAACGGCGACCCATCTCCTCAAATTGGATCCTTGTTATGACATAAATGTCTAGTGATAAACAGAAGAAGGTGACATCAATTACTTCCACAATTGGAGGATGAACCGTTGATAGCTAGGAAAAGTGTGAAAATTCAAGCAAACTGACCACAGGACAGGAATGGGTGCCTTCCATAATCAAGTATATTGATGCATCTTCTACCATACAGATAGAAAAGCTTCCTTGAAAGAAAAGAACTTAATTCAAAGAAGAGGACAAGCTGTAGCGATGCTACACGGATTTCCATGTATATGCCGATCAATAAAGGTCCAAGGAAACAAATGAACTAATTTTTCAGACGTCACCAAGTAGTATTCAGCGTTTGTTTACACAGATACTTACTTGATAAGCATCATAGAGACTTGGACGGATAAGTTCAGCCATGCTGCCATCAATTACAATGAAATTTTTTGTTCCATTAGTTTTAACCCCAGTGACGTGATTAACCAAGCAGCAGGTATTTGCAATGAGTGATCTCCCTGGTTCAATGATGAGATTCAGATTTCTCGACAGAACCAGCTCCCTAACCTATAACAACAACCAACAATAAAAATGTGTAAAGTTAACCCATACGGTCAACATTAGAATTGGCAGGACATAATTATGCTTTAAACGTGGCCTTGAGATGATGTCGATTATCATGAAACCAAAGTTGTCTTTAAATCCATTAAACTTGGCAGATTGCATCTACTAATACATTTTTTTCCCATCATTGTTTTGGATAAATATGTGCAGAGTCCATCATAAATGTAAAACATAGAAGGAACTCCCATTTTCACATATGATAATCAAATAATTCAAGATCAGATGTTATGAAGTAATTTGCAGAGTTTTAAAATCTGTTACTGACGGTGTCAATCAGATTTCTGGGTTTGGGAAGGACAGCACCAGTGTGATAATAGTCTATTCCTAAACCACCTCCAATGTTCAAGTAATCAACTTCAAAGCCTTGGGCGCGGATTTTGTCAATGTAATTGACCATAAGAACTGCAGCATCCCTGAATATGTCCACCTGGAAAACAGTAAAAAAAAGCAGCACCTGCCGTTAATCAAACAGATCAAGAAAACTATCATAAATACCTTATGACAGAAACAACTCGAAAACCACGTACCCCCCCCACCCAACAAAAAAAAAAAAATCTTTTCCCTTTCCACTCTCAGTCATAAATAACACAACTTCATAGAAATTCAATTCAAGACTTTACATTAAACCACCACCTGACAGTTAAAATGCCTTTTATTAATGGTGTGTTGTAACAGTTGAAATTTAAAGATATCAGACATTTGATGTTCCTTTAAGCATTTGGTGGAGGCACCCCATCAACTCTCGATACTGGAAGTAAATTGCCCTCCAAACAACGAATTAAGTCATCCCTTCATTAGAAGGTCTGCAGAATCTAGTTTACCAGGTCCAGTTCGTTGACCTGGACAATAATATAATATCGCAAGAAAAGCTTGACACATGAAGATGCTAGTTACAAACAATTCTAACAAGGATTTTTAACTTTCTTCCTAAATTTTGGAAGTAAAAAAGAACCACCAATAAGATTTTACACAAACCATACGTTTACCTCATAAAAAGCTTTAAATAGAAAAATGATATCAAGAAGTAACAGTGAATGAGCAAATTATTGTAAACAGACCTTGGTAATGGTGGAACCAAGATGGCAATGAGCCCCCACAAGCTTCAACTCATTAGGATGTGCCTTCACGGCATCCAAAAACCATTGCAACTTCTCATTCCTAATGCCAAATTTAGAGTTCTTGTTCCCAGTAGCAACATAAGGATGGACCTAATAAAGAATACAAATATACAGTATGTAAGAGAATTTTACAGTAATGATTTGAATAATTGTTGATTTTGCTATATAATTCAAATAAAATTTGTATAAAATCAACAGCCTAAACTCAACTTTGTCCATAGATATAGAAAATAGTACCATATACCTCAGTATCATGAACAATATAACAATAACATGAAGACATAGAACACAATAGATTAATCTTATCGCTTGTTATGGAGGTGAGAAGTAAGTCCGCTAGGCCTGATAATGCAGGCAGTGGCAATGTTTTCAAAATGATGATGGTAACCCGAGGGTGGTTCAAATGGTGATGGTATTACAAGGATGGTGCAGAATCATAAAGGCTGAGGTGGGAGGCACAGAATCTTGTGTGGTATAAATATTAATCTAATGACTACCGTTACAAATATAAATGTAGTAGAAAATGTCAAAGATGACTCTGAAGTTCAATTATCATTGAAGACGAAATTTAAGTTCATTTGGCAGTCTACCAGTCAATCAAATGTATTTGCCATGCACCATTGTCATATACTCACTCGTCCTTGAGGTACATACAAATCTAGTCACATAGCAGCACGGACCTTCTTTTCACATACTATTAGCTCAAAATTAACAATGCCTACACCAATTCTCGTATTCAAACTTTTTAACAGATAAAACTTTCTAAACAATTCTCTATTATTTATGAATTTACACATTTTAAGAATGCAATGAGTCGAAATTGTTCATACATATCACAGCAAGGTTACTACAAACCTGAGGATCCACATCAGGATTAATCCGAAGCAACACATTAACCTTCTTGCCAGCAATTCTTGAAGCTACAACAATATTCTCCAAGTCAAACTCACTATCAACATTAACAAACACACCCTCTTGTGCAGCCAGCACCAAATCCTCCAAAAGCTTCCCAT
>NW_006262022.1:5680028-5712964 GCF_000493195.1 Citrus x clementina
AGTTCCAACCCAATTTTCAAAGTGTCCAATTGGGTAGTTATTATTAGCCTTATGGCATAACCAATGATAGAATTCAGCCCCTCAAGGGCTTGTTTATAAGCCTCCACATTTCTAGTGATCTGAGGCTTACTGTACAAATAAAAAGGTCTTTTTTCAACTGTCTCCATGACATCCTGAACTCTAACATCTTCACAGTAGAGAAAGCCGTCAGCTTTCTTGCTGAAGCAGTGCTCGACTGGGGCTGTGTGTGTCTGGGATTTCGCGGGGTTTTGGGAGAGGACTGCTTTGAGAGTGAAGGGTTTTAGGGTTCTTTGGAAGTTTAAGGTGGTTTTGAGGGGTGAAATGGGGATTTTCGGAAATGGGTTTTGGGTTAGGGCTTTGGAAAGAGAGGCTGAATTAGAGCAAAGCTGAGTGGCGGCCATTGGTGAACAATTGAGGAAGATGGAGACACACCTTTGAATGTTGCAAACAATTCACTTGATTTATAGTTGGAAATGGAGTCAATATTTTTCCAAGGGGATAATAACATATTAATCCCTATAATTTGGCTTAATCCCCAATAAGGACATAATTTTTATTTTCTTTACACAGATCTCTATTATCAATTTATTATTCCCAAATATTTTACGTGAATGAAATCAATAATTTAATTATTATATTCTTAATCTTAAATCAGATCATCAACGTCTTTTAACTAATAGGTAAGAGGATCAGCCTAAACAATTTTTTAAGCACGCTCTTGGTGAAAAAAATTGGTGGACTATTATTTTTTTTTTATTAACCAAAAAAAAAAAGTTATGCATAAAGTGGCATGATAATAGAGTCAATATTTTATCCTTCCCTAGGCATGACTTGTGCCGCTTACTTTTACCAAAGTAGTATTAAATCATTTTAATTTTAAAAGTTTATGATAAAACTCATAGATTATTATACACCATTATCTTCAATTACAAATCTACTTTTTTTTTTAGTTATAAGTCTAAAAAAAACTTTTAAATCAACTAAGTGATGACATATATTAAGCATTTAAGTTCATATAATTTTATGAAGTCTATTTGATATACAAAACCCACCTTTTTATTATTATCTAATGAAACATTCTAGATTAATTATTTGATGGCATATCCTTAATATATATATATATATAAGAAAATCAAATTATTAAAACTACTACCAAAGAAGAGAAAAGGGTTTTTGGTGGCAAGGGTGTTCAAAGAAAGCTGCGAAAGTTGCCTCGTCAAAATTGCCTTTCAAAATTTATTAAAACTGGCTTTGAAAACTTGTTTGTCAAAACACTTTAAAACTCGTGACTCACGTCCAAAACACCTTTTCAACAACACAATAATCGCTAAATCAGGCCAATGGAAATCATGTTTTAAAATAAATTTTCAGAAATCCAACGGAAACTTTTACTGAGTTCTTAATATTTTTGTCAAAATAAAAGCGCATTTTTCCAAACTCTTTTCTCTTAAATAATAACAAGGAACAACCTTCTATTAATGCTTTAAATATAAATCATACTTTCATTAACTAGGCAAGACTTCTAAACCCAAAAAAAAAAAAAATGAAAGGAACCAAAGTAACTTACTTGTTAATCGATGTCTAAGCTTTCAAAAGATGAAAAGAAATGTGTAAAGTGAATAAAGAGGTTTTTTATTGCTTTAGTATGTGAATACAAGGGCTTGCTTTCGTGCTCTCTCTATAGGTCCATACCTAGATAAATTTATACATGTTGAGGGTATACTATAAACAAGATGATATTTACATGCAAATCTTTTTAAAGAGATTGATATATAAAGCGGGTCTTCTTTTGGGCAATTTATATTTTTGGTTTCATATTGGGATATCCCATATAATGCCTAATCCATTAATAACTAAATCTAACATAGCTAGGTCATTTAAAAATTGCATAATATATTCTTGTTTTTCTAATACTATATTTGCAGCTTTTTGTCTAATTTTTAAAATTAAATATATCGAAGTGGATATTCTCTCTTTGGAAAAAGAGAAAATTCTCATTTCTCAAGCTCATCCCATTTTGTTCCTATTATTGATTTTTGTTTATTCTGGCTATTATGATTTTGATTGTCTAGTGCATTATCAAGCTCATCCCATTCTTTCTATATAATTCTACATAAATAGTTTCTAATGCAAATATTTTTTGTCTACATGCTTCCACTTCATTGTTTAAATAATACCTAATATCATTAAACTTTCTAATTGTGCATGTCATGACCTCACAATGGTTACAAAATTGTATGGTTGATTATGATGATTATCTGTCTAAATTATTTAACTGGTTGATGATGTTGATGCACTATTTAAAGGATTAATTGAATGGCTAACATGATAATTTAGTCATATTTATTGTCTAGTAAAATCTATTGCTTCATGAAATGCATAAGAACCTCTATAGTATGGATCAAGATAATTGATTGTTAGATTAATTATCTCTCTCCACTAACTATAAATGTCTACGAAAAATGTAAATGATTACTTTCTATATGTTCATTGATCTGTCTAAAGTAATGCACGAGTGCATTGACTATTTTTAATTTATCTTGTGGGTTATTACAACTCCACAAATTGTCTAAGATGCATTGCTGACTGTTTAATAATCGATCTTTACTTTTAAATTCTTGAAGGAAACTACATAATTTTTATTGGACTGAAATTCATATATTGCTCCATTCTTGTAAAATAATTATTAAATGATTAGTCTCGAAAGAATATGTTCAAATTTTGCTTTGTATATCTTTACCTACTCTCAAATTTTACTTTGTATCTTTTACCTTTTATTACTTCTAAAAAATATATCTATTGTTTACTAATAAACAAAATTTTCTTTTTTGTACTTTTTATAACATTATATAATATTATTACAGCCTATTCTTATTGTTATTTCATACACACTCTTATTTTCTTCAAAACTTTAGATATATAGCACTCGAATAATTGGTTACCGTTAACAACTCTTTAATAGAATTTGACTACAATGAGCTGCATTCAAAGTACCATCATTACTTGTGATTTGTTTAGAATTTAGGGATCCATACGTTATTAACTGAAATATTGTTTTAGTCACGTGCTCCCTTTTTTGGGTTTTTGGGTTGTTCTATGGGCCTCTAAAGGCTCTTCCAAAAGTAGAGCTTCAAGCACCGCTGTTGGGTTCATTAATTTGTAGTTGAGTTTTGAGTATTTTAATAGATTCAAATAGACTAATTTTTTTTTTAATAAATTTTGAATTTTTTTAGTTATAGTTATTTTAATACTAAAAATATCCTTTTCACATAATCATGATTTAAAATAGAATTAGCATTGAGATTCCCAGACAAACAAAATAAACAGATGGCTTGTTTGTTTTATTTAAAGCGTTTTTAGATAAAACCAAGCGATATATATTAAAGTGTTTAAAGAGAGAAAAATGGGTGGGGATATTTAAACTCATAATTCTTTTCTCTATACCCATTTACTTAACAAATCTATCATATAGATTTTAAAAATGTAGTTTTACTTTATACACCCTTCAAAAATCCAAAAATATCCCTTCTTTCATTTGCAACCTAATTAACTATCATTCTACTATTATAATCTTTCTTCTAATTTTTTTCCCCTCAGATTTTGAATTTTTTTTCTTTGCTCATCAATCGCCCTTCTTGGACAACAACGAATTATAGAGAATAATGATGGACTAAAATACATAATGTAAGATATCTCTGTTTATTAACTATGATGATGGACAAATCAATGAAAAATTCCCAAAAGTATGCCCAAAGGTTCCTTTTTTAATTCAATCTTCAGCATACATTATGAGTAGGCCTTTTGACACTCCTTTAAATTCCTCATAAAACCCCTCTTTAATTGAAACTATCTTAATTCTTTTTTTTCTGTTTTTTTTAAAATCAATTAAAACACTTAAGTAAATTATTCTTTCAATAATATTTTACACCTATTCCATTTCATAATTTATATTTATATTTTAAATTTTAATTGAAAATATTTTTGTGACAAACTTTTAAGAATTAAAAATTATGGAGATAAAAATTATGTACAAGAAGAAAATAATATAAAATTTTAGGATATGTACGTTTTTATAACTAAAAACTTTTTAAAAAAAACAAATGCTCTCATTACGGTGAAATCTAATCTCTTTATGCTGAAATTTAACTAAAAGACAATTAATTTTAATTTATGAGTTATTATTTTATAAATTAAGCTGGAGATATTTGAGATAATAAAATTTAAAGGAGGTGTTAAAGGGATTTTCATTTAGAGGTGTTAATAGCTCCACTGTTCTTTGAAAATTTTCCCAAAGGTTCCCTTTTTAATTTAATTTTTAATTTGGCTTAGGCAGATAAAAAAATTTTGTTTAATGAAATAATACTCTGAATTTTATATCAGATATTATCAAAATTTTTTTACACATAAGAATTGTCATTAGCTCTACGAGATTAGATTGGAAGAAAATTGTAATTTGTTTCTCAGTCTCAAAAGAAATTAGTTAAAACAAAAAGGCAAGTTTTTGTTTGCTGGAAAATAACATGATTTTGATTGTTCAAATTAATGTTCTAATTATCAATTTAAATGTCATTGAAATATAAATTAGAAAAACATCATGACGAAATCAAAATTAGTAATGGCAAGTTTTTCAGTCAAAACAAATAAATAAATAAATAAACAAACAAAATTGATGTTGTCATATTGATGATGGGGGTAGCTCTAACATCTCTCTTTACACCAACCAAAATTTAACATGAATCCCTCATTTTTTTTAAATAAAAAAAAAATAATTATGGCTAATATTTGAATGAAGATTGTAGTTGACATGATCTATTTTGAAGTTGAGCGCAACAAAACCATCAAATAAATGCACTTATGCTGCGTTTACTTTTTGGATTGGAGTGAGAATCCTTGGATTAGGAGTGTGGAGTGAGAGTGGGAGTATGGTGTTTACTTAGACTAAATGAAAGTATGTATTGTCAATCAAAATCCCAATTATTTGTTTACTTTGTCTTGGATTGGGAGTAAATTATTTTAAATTACAATTTTATCCTTATGTACAGAATTATAATTTGTAATTAAAAAATTAATAAAAAATATATTTGGAAAATAAAATAAATATTTTATTATATTTATAAATTAATAATAATTACTAATATTCTTAATTATGTAAATCATAATTTTTTATTAATTTTAATTTAAATTATGTGAATAAAAATTATTAATAATAGCAACACAAATGAAATATTATTATTGATAATATAGTACAAAATTAATATTTTTTTAGAATAAAATATTTATTATTAATTAATTAAATAAATAATTAATATTTATTAAAATTAATGTTTAATATTATTAATTTAAATATAATATTTATTTTTATTTTATTAAATTTAATAAAATAAATATGATATAATTATTATTTTTAATAAATATGATATTATTTATTTTATTAAATATTATTTATTTATGTTATTAAATATTATTTATTTATGTTATTAAATATTATTTATTTATGTTATTAAATATTATTTATTTATTTTAATTTTAATTATAAGGATAAAATGAGAAGAGGGAGGAGTGGATTCCCACTCCCATCTCCTCCCATGGGAGTGGGAATCCCACTCCTCACTCTAAAATTGAGTGAGACCCACGAATTTCCACTCCCACTCTCCCCCTTTTTAAGGTAAGTAAACGCTGGAGTGGGAGGAATTCACACTCCACACTCCCACTCCAGCAAGTAAACACTACCTTAGTGGAGTGCTACAACAAACAATAGGTAATTGAAACCGATGGAAATTTAGCCCCTACAACAATATGTACGGTTTATATTGATGGTTAATTTTAAGTACGAACATCCATATGTGAATTTGTACATACCCTTCAATTATTTTAAGTTAAATCGCTATAATTAATTAGTGAAATACTAACATTCATTAATCGTGTACAAATTTAGATGATTTTTTTTTACTTAATATAGCCAGAACAGTCTCATATAAGACTTTCTCTTACGGAGATGGAAAGGTGGGTTAGGAGATGGAAAAAATTAAGGAAAAAGATTAATTAAAAAAAAAGAAGAAGTAAAGATAGAGATTGAGACGTTGGATTTGTTTGAAAAACAGTTGAAGATTTAGATGGAAGAAGCGGCGTGCACATCGCCAATTCTCCCTCCCTTACATTCCCTCAACAACAGAATTTTAAAAACGCCTCCTTAGACCCCGTCCAACACAAAAAAAAAAAAAAAAAAAAAACTTATTAATATCTTTCAAATAAAATCTTTTTTTGCCAATCTCAAAATCTGTCAAAATCATCCTGGCTGTAGATTTTAGCAGTCTCTTTAGATACCCCAACTCAGAAGAATCATTTGGTTTGATATATAATCCTCTCTTTTTTTTGCCAGCTAACATTAGCATTCTTCGCAATAATAGGTAATCAAACATTCTCTTCTTTCGTTTTTGCTATCTGGTTTCTTGATCTTCTTGATTTTTAATGACTGCCCTTTTTGATATTGAACACACATACAGGCTTAGATTCTTAATCCACATTCATTTGGGTGGTTTTATTTTTCATTTCTATCATAATGCATGATGATGATGATTCATGTTAGCTTTTACTGAGACGTTGGTTATTGAAATGTGAACTGGTTTCCTGTGTATTTTTATGTCATGATGATGTCTAATGCTTTATGTGAAGGTTCAATATCAAAAACTGATGTGTAAAGATAGGATCATTTCTCTTTGAATGTCTTGATTTTTCTGACTTTTGGATAATGTTTGAAGGTATTGGCCTATTTGGTGAGGCATTAGTTTGGTATCCCGGAAATTTTTATCTTGAAAGCTTCAATTATGGCTGACACCATGGCTGCACCTCTTGACCGACACAACAAAGCAGGTCAGCATTTCAATCTTTTTCAATATTTCTGTCATTCGCATGTTCATTTAGATGTACACGAGCTCCAGATGTAATCCTGATTGTTTTTGTCAAAATGTAACAATCCATAGGAGTAATCTTTTTCTTACTTATACTACAAGAAACATAGGGCATGTAATTCAGAAAAAGCCTTTTGGGATTGAATCTCTTTGATGGCTTCTCGCAAACTATATGAAAAGTATAAAGTACCTGCACATGCTTGTCAAATTTGTAAGTTCTTTTCAATCATCTACTTTTCAGGACTTGAAAAGTCTGATCATGAAAACTCAGAGGATGAGAGGAAGACGAGGCTTGGGTCTCTGAAGAAGAAGGCAATTAATGCCTCAACCAAGTTTAGGCATTCTTTGACCAAGAGGGGTCGAAGGAACAGCAAGGTGATGTCTGTTTCAATCGAGGATTGCCTTAACGCTGAGGAAATGCAGGCGGTGGATGCATTTCGCCAAGCACTAGTCTTGGATGAACTACTACCCGCTAAACATGATGATCACCATATGATGTTGAGGTAATGTTTTAAGCCTTTAGTTGTAATGTCATTTTGAACCATTCACATGAAAGGTATCAAAGGCTGAATTATAAATATTGATGCAGATTTTTGAAGGCCAGGAAATTTGACATAGAGAAAACAAAACAAATGTGGGGTGATATGCTCCAGTGGAGGAAGGAATTTGGTGCTGACACAATCATGGAGGTATTTGTACTGGCCATAATTTGAGTCCCCTTGATTATCTATCATGTATTGAACGTTCCGATTTGGTTGCTTTGTTCAGGATTTTGAATTCAAGGAAATTGATGAAGTACTAAAATACTACCCTCAAGGGCATCATGGAGTTGATAAGGATGGACAACCTGTTTACATTGAATGGTTGGGACAAGTCGACTCTAACAAGTTGATGCAAGTCACCACAATGGATCGTTATCTGAAATACCATGTAAAAGAGTTTGAGAGAACCTTCATTTCCAAGTTTCCTGCCTGTTCCATTGCAGCAAAGAAGCACATTGATCAGAGCACAACTATTCTGGATGTGCAAGGAGTGGTATGTGATCATCGTTAACCATAATGTCGTATTGAGCATATGTATTTTTGACGAATGAGTTCCTTTAAAGTAGATTTCACTAAGATCAATATGAATTGATGCATCAGGGACTTAAGAACTTCAACAAAGCTGCACGAGACCTCGTTCAGCGCATCCAAAAGATTGATGGTGACAACTATCCTGAGGTACTCTTTAGATCCAGGTTAATGTCCACCTGATTGCTTTCCAATAATAACATGATGCTGATTGAATTTTTCATTTATCGCAGACCTTGAACCGCATGTTCATTGTTAATGCTGGTTCTGGATTCAGGCTCTTATGGAACACAGTTAAATCATTCCTTGATCCCAAGACCACTGCCAAAATCCATGTATGAACTTGGTTCTGTTTACCTTAAACTAGCTCTGATTTGATATTATGATTCACTAAGTAAGTTGATCTTTTGCTTACTAGGTTCTGGGCAACAAGTACCAATCAAAGTTGCTTGAGATAATTGATGCCAAGTAAGTGAATGAAGCACTCAAAGCTTCCTGAATAATAGTTTAATTCTCGAGATTTTTCACGTGAACATTGAAATGGCGGCATGCAATTTTAACTTCTATCTATATGTTTGCCAGTGAGTTGCCAGAGTTTCTAGGCGGTACCTGTACTTGTGCTGATAAAGGCGGGTGTATGCGTTCTGATAAGGGCCCATGGAATGATCCAGAAATAATGAAGGTGATTAAACATAATCAATAATATCTCTTAGAATGCATTTTCTTGTTTATTGGGCATTGATTAATATAACTTCGAAATTTGCTATTTAATTGTGGCAGATGGTTCAAAATGGTTATGCGAAATGCTCAAGGAGGACTCTGTCAGGCATTGAGGAGAAGACCATCTCCGAAGATGAGAATTCACTCTCAAAGGTACTCATCCGTTGGCATTGAGCCCCATTACTATTTAAAGTGTTGCTCGCCGTCTTTGAAACTACCCTTTTCATTGTCTTAACGATGATAGCTGATCTTTCCTTTTGTAATGTGTATTGCCATTACTTGAAGAGATATGATCCCTTCAACGCAGAAGCAACAGTAGCAAGGGATCATATGCATCCCACTTTCGCTCCTGTTCGAGTAAGTTTCCCAAACTTCCATCTCGTGTCCATTGATCGTATATCACAATTCTGCTTTTGCCTTTTTCTCACACTTTATCAGCTTCAATGTATGATTCCGGTTGTCTTCAAATTGCAGTCTTTTGCTAGTAAAAAGCTCAACAATGCTTACGAGTTTGGAAAGTCCATTCCAGTTGTTGACAAGACTGTTGATGAATCTTGGCTCAAATCTATGCCAAATAAAAAATTTGCCAATTCCAAAGGTACGTGATATGTTCACTTGATGTTTGAACCTTGTTTGTTCTTTCACCAAATCCAATAGTTGCAACATTATTGGTTTGGCCACAGATTGTTTCACAGCACAACATCCATGCAAAAGTCCTGAAGGAATAAGCAACCATATATTTGGTGGGGTCTTGGCCTTTGTTATGGGAATTGTCACCATGGTTCGCATGACGACCAACATGCCACGAAGAATCACTGAAGCCGCCCTCTATGGCAGTCAAGTTTACTATACTGACTCAATGATGAAAGGCCACCACAAGTTGACAGCACCCTCCATCTCCGGTGCTGACTACATGGCAATGGCAAAGCGCATGGCAGAACTAGAAGACAAGGTAAAGATGCTCACCGTGAAACCATCAACAATGCCACCAGAGAAGGAGGAAATGTTGAATACTGCAGTAAACCGAGTAAGCACCCTGGAGCAAGAACTATCAGCCACCAAGAAGGTACATAATTAATATATACTTGGTTTTTCATTTTCGAAATTGACCTCTTCTGTTTTGAGTTTACTGTTGCATAATTGTGTCCGATGTTTCTGTCGTGCAGGCACTTGAGAATTCACTTGCTAGGCAAGAAGAGCTCGTAGCTTACATTGAGAAGAAAAAGAAGAAGAAGAAGCTTGTAAGTTTAACATATCTCAGCATTGTGTTATGCAAATTAGTTTGGTTGGATCTGGTGAATGTTTTTTTCACATTTCAGTTCCTTTTCGGGTTTTAAATGCAGTTTTCCTGGTAGGTGAAATCTTCTTGGTTCTGTGCATGCTTCTGAGAATTGTGGTGTTAATACGGGTGGCGATGGTGATTTAAATGCAGTTTTCCTGGTAGCCCAACACTTGCTATCTGAGTATCTGACCGGCGTTTGTTTTGTTTAATATTCAATTCCAAAGCCCTTTGTGTGGTCTACGGTTTGCATTTTCTTCAGAATTGTGTACATTATCTTTCTATAATTATAAGGTCTCCTTTGCTCCTTCCAGCTCCAGAGTTCATGCAGTTACTAAAATATCTGCCAACAAATGAGAGAATAGAATGAACGTTCTTGACGTACATTGAGTGAATTATCCACTTAGCATTAATTGTTGAATCCCATGGGACTCTTCCCTGGGATTAAATTTATAAATTTTTAAGTTTAAATGCTCTTCGAATCATACCGCAAATGTCTGTACTCAGTCTCAACGAAACAAAATAACAGGTTTATTATGTCTTTTTATTCAAAAGGAAAAATTTCAATCGACTCAATTTGCGGGTTCTATGTTTTGTGTTAATTTCAACTCAACTTTCAAGTTAAATTCAAATTTCGGTTAATTAAGTACCTAGAGAGTAGAGCCGGAGTTTTTTCTTCACAAGAGAAACTAGAAACTTCGTATTCCAAAAAGTTTAGGGGAGCCGCAAAATGTGAAATAAAACACAAGCGCTCGGACACTAGAAGCTCAATGGCTTCAAATCTTAAAATAGAAACAACTTACAAAACCATAATTACTCAGGAACAAATGGTTTTCAAAGGCTAAATTACTCTGTTCAAAGGCATACAGTCTTGGAAAGATAAACATAAACAAGGACCGATCTTGTGTTAAAAACACTTGGATAGGTACAGCGTGATTGAAAGAAAACAGCCAACCCCAGACTGTGGAGCAAAACATCTTACCAGCAAAGCTTCTTTTTCTGATACAATATAATCAAATATCAGCAACAAATTATGAATTGGAAAAAAAAAAAAAATCTTATATTGTGTGCAAAAATAAGAGAATGGTGTATCAATCAACCTACCCGGAATTTGGCTTCTTCTTGTCTGTCTATGTAGGCAAGGAGGTCCTCTTGCCTCATTAAAGCTTCATGAAGAGCCTGCACAAGACAACACAAAATCGTCATAATTGTCCCCAAAATACTGTTGTTTAAAGGATGAACAGTGATGCATGCTCAAAATATACATGTACACCCAAATCTATGAATACTGAACATACCACTACTGCCACAAGAACCAAAGAAAAACTGTTCCAATGTTATTATGGTCAATGTTTAAGCAATAATTTCAGGGATCTAAAGTTCAGCAATCATACCTTCTTAGTGGCAATCAGCTCTGCTTCAAGGGCGTCTACTCTACAAACGGCTGCATGCAGCAGTTCCTCTTTCTCATAAGGCATCTCAGAAGGCTTTGCTTGAAGCGTATCAACTTTCTCCTCAAGCTCACTTAATCTTTTCGTTACAGAGGAAAGGAGGTCTACCTCAGTCAAAGATGGGCTTGGAGATGGGGGCCGAAATTCCTCCTTTTCATTCGCATCAACAGCAACTTCAGAAATATTTAGATCATGACCAGTTGATGTCTCAGGAATCCTGTGGGTAACACGGTATGCAACTGAGCGGAATAAAGTTACAAACATCATGAAGAAGGCCATAACTGCTGCCCAAATCCGAGCACGAATCCCTTCTGGAGTCTTTGAAGTGGGAAGCTGGGGAAGACTTCCTGCATTAAAAGAAAATTAACTTTTTCTTTCAGAATATTTGAACCAATAACCAAATTAAGCGACAACAAAGGGCATAAATTGCAAATTTCTGCAAGTTTCCTGACTTTAGTAGCATCAATACGAATGACTATAAACATCAGAACAATAGCATAACTTCATAAGTCTCCCTATCAAATACTGAAACCTTCATATAGAGCTCACTTTTCTTCATTTTCTTTCTTCTCAACCAAGGAATCCCTCAGTATGCCCATTTAGTTATATTCTGGGAACTATTGCCAGAACCAGACCAGGAAACCTATAAAGTCAGAAACCTGTTTGGTTATAATATCCCAAGTTTGGGTTCCTTGAATTTTAATATTTTGACACCAACAGTCATCATTTGAGCGACTCCCCCTTTTTTATACCAGAAATCCGTTGGGTTCCTTTGAGTTCTCTACCAGGGACCACTGACCACTTGATTAGAGTTATATGCAAGGAAATTATTTTTCTTTCCTATTTAGGAGGAGATTTTTATTTTCCTTGTATACTAGGATTAGTTTTGTTTCTATGGTAGTATGATTTTTACCATTTTGAGGATGATGTAATCACTTAGAAAAAAGTGGGGAGACTATAAAAGAATTTAATAGAGAAACTAAAAATTTAGAGAAGAACCTTTCAAAAAAAAAAATTTAGAGAAGGGGTGAACTCAAAAGTAAAATGAAAAGAAAACAAATCATAAAAGAAAAATAAAGACTCCCACTAAAAAAGGGGAAAAAAACTTACCTTAGATGGGAAAGGAAAGTAATAATCTTCCTCTATAATAACAAAACTCTAAGCAAATGTTAAAACAAATGTCAAAACGATTTTAAATAAGGATAATACCTTGTTCTGCATCAACCACACCCTACAAACTTGATAATAACAAAACTGGTAGGATTTAAATATCCCAAGTAGGTGTCATAAAGGGGTTCTGAACTCCTAATCTCTTGGTTGAGTAAAAGGTAATGTAACAACTCAATCCAACCCCTTGGGATTCATTTGAACCAATACTTAAAAAGAGTCCAATGTGACATAGCTGGACCAAGAGTACCCACAGAACTCATGCTAGACTCGGGTGGAGATTTGTAATACACAGGCATGAAGGATATTCTATTTTTATACAGAGCATCCACATTGTTTTACAAGCATACAAAACCAAGAGAGAGATCAAACAGATTGTTAACTAAACAATAAATACAATAGCAGACTTGTAAACCTTTGGCAGCAGGACTTCTGAGAGATGGTTGCTTCTTCCAACTAGAGTCAACAGCTTTATCAACCATGGGAACATATTCATCATACCCAGAGAAGCTTCCAGCATAGCTTGTTTTCCCAACAACCTTTGCCTGGAAATTCCCAAAAAGAATAAAAAAAAAATTTAACATCCACTGTTTGCAAACACAATTTGATAAATTTTATGAAACAAAATAAATTCCTTGTACCATCCTTAATTTATCTTCTTTTTTATTTTATATCACTGGATAGAAGATATACTAATATAATGTACCTGTTCAAGTTTGAATCACATAATGGAAAAAAGACAAACTAAAACATATCAGGACATTTCCACCTCTTCATAAATATTTTCTAAGAAAACTTATTTCTGTAATAAAACAATCTTTGATTCTTGTCGAAAAGAAAATAACTAAATCAAGAGCTAGATGCTAATGCAAGAAACATCTTAACTTTGGAAAAATGGATACTAAAATCGTAACTGTAATCACACAATAGAGTCCAAATACGCACTTCTTCACGGACAGGAGTCAATCGAAGATGTGAATAACTCTTCATTGCCTTTGGGGAAGCAATATCTTCTGCTTCTGATCCAGACTCAGCAGTAGATGTATCACTACCTTTTAACTGCTTCAGAATAGTAGAAAAAGAGAAGTGAGAATTTAACTAAAAATACAAACAGTTAAATATTGCTATGCCCTCATGAACAGATAATAATTAAAATGGCTGTACCATTGGCGGCTTAGCATAAGCAATGACTTTCCCATCGCTGTTTAGAACTTTCACAATCTGCCTGGCTCGCGGTGCTCCTCCATTAAGCACCATCTGTAACAAGTTTATATGCAGCATTGCAGCCAATATTTGAAATTAAAAAGGAATACCAATCATGATAAAAGCATAAAACATGTAGTAGACATCAAGCTGAGAAATAATAACCTTCAATATCTCTGGGTTTTGCCATGGCCCCTTATCAGACCGAAGACAACCTCCCTGATCTGCACAATTACAGGTACCTCCAAGAAACTCTGGCAACTCTCTGTAAATGCAGAAAAAAGGTTCAGTAAGATATAAAACCAGTTAACCATGTAATAAAAATGAATTAAGCAAAACAAAATAAAAAGAAATAATCTATATTAGAGAGACACATAAGACACATCTATAACAGATCTTTTACCTGGCATCAATTATCTCAAGCAATTTGCTCTGGTACTTGTTTCCAAGAACCTACATTAGATGCAACCAACAACGAATATGTCTAAATAAATATATTACATGATATACCATCACTGAACCCTGACAAAATAGAAAAATCTTTATTAAAGAATCATAACATACATGAATCTTGGAAGTTGTTTTAGGGTCTAGAAAACTTTTCACAGTGTTCCACAGCAGCCTAAATCCAGGACCAGCATTAATGATAAACATTTGATGAAGAGTCTGCATCATTTAAGGGAGTGCAAGATTCAGGATAGATATAATAACTAATTTCAGTCCCCATATAATAGCCAAAAATTTGCAAGTACTGACAACTTGTAGCGAAATAAGATTCCATACCTCAGGATAATTATCACCATCAATCTTCTGCAGCCGCAAAATGAGCTCACGAGCATTCTTGGAAAAATTCTTAAGGCCCTGAAGCATTGAGAAATCAGAAACAAATTAAGGATTAAACATTTTAATTGCAACTAAATACACAACATAACAAAAGCATTAGGAGATCACCAACAACATACCACGCCTTGAACATCTAAAATTGAAGTGCTCGAATCAATGTGCCTCTTTGCAGCAATTGTACAAGCTGGAAACTTTACTGCAAAGGCTTTTTCAAATCCTTGAACATGATACCTTATATATCGATCCATAGTGGTAACTTGCATAAGTTTGTTAGAATCAACTTTTCCCAATCTTTCAATGTAAACAGGTCTTCCCTCCTTGTCCACACCATGGTAACCATGGGGGTAATAACTCAAAACTTCATTTATTTCTTTGAACTCGAAATCCTGATAACACAAGGAAAACACAATGAATAAGGGTATTTCTAAAATCCAATTTTAGGCCACTTGTCAACTGTGGTTACCTCCATAATAGTGTCAACACCGAATTCCTTCCTCCATTGAAGCATCTCGGCCCACATGTGCTTTGCTTTGTCAATATCAAACTTCCTAGCTTTTAAGAACCTGAGAGATGTCGCAACATTGAAACGTGGGTTAAAAAAAAAAATGAAAGCTTGCATTAGCAACATACAATCACACAACACAAACTAAAAATGCCAGTGAAAATGAAGCCAAGAAAGTCAAATAAAATGTCAATCAGGAAAGCGGCACTTAAGCAGAAAACAAAAAATTAATTACATAAATAAATGCTAAGAAACACAGAACAGAAAATTTTTAATCCATACTTGGATCCTTATGAAAGAAATAGAGAATACATCATACAAAACACAATAGTTATTACAATGTACTTGTAAGGAACAATGAAGTTTTTAATCAATACTTCAAAGTATCTTGGTTAACATACAATAACTAAGAAAGAATGGCATAAGAGATTGAAAATGAAAGTAAAATATAGTTGCATACATAAAAGTATTATGCAACAAAAACGAGGATCTTAGCACCTTAACATCATGTGATAATCATCATGTCGCTCAGGCAGCAATTCATCCATAATTAATGATTGTCTAAATGCATCAACAGCCTGAAGCTCCTCAACATCACGGACATCCTCAATTGAAACAGAGCTGACCCGGCCATCACTTTTCCTTCTACTGCTCTTTTTCTTCAGAGAATGCTTGAACTTAGTGGATGCATTTAAGGCTTTCTTCTTCAGAGACCCAATCCTTGTCCGCCTTTCATCCTCAGAGTTCTCAAAATCAGATTTCCTTTCTCTCCTCTCATCACTTCCTGAGAATCCCTCAAAACCTGCGGCACAGTCAACAATCAATATATTTGCAACCAGAAACAGGTGTAATTCCACATTTGTGAAGGCAAAGAAAGAAATATAATTGACTTATCCACAAGATTTAAGTGCCGACTGCCAACCCATTATTATGGATAAAAATTTTCTGCAGCATGGAATACAAACTAATCCATGAACAACAGAAAAGAAACCCAAAATTCCAGACACTAAATGTACATGTATTGTGTAACCTTTCTAAAGGGAAAAAAAATCAATAAAAACACCAATGAAATCTTTCATCATTCTATTTGTCGCTTAAATTAAATTTTGTTTTGGGTAGAAAGCTAATCACTGTCTCATCCACCACCCCCCCCCCCCCCCAAAAAAAAAAAGAAGAAGCTAATCACTGAAATAAAACTTCAAAATATAAACAAGATTTGAAATATTAACCAAGTTTCTATCAATCCCAGGGCACAAGTTCACAGCAGATCAGAATAATTTCAAATCTAACTCCTACATACGTGAACACATGACAAATTATTTTGCCAAAAAAAATTGATATTTATTTATTTAAGTTTAGCCTCATAATCTCTCAAGAACCAACTAAAACTAAACAAAACAGAAATGAAATATTTCATTCATGTCATCTTAAGCTCATCCTACTGTCTTGATTCAATCAAGTTAGTTCTTCTCACTAAAGCCACAAAAAGAAATAATTAATTAAAATTATCAAACAAAGGAAGAGTGCACAGTAAAACCCTAACAACGCAAAAAGAAAAAAATAAATCAAATTAAATAAAAGAAAATTTTTACAGAAATAGAAGCGACGGGGAGTGAGGAGATGATACTCACAAGGCCTAGCGAAGCGATCGAGAGGACCCGACATCTCTCGGTGGCGCGTGAGAGGGAAACGCGGGACTGACACTCTGCGCTTTCAGCAATGAATGGATCGGTCAAACAATCGATCGATCGATCGATCAATCAATCAATGCACCAGCACACACTTTATCAAAACCCTTGTTCTTTAGTCAAAATAGAAGCAGAGAAAGCCAAATTAGAATAAAATTCAGATAACACAAATATGAAAATATAAAAATAAATAAAATAAAAGTAAAACCTTACATACCGATATATCTGCTGCTATTTCAGCTTCGACAGGCGTCACGAAAATGATCCGACGGTCATAATTGTGTCAGATCTCAACAGAAAATAATTAGTAAATAATGTAAATAAATATTCGAAACAATTATATAATTTTGCTGCTAAAATAAATAAAATAAATTAGTTAATTAAAAATCCGCCGAATAAAACGACGGCGAAGAAAAGAGAGAGAATGAAACAAAGAGACCGTAGAAAGAGAAAATGATGGACTTTATATAGAGAGGGGGGAAACCTGGGGCCCTGTGATCAGTGGATTGTTAAGAAATACCACGTGGCGGATGATGGGAGCGGGTGTATGTTAAACGAGGGAATCCGCCGACAGTAATGAGTGAAATTACGCTGTGTTTTGTACTGTACAATGATTTGGTCGTTTCTATCACGCTCTGCTTCTAAAAAAACAATTAATTAAAAATGTGATTTGTTTTGTTATTTTTCTTTTTGTCTTTTTTCTTTTGTGTACAATAACTTTTGGTCAACCGTCGGCGATGGGTTGATGGATATTATTTTATGGATTTTTATAAAAATTCCAAAGGAAATGCTCTTCTTTGACCCCTCCTTTTCTCTTTTTTTATTTTTCATCCACCGTCTCGTACTCTTCTTTTTATATTTTTATTCCAAAGATAGGCTCTTTTTATATATTTTTTTTCTCAAGTTTAATTTGTAAAATTCCTTTTTTTATTTTGAACATATGTGAATCTGATTGATGATCTGAAATGGGTTATTTTTTACTCTAAAATGTTTTGGTTTGCTTTATAAATTAAAAAAAAAATGTAGCCATAGTTTTTATTTTTAAAGCAAAATATAGCCATATATTTTGACTTACCCAACATGGGTTGATTATGCTTGTATCCTTATGTTAAATAATAAAAATACCATTTGATTCCATAAATATAATAATGTAAAAAATATATATTTCCTCGAAAGAAGATTCTAATAACTCATTAACAACACATGTTCCATTTTGCTTATACGGACTTCTTGATAGTGACAATTTTTTTTTTTTTTGAGGCTTTAAGGCTGAGGCAATCAAATTGGCAAATTTGACTTTTCTCGCGTGAAAGTGGAGGAAAATAATTTGACTGTTTCAGATCCCCTCATTTTCACAACATAAATGAGGGTCCGCCTGTAATAAAGCGCTGCATAAGATACAGCGGAAGTTTAATTTTTTATTCTAAATTTATTGGCCGTTAGATTACTTTATAAGCAATCCAACGGCTTCGTAATTTTAGGCATAAAATAGGTCACCGAAACAGATGGTGGGACACTGGAATCGGCAAATATCCTGGTAATTATCACTTTGCTCCCTCATCTTTTAACTAAATATTAAAGACTTCATTTAATTTAGACGACTATCAAAGACCCCCTAACATAATAATATATTTTAAAACATGTAATGTTGTAAATAACGTGAATAATATTTATATTAGTGTAAACTATATTAATTATAAATCAATGCAATCATTTTTAATAATGAAATTGATCATAAACAACTTATATCATTGTTTATTATGACATTATAAATCTACAAATGTTTTGCAATATAAAAATTAGTGAGACCTCTTTAATTTTTTTTCTTTTGCAAATTTTTGCCTATTTGGTCAACTCTATATTATTGATAGTACCAAGTATTGTCATTACTCAAAATATTTTTGTTTTCAATATTATTTGTACTAGTGACTAATATAAATAGTACAATTTAGTTCTGGATATGGGTAACTATAAGATGAAAAATCTTATTAAAAATATTTCACACAAATTTCTAAGAAATTCATTAAATTACTTTTTATGGTCTCATTTACTCACTAATTTGAAGTCACAAAAAATTCTATGAATTGTTATAGGAGCTTATACATGATTACATGTAATGTTAATATTTAATGATATTGTTTTATTACTAGTATTATGATTAATGATACTATAACTCTTAATATCCATTACTAATGTTGTTAATAAGTATCTTTGTTAGCCTTACTATTATTATTGGTAAATTGAACACATATATGATAATTTTATCAATATCACTTTTCTTTTAATCAAAATGAGCGTATGTTCTAAATATAACAACATTTTATCGTAATAAACTTTTTAATAATTTATTGAGAAATGTTGCTAATTATCATTGTAAATTATTGTCGACATTATATTATAAAAGCTAAATAATTAATAATGTAACTATAATATTACATTGTTATTTAAAATAAAGTATGTATCTCTTTGTATATTTATGGGAGTAGGTTTTTGAGTTAATATTCGGTGGATCGTTGGACTTTACCATAAAGTGCATGTATACAGATTATCAAATACCATTAAATTATAGTTTATAATGTACATATAAATTGTAAATTTAAAAATATTATATAATATATTACTCTAAATAGTATTCAATTAATTTTTTTTATTTTGATATAACACTAAAAGAATTTTGCTTCATCTAGGCAGGAAAACTACTGCCTAAATGAAAACATATTTACCCATTTTCACAATTTTTAATTCTAATAATTTTTGTATATTATTTAAATTTTCATATTTTATATTATTATTCTTGATACTTTTTTTTCAAAATAACTTTATTTATTGTTCAGAAACCTAAAAAGAAAATATAAAATTTATTTTTTAAAATTTCATCAAAAAACATATCCTTTAGGCCTAAGGTTTCGTTTGTCGCTTCATACATTAAAATATATATTTTTTAATCATTATTAATTTTTTTCACGATTAATGTTCTTAATTTTTTTCTTGTCTTGTTAAAGTTTTGTAATTAACTTAAATTGTATAACATTTTGAATTGTCATTTCATTTTTTTTTAATGTTTTATGCTTCCAATATAGAATGATTGGCAAGGGAAAATATTGCAAAGCATTTGACGCAGAAACTGCTATTGGCATCCTCTCAAGTGGTTGAATCCAAGTAAGGCTGGTGAGCAGCCCAAGCTTCAGCTGGCTGTCTCCAGATCAAAGGGGAAATAGAAATAATAAAATTAGTTTTCTATAATCCCTTGGGATTATTTTATCTTTTTTTCTCTAATGGTGCATAGTTGAGTAGTGAACAAGAATTGGCATTGGTTGTAAATGAACTTTTTTTTTAATTTGTTCTCCAAAAGAAAGATGGTGTATAAA
This sequence comes from Citrus x clementina, assembly GCF_000493195.1. NCBI lineage: Eukaryota > Viridiplantae > Streptophyta > Magnoliopsida > Sapindales > Rutaceae > Citrus > Citrus x clementina. The sequence goes on from NW_006262022.1 coordinate 5,700,249, forward strand.
TAATTTCTCTTAAAAATTATAGCATTGAATTTTTCTATTAGAGAAAATTAATTTTAATATTTAATATATTTTCTTTTTCCTTGATTGCAATGATTTTCTAATGTGTTTATAAAATTATTGTTTAATTTGAGTTACTTTTATTGTGTTTAATGTACTTGGTAAAGATAAATTAATGGCGACTTAATAGAACTGGATTTAAGTCAATGTTACTTTGTCAATCTTAAGCTAAAGATTGATGAGAGATTAAAGAAATAATTTTTAAAACTAAATATAATGATGAAAATTATATGTTGCACAATTGTTTTAAAAAAAATCTAAGCACAATTATGTAAAATAATAAAATGAGCATTAATATGTAAAAGATCAAAAGTTTAAAGTATACATACGATTAAATTCAAGAAATACCATGAAGTAACAAAGACCGTTGGGGGCCGGGGGGGAGGGGAGTGGACTTATACAAATTCATAGTGTTGAAAAAAATTGAGGGTTGCAACAATGATTTTTCAAAATTATATTGTAAGTTGATATTTATTAAAAAAAAGCGGGGTCAAACGTAATTTACCTCAATATTTTAATGTTTTACTATAATAAAATGCGACTCGTAACAACCACCTAAAATGTTGGCATACGTAAAAACATTTGGAATATAAAACCAAAAAAATGGTGGAAGTAACTATTAAAGAGCTGAACCCATAAATTGGAACGACTTACTGATGATTTGGTAAATTTCAATGGGAATTAGAGACATGAAAAATAAACTTGAAACACACACCTACATGTTGGAATTCAATAAAAAGTCTTGGTATATAGAACCAAAAAATAGTGGGAAAAAAGTGGGAGAGTTAACCTGAAAGTTGGAATTACGCAACGATAGTTTGATAAATTCCAATGGGAAATAGGGACTAAGAATTGAATTTGAAACTTTCACCCAAAATGTTGGAATTCATTAAAAAAAACCTGGAATATATAACTAAAAGGTACTGGAAATAAAAGTTGAAGAACTTAACACAAAAGTTGGAATAACTTATTAAGAATTTGATAAATTCTAATGACAAGTTGGAATCTAAAAAATAAACTTGAAACTTCTATTCAAAATATTGGAATTCATTAAAAAAAGTAGAAATATAGAACTAAAAAGTGGTGGGAACAAGAGTTGAAGAACATAACGCAAAATTGGAAACGACTCACCCACAATTTGATAAATTCCAACTATAAGTAGGGATCCAAAAAGTGAAATTGAAACATACACCCGAAATTTTAAAATTCAATAAAAAAAAGTAGAAATATAAAACAAAAAACTAGTAGGAAAAAGAGTTGATGAATTTAACCGAAAAGTACGAACAATTTACCAGGAATTTGATAAATTTCAACAGGAAGTAGGGATATAAGAAGTGAACTTGAAACATCCACCCAAAATATTGAAATTTAATAAAAAGGGCAGGAATAAATAACCAAAAAGTAGTGGGAATATGAATTGAAGAGCCTAACCCAAAACTTGGAATAACTTAGCAAGAAATCGATATATTTTAAAGAGAAGTAGGGATCTAAAAATGAACTTAAAATATCCATCCAAAATATTGAAATTCCATAAAAAGAGTAGAAACATAAAAGGAAAAACTGGTGGTAATAACAGTTGATAACTTTAACCTAAAAGTCGGAATAACCTAACAAAGAAATTGATAAATTTTAACAGGAAATGAGGATCTAAAAAGTGGACTTGAAACTCTCACCCAAAATATTAGAATTCAATAAAAGGAATAGGAATATAGAATCAAAAAGTAGTGGCAACAAGAGTTGATGAACTCAACCCAAAAATTGGAATAATGGACTAAGAATTTGATAAATTCCAATGCGAAGTAGGGCTCTAAAAGTAAACTAGAAATATCTACCGAAAATGTTGAAACTCTATAAAAATAGTTGGAATCTAGGACTTAAAAGTGGTGGGAAAATGAGTTGGAATAACTTACCAGAAATTAGATAAAGGCTAATGGAATGTAGGAATGTTGAAAGTAAACTTAAAATATCCACGTAAAAAGTTGGAATTTAATGAAAAAAGTGAAAATATAGAACCAAAAACTGGTGGAAAAATGAGTTGAAATAACTTACCAAAATTTAGATAAATCGTAACAAAAAAATAGGAATTTGAAAAGTAAACTCGAAACATGCACTATAAATATTGAAATGTGACAAAATAAGTGAGAATATAGTTATTTTGTGACTTGTTTATAATACTTGTATAGTTTCTTGTACTATTTATAAATTTAAAATTATTATATTCTTTTGCTTCATTTAATTACAATTTTATCTTTTTTTCCCTATTTTTTTCATATTTTTTTCGCATTAAAAACAAATTAAAATGTAATATTTATTATGTTAACCGGTTAAAAACCGGTTGTACTGGTTGCGTGCATGCGCTGTATGAGATACAGCGCTGCACTGTAGGTTGACTCCATAAATGATCATATTCCTTTCTGGACTTTGCTTTTATTTCAATTTCAACGACTCCTGTAATGAACAGATACATGCAAGATAGAAAAGAGTATCCCAATCCCTTTCACTAATCTCTATAACGATTAACAGTGACAACAACAAAAAAAAAGCACAAAAATACCAAGAATTCCTTTCTGACAGGCAGTTTCCCACGGCTTGCTTTAAAGCTAAAGAAACAAGGAATAAGCCATTTGTCAAAACGAGTAGTCAATTAATTAATTACTTGGTCATAAACAAGTGGCGAATTAGTAATTATGAATCATCAAGCTCAAGCCCCAGTTGCCCTAATTTACTTATTAAAATCCCCCAACTACCCAACCCAGCCAACCAATTTTGTAAGTCAAACATAATACTAATTTCTTAAGAGGGGCTACATCAAGTCTTACCTAAAGCTAATGTATACGACTGCTAATGTTTAATGCCTACCTTATTTCTTTTATCGAGACCTGATGATGCTTCAATTGGCTCAAAATAGGAATGAGATAAAATTTGCTGTGATGTTAAAAATATGATAAATATATAAGAAATAGATATTGAGAGCAAGAGTAATCTGAGTAGCGTTTTGATTTACTAAAATTCACTTTTATATGAATTCCATATGTCGTCGTAGTCGTCGGCGTTTTCATCATCCTTCATTGGACTGTGGACTTCATTAACATCTGCTTCTGCATTTTGATCTTGCTCAACTTTTTCCGCTTTATCCTGCAAATACACAAATATAACGCTAAAAAAGTTAAATGGCACTGCTTTTTATCTGAACATAAATCATGATGAGCCCAAAAAGTCAAATGAAAGCGACAATCAAGACATCACAATCACCCGTGCAGCATAAATAATATCCCTGCTTAAGCTTTACAAGAAAACAATATTAACAATTTCTTACTTCCATAAAAACTTTCGAAAAGCAAAAGAGTCTTAAAAATGTCAAAATACACATCTACATTATATGGAAACACATCACCAAATTTGTTCCATAAGCAAAAATATTCATTGACGATGAGGGGTAAAAATGATAAGATATGAAACATAGAGGACCATGGTGTAAATTTTCACTTGGACAACCAGTATTTGGATGGTCAAAATGATTAAAACTGAAAATCAACATCCTCAAAGGATTATGGATTGGATGATTTGTTGTCTTTAATACCCCCTTTAGATCTCTCAACTGTGTAACTTATACATAAATTCTAAGTCCAAAATTGTCCAAAAGTTCCGCGCAGAATTCTTAAAATATACCGATTCTGCTCTTCTTAGAAGCAAGATGCACAGAAAATGAGGTAGATGAATAAAAACAATGCAATGCAACACACAAACAAAAATTTTCATTTTGGAAAATACAAGGGAGAGCAGGAAACAATACATTATACTGGGGATTCAACTCCTCCAAATCCTCGTCTATCATGCTAGCTGAATCATCTTCTTTTGCATCCTGTGCTGCTTGAGCAGCAAACTGTTGCAGCTGCTCAATCACCTTTTCAAAATGGGAATGATCTGAAAGAAAAATAATAAAAATATTACCCCATAGCTTAGAAGCATGTCAAAATTCACAATAACAAGATCTAAGCTTCCAATAGCAACAATAATTAGAAATCTTACCTTTGGCACGATTCGTTAGAGCTTCAGTTAACCTCAACGGGTGTTCACGCTCTTCCTTTTTATATTTTAATTTGACTTGTTGGCGTGTTCTTCCAGGGAAAAGTTGTTGGATCATTGACAGATCTGTACCAAACTGCCGAATGGCCTAAAATCCACAGATTCAGACATATTGTTAAAAACACTAAAACTAGAGAAACACCAGGGAATGCCTGGATGATAGGAAGATGCAACCTCATCTGTACAATGAAGTTTTTAAGCATTATATTTGCCACATTTATAAGAAAACAAAATAAAGGATATTGGTTAAATTAATTAGAGAGTTATGGAGAATTTTAATGAAATTTTAATTCTCACAAAATAAACATCCAGGTAAGCAACATTACTAAGAAATGTTGGCGATGTGTGAACCTCTAAAACCTCTTCCTAGTTGAAGAACTGAGATCTGCTTACATCAGCCATGACAATGCCAAAAAAGAATGAACTCTCCTAGGCATGGATTTGATGTAATGACTATTTGGAAAATTAGAAACTAAAAATTGACCAGAGCCTATGAGAAGATCTCTAGACCTAATAAACTCATTGGAAAGTAACAAATGTTTCTAGATGCAACATAACAATACCGTACAGTCTATCCAGGCCTGCATTTGCAAGTTGCAAAAGAGAAAACCTAACAAATTCATCTGGATTCATCAACATTAAATTCGTGCAAACCAAGAATGCTTCTGCTTAACAAACATGTTAACTTAATAATTCTAACAAAAATAATAGCCAATGGTCCTGCAACCTAAGAAACATACATTACAAAGTTTCATCACCAACATCAATTTAAGTGATTAAGGATGTCCTAAGAATAATCCCACATTTCTTAGGTGAAAATGGTGGAATTAGCATTTACTGACAACTTTCATCAATTATACTTCAAGTATGTGATAGTTGATATACAATGGAACAAGTAAATAAAGAAAAGGTCTGGCTACACATACCTCATAAAACAATTCTGTTTCTTGCTTCGACCATCGTACAGTGGGTGTTTTCTTCATGAAAGACTGATAATTGAAGAAATGAACTCTTGGCTGAACCCTATCAGTAGCTGGATCACCAAAGGAGCCATTGTCTTGTTCTGAAGCAAAGGTCTCATCCTCATTATGATAATCTTCCTCACGGGATGAATGTTCAGCACTGAAGAGAGAAAATTGTAACCAGAAAATTAAATCAACCGAATGCATAGTACTCAAGAAAAAAATGTTGAAACAACATAAGACATGCCATTTAAATGTTATTCAACTTTATTTTGCCCATGAATTATCATAACACATGCAGAAGCAATTGTTTACATCTCAAATGCAACTTTCATATTAAGGTGGCGGATGCAAATTTGTTAGTAGGAATTATTTTAAGAATTGGCTTTCTGGATGTTTTCAAAAATAAGGAGCCTGACAAGCATAAAAATTTGTTTAATGAATGAACATTTATGCAGCTAGATGCTTTAAACTTTGGCTAATTTTCTCCAAAGATGAATATTGGGATTTCTCAGCCCCTTGTGACAGGTGGGACAGCTTACAAGTCTGTTGAACTACTAATTGGACTCATTGAAATACATTTTAATTGGACCATATTCCCACTATGAAAAATCCTACCAACTTAAATTTACAGCTAAATGCACAACAAAGATGCAACATATTTAGAAAAAAATATTAAAGATATGGAGATAATCAAGGGTTTATAATTTATCACTCACAACCTCACCAACTTACTGTAAATAAGATTTTAAAAGCCACCCCCACTAGTTTTGCAAAATGAAGGCTAGGCAAATGAGCATTTTCTAGAAGCCAATTCAGGTTTACCAAAATGACCTCAAAGCTTTTTTATTAATCTGACGTCATTTTACCTAAAAGGAAATTTTACATTGAATACAAGCAATAACCATAATGCAATACACATATAACCTTTTATTGCAGGACGCACTTGTACCCATATTTTACCTCAACCCAATGTTGGCAATCCATGAAAACAAGCAAGGATTTCATTGGCATGGAAGCCAACAAATAATCATTGCAGCATAATGGACACCATTCCAACTTCCAAGCTCTCTCTTTCATGCCAAATCATATCATCGGCAATCATTATTTTCCTCTTATCATTAAATATAGCAGTGAGAAGTGAAAACTTATGTCTATATTGTTTTGCATATTACCCAACTTATCAGATTTCATTACGTAAAGGTATTAAAAATATATAAGGGGAATTTCCGGCCAGGTGTTTGCGCTTGGCGTAAATACACTAGGTCCTAAAAGATGGGATTTGCAAGAATGAAGTCCTTTCTGTGACTACAAGGTTGTTTCTATCAGTACAAAATGGACAATTTGTCGTTATATAAGATATTGCTATTTCAAGCAGGAACTAGCTGCCACAAATCAAACCTTTGGAGACCGGTTACAAGTCATTAGAAAGATAGATATGCACATGAAAGTGCATGCCACACAGGAAATATACGAACGGAGAAATCAACGTGCCCTTCATGGCTTGAGATTCCCTAATGCATTCTCAAATTGGAATGACAAAACTATTCATATGTAATTTGGATAGCATATAAATTGCAGACAAGAAAACAGAAATAGCAGCTAAATAACACAGCATTTTTTTTCACAAAAGGAAGAGACATTTTATATGCGACTTCTGTTGTAAAAAACGCATGTACCTTTGATTTTTCAAGGGGGTTCCCGTTGCTTTTGCCTCTTTACTCTGCAAATTCCGGCAGACTTTAATCAGCATAGAAATTAAAAATTTATAGAACCATAAGAATGGCAAAACAGAGGATAACAATTACTCTAGGAGTGCTATATGAAATACAAAGTATCTTTGTTCATAAAATATAAAAATCTATAACATAGGAATCTTACCGCTAACCGCTCCTTATACTCTGCCAACAGAATAAGATCCTTCATAGGCACCTTCTGAGGATCAATTTCATCCTCTGGCGTTTGAAGCAATTCCTTATTCACTACAATAGAAAGAATATTGAATCCGAATTTAAATAAGAATCATTTTATCACATAATATATGTCATCAGAATTGTCAATTACCAATCCTTCTCTTCCGACGAGTTGAATGAGAGAACTTCTTTGGAGGATTTTTGTCTGTATCTGATGCTTCATTGGCTTTTTTACGCTTTCGAACCGTCTTTCCATTTTCAGACACGGTTTCCTTCGACTTTCTTGGTGCTCTTTTCTTCTCAGACGTCTTTTCTGCACTATTTCCGCCAACATCACCTTCATCTTCATCTACAGCATTACTTGGAGGTTCAGCACTGAAGCTTCCATCATTACGGGCCTCATTGTCAGGCTCATCAACAAGTTCGGGAACAACTACTCCCTTTCTCAACTGTCTTAATAATTTACCAACTTCAGTCTCCTTACCAGCCTGTGAAGATTCAATCAACCTCTGAGAAAGACTTAGCACAGTTGATGCTTTTGTTTCCTTACCCATAGCACTCTGAGAAAGTCAGAAAAATTAAATTAAATTAAAAAATGGGGGATTACGGCAGGTCTACATGATTCAGCAATGCAATTAATAAATGAAAGAACCAAACTCAGAAAAAACAAAATCTACAGGAGCAAATACCTGGCTTTCAGTTGTTGCTGGAAAATCTTCATGTTGCATGTCCCCAGAAGCGGCAGCATCTGTGAAAGATGTTTCTGCAAAATTTGTCAGTTCTTCATTCACTGGGAACTCAGAGGAAGTAGGATCTGGGGGAGTAGTACCATCCAAGTCTATAGATGAGTAATCAAAACAATCCTCAGGTACAGAGGCAGGAATTGAACCCTCAGACATGAACTGAGATCCAGAAGAAACAAACTGAGCATTTGGCGAATGCATAACAGATTCAACAGCATCAGGATGAGGCACACTACTAATATTAAACTTCTCGCTCTCGGTTCGCACCTGCGGCCTGGGTTTGTATTTTGCGGCACGTTGTCCTAAATGAAACTGATTTAATGAAACCTTGAAATACAATGTTAGAAATGGAAAAATAATGAGAGTAGATGGCTTCCAATACCAGATGCAACAGCTTCCTCCGAAGTAGAATCTAGAAAATTCAAGTCAGGAAAGGCCCCGTCTTGCTGAACCTAACCAATTCTAGACAATTTAATCCAAATACTATTTCAAACAAAAACAATATAATTTTAAAGAAGTGTTTATTTTCAGTATATCACCTCTCTTTCTAGCCTTGCATCATCAACAGGAATACCTCCAGCATTATTTGTAAGAGCTGCCTGCCCACAGGATATTGGATCTTGGGTCAAGAACATATCAGCAGAAGTTTCAGCTTGTGCGGCATCGCATACTCCAGGTGCTGCATTGTTGTCAGAGCTCAGACCTTCAAAGACAACAGCTTCGCCTCCGTTGTAGTCGGAAACAATAAGAGCTGGCATCTCTGAAATGTACAAAGTGATCACTAGAGAGAAAAGACTCCAATTAGATGTTACAACAGGTCAAAAACTTCTTATTACCTCACCTGTTCCATTTGAAGATTGACTTTGAAAATCATTGAGAGATTCCAAACCAGAAAGTACATCTGCATTCTACAAATACACAACTTGTCAAGAAATACTGGATAAATCAGCAATAGCAAATGAGAGAAACACTTTTGTTTTACCTGCCCAGCTGCCTTCTGAAAGGAAGAGAGCAAGTCTCCACAGCCATCAGAGGCCGTGACCTCAGAATGCAGAGCATTCTCAGAGCTCTCATTTTCTTTAAAGTGCTCAACTGTCCTGACAACTTCCGAGGCCGGTACAGAAGAAACAACAGGATCCAACAATTGGCTATCTTTATCTATAACGTCAACAGATGCAGTTCTTTCGTTTCTAGGTCTTGGTTTGGCTTTGGGTTGAAACCTACCACGTACTGTTAAAGGATTCAGTACCAAAACCATGACTGCAAATACAGATTTACAAATGCAAAGACTTATTTTCCTAAAACTGTTTAGTTTCCCAAGCAATCCTTACCATGGTTTACTGCAGGTCCAGATTCATCAGCAAAAAGGTCAGTATCCAAATCCATATAGCTTGTCTAACATCGACAGCATGACACTTATGAGAGGGAATAAACGAAACAGATCAGTGCAGTAAAACTCCTGAGAGATGGGGAAACCAAGAGCGGGTCAAGCGGTCAATATTAAGATTGAAAAATCAAAGGCTAATCCATATAAACTCAAAGTATATTCTAACTCAATATTGATAAACATACATGTCGCATCTTTCATAATTCCCTTCGTTTCTAGGTTCTCTTTTGTCATTCTTTTTGGAACCAACAATGTTGCATACTTAACTCGACAATGAAACCGTATTCAATAAACATTTGGAGCTTGTATTGATGTGTTGTGTGTGTTCTGGTTCTACATTAATAAGTAGTTCTAAAATGATGCGTTTCTACATTAAAGTTTCACATGCGCTCTAAAAAATATTATATTTATAAGTCCTCCAATGCAAATTTAATCCAAAAACACAAAATTTCTAACGGCGATTCTATCTTAATAATCCGAACAAAACCAAAAGGCCAAAAAAAATACTGTTTTCAATTGAAAACCGAAAACATATACACAGAAATTATCTGCAAAGAAAAGAGAATTAGAAAGGGAAGAAACTACCTCTGCATCATCATCAACGTGGCTAGGGTTTTAAGTCTCACACCACAGAGGAGTTAGGGTTTTTTCGATTCTAGGGTTCGAGAAGGGGAAGGGGAGCGAGGTAAAGCGGTGACGTTTGAACCAGAACTAATCTAGTATTTTAAAACGATAACTACAATTGGATTACTTGGCCCAGTGGTGAGGAACGTGTGGGGAAAATAGCGAGGAAACTGCATGGTGTTCCTGCAAGCTGGGTTCGAATCTCAACTAGAACCACCCCCCAATTTATACTCATATTTCGCAATGTTTTTTGTTGGGGAAAGGGAAACTTCTATTCAGCCCCCTATAATTAATGCTAAATGCAGTTTGACACTGTAAGATCAAAAACTTGCACAAGGGCCCCTTGCCCCGTTTAAAGTTTAAACGTCCGGTGCCAAGGCCAGGGTTATGTACACCTAAGGAAAGAAATGAAAGTTACAAAGAATATGCTAAGTATACTACTACGAAAGCTCTGGTAAAACGGGTCATCGGATTGTGTTTATGTTGTATCAGCTTTGTGTCGTGTTAAATTTAGGTCGATCCAAACCCGACCCATTTAATAATCGTGTCAAAATATTGAGACCCAAACCCGATACGAAAAAATAATCGGGTTACCCAATAACTCGCTTAATATCTATATATTAAATAAAAATTACATCAAATATTTACATATTATCGTCATACATACGTATGCGCATACATACATACATCCATACATCCACACATACATACATAATTTATCGATATTATAAAATATACATATCTACTAAAATATTACACACACTATTGAGGTTTTAATTATATATATGTAAATAATATTATATACCAATATTACAAAATATACATGTCTACCAATATTTTATACATTTATATTATTAAAGCTCTAAATGTCTTTAAAATTTTATAAATAAAATATTGTGTCTATATTCATCATTTTAAAGAATAAAAATAAAAAAGAAAATCATCTCTAATATTTGAGTTTTGATGACAATAATCTGTAAATTATTTTAAAATAGAAAATATAATCGGGTAAATGGGTCAAGAATTTTAACCATAACCCGACACGGAAAAAAATTATGTTGACCCGGACCCGACCCATTTAATAATCGTGTTAAATTCGACGACTCATACCCATTTATTAGTGTCGTGTTCATGTCAGATAATCGGATTGTGTCAAATTTTATTAGCTCTACTACTACAACCTTAAAAATAAGCATGTTTACTAAAAATTAAAAATAACAAATTGAATGAAACCATTACGGCTTGATCTAGTGGCTAGAGTCACTCCCTCACATTTAAGTAGTTTGAGGCCCTACAGACGTACTATAGGGGTTTAATTTAAATTTCATTCCTCAAAGTTTCTTTTAGGAATGGAATTGATATTTGAGAGGGTTATATCAAGAGAAATAGTCTCCTAAAAAAAATAACAAATTGAATGAAGAAAATAACTCAATGTTACAAAAAGAATCGTCACTGTTATATAATATTAGATAGTAAAATTTGCGAAGGCAGCAGCAGCGAACCAAGAAATAAAAACCTTGTGCAGCAATAACAGTGACGCCACTTGCAAGAAATTGTGACGGTGGGCCGGCGGCAGTACCAACAAAAGCGACCAAGCGGATTTGTACGGCGGCGCGTTTGGTAAACCGGGAATGGAATTTTGTTTTGGGCTAAGGTTTGCGCCGCATGCCACTCACTGTACTCGCCATGTACGTACATATTACATTCTGATATCTTAACGTGGGCCTAGCTTCTTTGTGTCCTTGGATCCAGACTCACGGTCGTGCTTTGGGCTTAGCCTCTTTCCAATCTGTTTGCACACGCGAAACTCGCTACCCCTCACAATTATATTGATTTGTAAATTTTGAACCATCTAAGAGCCAGATGGTGAATCACTTTATCTTTATTCATTAGGAAAAAAAAATAAAAAATTATTTATTGGATTTGAGGTTTATTTATTTTATTAAATTTAAGGATATTTTTGTAACTATAATTTTTTATTTTTAAAATTTTATAAAATAAAATGATCTTTTAATTTATTTAAGGTTAAAATAGCATTTTTTTTGTGTCAAAGTAGTTAACTGATACAAGTTTAAAAACAAAGGTGGTGCAAAAAATATAACAAAATTTTGTGGTGATTAGACATACATATGACAAAACAAAGTTGGTGCAGAGATAATTTCATTGTATTTTTTGTACATTTTAATAGACTAACATCTTGTAAATACCTTGCTATTTATAATGACATAATTAATTTTCTTTCGATATTAAAAAACTCAAAACTCTTTTTCTTTTTAAAGGCATGTTGTTAGGAACCGCCATTCAGTGGTAAATATTAATAATATTTTGCGCATTTTTAATTTAATGGCAAACAAATTAACATCATTAAATGTTACTTTAAATTTTAACACGTATCATCGGATCACATGAAATCGATAGTTCAAAATTTATCGTAAAAAAATTAAGTAACATGTTAAAACGCAAAAAATATATTAAAATATTTTGTGCATTTTAATACACTAACATTCAGAAAATAATGGAGGATATTTTAACTTAAATTTTTTACTAAAAATGTTAACACAAATTTTATGCTATCGATATCATGTGATCCAATGATACGTGTTAAAATTTAAAGTAAGATGTTAATTTGTCTGTCATTAAATTATGTGACACACCATATTCCTCTTTCGCCTTGACGTTTATCACCTAACTACAGAGCGAACCATAATTCTTCTAATAGAACCAAATGGTTCGACTTATTGAAGAATATCTAAGTGGGGTATTTTCAAATTGTTTCATGACCCACCACTTGCTTAGTTAAGTTCATTTGGTCCCAAAAGGAATTATCGAAATATTATCAACTTTCAATGTCCAAAAATCAAAATTTCACCGACTTAGCCACTAATGGTTTCCTTCACAAGGAAGGCAAGTTCCATTTGAGGGATCAAAAAAAGGTCAGTCGATG
>NW_006262022.1:5713064-5763149 GCF_000493195.1 Citrus x clementina
TCAATTTCTATGGTGAAAATGATGGGACTGTGAGACTTTACTTTGTACATCATTTTCTTTTCCTTTACAAAATTTTCCATAGATTAAAGCAATGTTTACTTTTGTGCTACTAAAGTAATTTGCATGTATTAAACTAAGAATTGTTTCTTGCCTTTAGAAAAAGAGATCGGCATGGAAAATGTGCGTCTCTTTCACTTGTATGTTTACTTGTCTGGCTGCTAATCATACTAGTGAAAATGGGAAAAAAAAATACTTAAATGGGACCATTTCAATAGGACCATTTAATAAAATCATAAATTCATGCTAAGAGGGTTTACTTTTTATTCCCACGTTATAATTATCAATACCATGATCAATCAATTTCAAGGAAGAAATGTATCGGAAGATTTCATTGGATAGATTTATAGATAATGTGAAATTCATAGACAATGTGATACATATGTGTCCACTTTCTCCCCTTTAATAAAAAAAAAACTCATGTTCGGTAAAAACCAACAAATGCATAATCTTAAATTATGCTAGTCTTAGGCGCAACCAAGCTTGTTTTCTTTAGTGGGGATATTAAATAGATGGTGCTGCCAAGGGACAAAAAAAAAATTGAAAAAAAAAACAATAAAACCGTGAAATTTGGAGGGTTTAATACTGTTGTCATAAATATTTTTATACTTGGACTGATAAATTTTGGATCAATGGGCATGGCCCTGTTATTTGACTATACTTTTTGAAAAAGTAGTAGTCAATTTGTGCAAAGAAACTTCTCTAACTTATATATATAAGTATGGTAGAGTTACCGGTTACGAGTACAAGGGATTAAAAGGCTGCTGGCTTAGCAAAGAGTTGGTGAATACTTGGGAACCTTCGTAGTTGTACACACGCACAGATAGCTAGATATATATGTAGGATCATGCTACGGTGCAACTGTGGCACCGTATCACAGTTGCATCTAGCCGTTGGATATAGTTAGATTAGTGGGGTCCACTGACATCCAACGGCTAGATGCAACTGTGGCACGGTGCCACAGTTGCACCTAAGGTTTGTCCATATATGTATATATATAGAAGATAAAACCTCGTCTATTCCTTATATTTTGAAGTTAATCTCTGGGGTCAGGCTACAGTGCAACTGTGGTACCGTGTCACAGTTGCACCGTGTCACAGTTGCACCAGCCGTTGGATTCACTCAAATAAGTGGAGTCTACTTGAATAAGTGGGAATCCAACGGTTGGGTGCAACTGTGGCACGGTACCACAGTTGCACCACAGTTTTATCCTAATCTCTGTTTAGTTTTTATATTTTCAAAAATATCTTAAAATATTTTTGTTGTTAAATTATTGATATCCATATTGTTACTTTTTTTTTCTTTTAACTTGTTTTTATAATATTACTCTCTTGCAATCTTTTTTTTACATTAATTAGAAGAAAAATATTAAATTACTAATTTAACCCTAAAAATAAAATTAAATGAAAAAAGAATATATATTAATTTTTGTGAAAGCTCACGTATGTCCTAACAAATGAATGCCGTAAAAAATTTAAATTACCAATTTTTGGATATTAATAAAAAATCTATATATTAACTCCTCGACAAAGTGTTCTACATAAATTAATCTATATTCTTTTTGTTTTTATTTTATTTTTGGAGTTAAATTTGTAATTTAATTTTTTTTCCTTTTGTTAATGTCTAAAAAATTCATTATTGTAAGAGAGTAATATTATAAAAACAAGCTAAAAAGAACAAAAAGTAACAAGAAAAGTGTCAATGTTTTAGCGGCAGGGCTGTTTTAATATATTTTTAAAAATATAAAAATTAAATGAGTACTAATATTAAAATATAAGGATTAAACGGGATTTTACATACACACACGCACACGCACATGCACACGCACAACACACACACACAAACACACAGATATTCTGATATGAGGCAAAATATGTTTAAAAAAAAATTCCTTCATAAATGAATAAATGTTTAATGAAAGTCTCTAAAAGTATTTGTCCATATATTATTGTAAACTTTTAGAGGATGACTAAATCTTTACCATTCATTACTTCATTTATATGTAATTTAAGGGCTCATAAAGTATGTAAAAAATAAAAATATAATTTTAAGAGGCCACTAATCCACCTCCATAAAAATTATTTTCAGAACAGTAGGATCAAGAGAAAGCTTAGACCCGACATGAATTGTAATGGTTAATAGGGCAGGCAAGAAATAGTATGCTGTCCAATTTACAGCTAAATGAATTATATAGACCTATTTGATATAAATATACAAAACTATGTTTCCTCCTAAGAAAAATATATTAAAATACAGGGATCCAGATATTATTATCCCCTTCCAATTTCCAAAATTGCCTCAATGCCACATTTCAGCGACAGAAGCAAATAAATAAAATTAATATTTTGCTTCCGGGAGGAAAAAAAAAGGAAAAAGGAAAAGGGTATCTCAGAATCTAGAGACTTAAAAGACAAAAAGCCCAAGAAAACTTTACACTTCCCAGGAAAATCCAGGGTTATTTTGGACAATTGGAAGGGTCAATGATGAAGTGAGAGGATCTCGGAGAGAGCCCCAAAGGTGTAATAAATGATGACACCTACATCCCTAGAGTTTTGCTTTTTTCCAGGTGATTCGTGTCAGATTATCAACAGTGGTTTGTGGCACATTCATAATCTCGTAACAAAAGTAACAAATAATTAACGCAACAACCACAAAAAAATTTAAAAAAAATTACAGTTATTATTATTATTTTTTTTTTTTTGGGGGGGTGATTTGGGGAAGTGTGATTTTATTGTTCTGCGTCACATGTATCAATTAGTTATCACACACATCTCAAAATGTACACAACGTAGCCACCCTAAACGGGAGTAACGGGAGCTTTTGCCTCCTCATAAAGAAAGAAATATAAAAACAAAATGTTTCGTACAAAATATCATGTTTAAGGATGAGTAGTGATACAGCCACAAACTCTTGTATAAATTTATTTTGTATAAATTGATGTGGCATTAATTCATTGGTTGAATGAAAATATAAATTAATAAAAATAAATCATGTGGGTCAAGTGATATTTAATTCAACCAATTTTATCATGCCACATCAGTTTGTACAAAATAAGTTTGTACAAAATAAGTTTGTACAAGAGTTTGTGGCTGTATCATTATTCAATAACGAAATTAAGAGTAACCTAGTAAAATATAAATTTTTACAAAGATATAATAATAAAGTGTTTACTCAATATGGATCTTGCATTCATGGATTATTTTATAATGTTTGAAGTAGTTAAATAATAATAACCTATCGAGATTAAGAGGTTTGAATGACATTGTTATTATTATTATTATTTGGATGAAAAATTGAGGACCACGGTTAGGTGTCTCCTTGCACACTTAATCACACTCTCATCATTACAAACAAAAGACATGGGGTCATGAGCAAGAGACCTGAATTGAGCCAACCGATGAGCAAGAAAGATGACATTTAAACTGAACCAACCGAAAAAGAGACTCAGTCAAAACCAGCTCTCAAATTCTCTTCGAAAAATCAGGGATTAAGCCTGATTTATAAGCGATAAAGGATTATAATCTCTATAAAACCCTCAAAGAGTCCAAATCTTTTCTCGCCGACTCTTCTTCTTCATTTACTTTTTATTTTAAGAAAAGAGGAATTTTTTATTCTTATTTGTCTATCTTTGCAACAACTAAACATTATAGTCTTTTAGTAAAGCCATAAATTGACTTAACCGTTGGAGGACTGAGCTAAAAAAACTTCCAACATCCTTAACTAATTTCTGTGATTGCAACTGTTCATGAAGAAGGATGAACTCATGGTCCCTGATTTCTGCTCAAATTATTGACATTGGTGAAACTATGTCCCTCTGTAAATAAATTCAAATGCTAGGGTGGTGACATCTAGTTGCTAGCCTACGCACCACCTCAACCATATCTTGGCATCAACAACAACAATAATAATAATAATAATTATTATTATTTGGCTGTAAGTAAATGGTGGGAATCGTACTCACAAAATTCCAACACTAGGTAGACGAAAGAAATCTTTTTAGGGGGCAGACATCATTTCCATCCCTACGGATGTAAAAATTCTAATAACATTTTATATTTCGGGAAAAAAAAAAGAAGATTTATGCGTAAATTCGACTCTCTCCTTTACTTCAATATTCTCTTTTTCAGTTCCATCAATTTTCTCCCCTCTACCATAATATCTTCGCTTGTTGATACTTCTTTACTTGATGGCGAGAGATATTTTATCAGAAAGGGTAATGAAAGAAAATCCATTAAAAGAAGAACCGAAAATAGAAAGCTTGGTGGTTCCCTTTATTTGTTGCGTCAATCTCATTCTCTTTTGGCAAAAGGAAAGGTATATATTGAGGGAGAAAGGAAAATTAGAGATAAAAATGGAGTTCACTAAGAACGTTTAGGGTGAATTAATAAACGACAACAATTAAGTACTTATTATGGAGTAATAATGTTGTGCGAGATAAGCGATCAATTGATGATAATCGACACAAATAGTTAACGAGCAGTGGACAAGTGGTTGAATGTGACATTATTATTAGCTACTAAAGAAAGCACATGATTTATGTCTTAAATATTCATTATTAGCTACTTAAAGTATAAAGTGAGAAAATTTGATCAACCAATTAACTTAAGTAATCTCTTTGGTCATTCGTTACATCACAAACCACAAGTTTTACCTTGGCCTAGCCTCACGGGCATTGGGCGTATGCCACCACCACGCCATTGCCGGTACGTACGTATCACACTAAACCATAACTAATGACAAATTTATTTTTACCTTTTTGTAATCTTGTAGTGCTCTGAAGTATATAAAATAGGAGCTCGGGGGATGATGTAAACTGGGATCGATGTTGGTTGCCAGCTGGATCTGAACAGTTGTGGTCTCTTCTCACTGTCCCTAGTCTCTCTCTCCTTCAGCCCACCTCACATGTCCCATCAACTTTTCCCAACAAAACTTTTCTTCTCAGCAGATTCGCAAACTCTCTTTAGTTTTCTTTTCCCATTAAAATTTTCCCTTTAATTGTCTCTCATTTTCTTTACGAGAAACAATAATAATAATAATAATATTTTTCATCAACTTGTTCTTCCCCCCTTTTTGTTCTATAAATTCCTCCCCCGTTCACTCTCAAATTCCCTTCCCCCTTTCCTTCTTTTCTTCCTCGCCGATCATTTTAATTAATCCGAGCATCTTGCTTCTTGCTCCTCCATATTTCTCCCTTTGAGAGCTCTCGTAGCTTCAATCTGAAGCCAGCTTTGTTCTTCTTCCCTCTCTCTCTCTCTCTCGTGTTAACCTATATAATTATTTTGAGTCAGAGCTCAAAACCCACTTCCAAAATCCAATCTTTGCTCTTATTTTCTACAAAGTTTGGATCTTTTTTGGGTGTTGGGTTTGTGTTCTTGAGCAAAAGTTTCAAATCTCAAAACACAAATCGCAGTTGGTTTTTTTGGGGAAGAACTAATGCTCAGTATATTGTTCTTGATGTTTGAGATTCATGTCTCCAATTCTTGAACTTCTTTTTTCTGAGTGTATGATATATTCCACATTCAGGCGCAGGACCCAGCTTGTTCAATCTTTCTCAGTTGTTTTCCTCTACTGGCTCTATTATGTTTCATGATTAATTTTTAGCTTCATTTTTCAGTTATTAATAGTTAATTAGCCAATAAATCTGTAATCATCATCATCATCATCATCATTATTATCATCTGCATAATAAAATTTTCGGTTTTGATTTCATCTGGGTCCTGCAAAAATCTCTCTCTCTCTCTCTCAGTTTCCTCTTATTGGAAAAGGGAAAAAAAGAATTGCAGTAATTTAAATGGCTTCTTCAAGTGGGACATCATCAGGAGGATCGTCATCATTGATGTTGCAAAACTCAGGGTCTGAGGAGAGTTTACAAGCATTGATGGATCAAAGGAAGAGGAAGAGGATGATATCGAACAGAGAATCAGCTAGAAGATCGAGGATGAGGAAGCAGAAGCATTTGGATGATCTGATGGCTCAGGTTGCTCAGCTGAGGAAAGATAATCACCAGATCATCACCAGCATCAACATCGCGACGCAACATTACATGAACATTGAGTCTGAGAACTCAGTGTTGAGGGCCCAACTTGGTGAGCTCACTCACAGGCTGCACTCGCTCAATGAAATCATCAGCTTCTTGGATGCCAGCAACAACAACGACGACGACGAAAACAATGGCGGTGCTGCCGCTGCTATCTTTGAAGCCACAAGCATGATCAACGAGCCTGCTTTCGATAATTTCATGAACCCACTGAATTTGTCATATCTGAATCAGCCTATCATGGCTTCTGCAGACATGTTTCATCAGTACTGATGCTGACCTCCTCTTTCTGAGAGATCAATCATGAGAGAGAATTGTTTGTCTTTATGTTTTTATTGTTGTTGCAGTGTAATTAGGCTTTTAATTAGCCTGTTGTAAGGAATAAGGTATTTATTATTGGGGTTTCTTATGGTGTGTGTAAATTATTAGTAAGTGGGGGGGGGGGATCTTTGATTAAGTTTGGTTTCAAGGCTCGAGTGAATGTAATTTGGTCTCTGGTTTCTATCAAATAATATTTTTGTATTTTGCAAAAATCTCTCCTTTCACTGTTTAAACTCATGCGGGTGCTTTTCTTTTGATCGAGTAATGATTTATTTCATTAGAGTGGTAGTGTCACATGACATAATATAATTAATTTGTAATATTATTTTTAAAATTACGTAATTATATTATATGTTACCTTATTCTTTATAAGGTGACCATAAATCGTCCACTTTAGTGCACATAATTATACAATTAGGCATCTTATAATATGCGATTGCATGTATGTTAAGATTTGAAAAAGAAAGTCGTGGGTTCCATAACACACTTTTCACTCTTAAATTTTAATACGCATGCGTGCAGTCGTACTTTATAAAGTGCGATGCTACAAGTAGGTGAGCACAATCCTGTATTTATTTTATGAGACCACTAGAGAATTTTGTTTGACAAATTCAAATTGATTTTTGTTTCTTCTCACAAAAACTTTTTTTTTTTTTTTGGGATATAATGGTTATTAATTAGTTAAAAATATTTTATAAAGCACAAAGCAGCAGTCTTTCTTTCTAAATTATATTATGAGTAAGTGTGTGCCGATGTGCTTTGCAAGAGGTTGACAATTTTGATTGGGAACTTATGGATTGTGTATAAGTTTGATGCATCTTAGATAAGCACATTGAATTCAAAGGATACGCTCGATGTTATTATCAAATAATCAATTATTCAACTCAGTACACCACGAGATCATCAATATCTGATCAATGAACCCCTCCCTAATGTACAATCTTATTACACTCTCTTTTTTTCTTTTTCTTTCTTTTTTTTTAAATTTCCCCAAATGACACAGCCCAATTTTTTTGACCAGAGATAGCACAATGATTCAATTATTTTGGGCGGTTTGTTTTTATAATGAAAATACAGGGTCTTGCTACGGTGCATCAGTTACACCGTGCATCTGTGATGTTTGTAACAAATTTTTCGTTAATAATAACTAAATTAGAATTATATATAACAAGTTTTTGTAACAGATATTGTCCAAAAAAAAAAAAAAAATAACCTGGATGAACAACAAATAAATTGTTATTAATAATAAAAAAATATTTTTTTATTACATGAGATTATTGCTCAAGAGTACAACTCATATTACATGAGATTACAACTGATATTTACAAATTATATTATTACTGAGACTAGTTTATATCGATTCTTATAAGGCGCACCACCCATATTTTTATCCTCTCCAATATTCGAGAGACATCTACTTTACTTACATTTCGAAAGAAAAAAAAAACTATTTTCGTTTAAATTAAAGAAGAAAATTTAAACCCGCACAATACATTGTGCGGTTCGAACTCATGATACTATTACGCTAAAGCCTAGTGGCTTAATAGCAAAAACAATTGTTATCAATAACAAAAAAAAAATGATTGGAGTGTACGGTGTGCACCGAATGCAGTATAGTCACACCCTAAAGTACTCTTAATAATATTAAAAAAAAACACTATTGATCACGACTTCAAAATATATATAATGAGTAATAGAGAAAGAAATAATGGTCAGGGATTAAAAAAGAGCAATCAGACTCAAAGTAGTGTCAAGTTACCCACCGTTAATTATTTTATCTGCATTCGTAATTGTTAATTGTGTAAAGGAGGAGCACGAAACAAAAGCGCAGTAAGGTAATAATAAAATAAATAAATAAATAAATAAAAGACAGTCCTCCAACATTGGAACCACAAACGATAATTAAAGAAATAAAGATACGAAATCAAAAGTTAATTAAAGCTGTAGCAACAACAAGAGTATTGGAATAAAAAGTGAACCAACAAAAAAAAAAAAAAAAAAAAAAGACACATGACTTCATAAGAGCTTTGGTGGAACAAATCCCATGTGCAGGGAGCATTGTTTTCGGTTACCTGTTCTCTTAAACACATGATGGTTCAAGAAAGTGCTACCTATGTTTAAGTTTTAATTTTCCAAGATCACATGTGCTATAATTTATATATAAATGAGTGTGAGAGAGAGAGAGAGAGAGGGATGATTAAATGAGTTTGTTTGGATGGAGTGTCATGGTGGTGTTGGCACCATTTTCTTGTTAAATGAAAAAAAAAAAAAGAGTTTTAATTTTCCAAGATCACATGTGCTATAATTTATATATAAATGAGTGTGTGAGAGAGAGAGAGGGATGATTGAATAAGTTTGTTTGGATGGAGTGTCATGGTGGTGTTGGCACCATTTTCTTGTTAAATGAAAAAAAAAAAAAGAGTTTTTGTATTAGTGGCTAATTACCTAATTTGAAGTGCTTATAGGTTACAAGTACCAAATTAGCTCATTAAGTTCGAGTAATATGGGTTAAAATTACCAAACTAATTCATATAAGTTCGAGTAATGTTAGTTATTTCAAAAAAAAAAATTTTAAAAAGTATATAAGAAACCATGTAACCTCCATATGTGTGGAGGGGGGTAGGACTAAATTAAAAAATTTAAAGGCTCAAAAGTCATCAGAATAAAAGACTAAAATCCAAGAAAAAAGAAAGAAAGAAAGAATACAAATGTAAGAGTAAAATATAATAAATTCTTCATTTTGTATGGGCCAAGCCAAATCATTAAAAAATTTATTTTGTAGGTTCGATTCATAAATACACTGTATATGCAATTTTCTTTTGAGACATCGACTGGCCAGGTGTCGTGCCCCATATGCTGTAGGACCTAATTGAAAAGTTTTCATATCTTAAATATGCCTCCATATTCCTTAATTGTATAAAGAGACAATGAGAAAGGGCCCCCAAAATGATAAAGCAAATTTGAAGCCATCGCCAATTCGCCATAAAAGAACAAGATATCATGGCAAATGGGCTCTCACCTTTGATTTTATTGAGAAAATTGAGGCTATGATTTTCTTAAGATTCCAATAGCTTTTTGCACTTCAATCTTTAAATAATAATAATAATAATAATAATAAATAAATAAATAAATAAATGAAAATAGTAATAAAAAAAAACGAAAGTATATAAAGATTCTTTTTGAAGTTCAATCAACAACATTACCATGTCCTGATGCCACCCTTATTTTTTTCCCATTAAAGTAGAGAAACATTACAAGGGACAAAATAAGTTGTCATGTTTATGTCACAATCTAATTTAATTAATCCAATCATGGTTCCGTAAGCACTTAAGCAACTTTTATCTTTTTGAACCCAAAATTAAAATAAATAAATAAAATTGCACAATTAAACTAGCTACTAGCTAGTCAATCATCACAAAGAAAGCAAAGAAGCACACAGTTTAAAATAATAAAAATACCCTCTTTGACATTGTAATTATGTTTAAAGAAGAAGTTAAAAGTTTTTTTAAATAATTTTTTTTTTCATTCAATATTCATGATTAAGTCTTTTTTCATTTTTTTTTAATTCTCTTCGACAATCCGTAAATTTAAAAAAATTAATTAGCTAATGTCAATAGATTAATTAATTCTACATTTGACCCAATTTTTCTTTGATATTATATAACGATAAAAGAAAAATTAATGACCCATGTATCTCACGTAAATGAAATTAGATTAAACGAAAAGATTAAGAATGGGCATGGGATGTAACCCAATTAAGGTTATCAAATCGTTAATGTAATATCTGATAACTTTTGGCCCACCTATGATATTTTATTTTTGCCACAAATCACACCCACTCTCTCCAATATTAGAAATTGAACAACTTTTTTTGTTTCTTCTCTTGATAAGTAAGTAAACCTAATGTGCAGAGAAGACAAAAGATGGTCTAGAAACCTATAGCTATGTGGCTTTGCAAGATGGACCCATGATAGCAAGTGGGCAGGCCTCAAGCTCTTAAAAAGAAAGAAAAAAAAAAAAGAAGAAGCAAATTTGTATTGTATAATAATTAGAAATCACAAGTACCACTTGTTTGGAATTTTTTTGATTGCTATTTCAAACTTGCGTATTTGTCTGTAATAAAACTTTTATGCTAAACAATACATTTGGTCCTTTTCAAGTAGAGCCAAGTCTCTTGATCTAACCGTCTCCATTTTTTGTTTATTCAAACTCTTCATCTTTTTTGTCTATTTAAATGTCGGTTTAATAATTTATTTCCTTCCATTGTGAATTAAATAGTTAAGTTATCATCACAAGGCAATAGTAAGTGTGTGGCTTTAATCATGTTCATAGAAGATGAGTGTTGAGAGGAATGCTTATGATTATGTCATATGAATTATAACTATTGATACGATAGTAATTGTGGTATGTATGGTTATGATAAAAATAAATTATCTTTTAAGGTTGTAGTATTGGAGCTTTTTAAATATTAAAGTTCTTTTAACGCATTCCTACATACACGACAAGGAAAATTCTGTTTTAAATATTAAAATTTGAAATGAATATCAAGATGAAATTTTTATCGTTTATTACATGGTTGATAATTTTTATAAATTTTTATTAAATGAATTAATTACATTAACTCACCAACTAGAAAATGAATATCAAGATGAAATTTTTAGAATGTATAATACTACTCTGTGTTTTTGACATAACTCGTATTTAAGTTTAAGATGTAGGCTCTATTTGGTTAAACTTATTTTTCAAATAAAACTTTTGACAAAAAAACTGTTGAGTTTGTTAATTAAAAAAACTCTTTTGAACCAATAGGCTATTTGTTTCTACAACACACATAATACATTTAAGTTGTTAAATTACTAAAAAGGATATATAAAAGAACTAATTTCGTAATCATGCAGCTTTTCACAATGAAAATTTCATATTTGTTTAGTGTTCAAAATTCAAATTCAACAAACAGGGTTTAGGTTTTGGAATTAATAAAATTAAGTTAGGACGTTTCTAAAATAGCTTTTGGAGAGCACAAAAGCTTTACTTATTTTTCAACCAAAACCAGCATAAAAATTTTGACAAGCGTTTTTCGAAAAAAGAAAAAAGAAAAAAGAAAAAAAGCGTAACCTTTTCGAAAGCCATATCTATTTTTAAATATTCAAACACTTTTCGTATAAGTAAGAACGGTCGAGATTTATCACCAAACTAGAGAATGGCTCCCACTGAAAAAAGGGACAATTAAGAGAGCAGCATTTCCCAAAGCACATAGATAATTAAGCTAACTTTATGAATTAATTACATTTCCCTCCAATCAATAATTAACAATTAATCATGTAGGGCATGATCCCATTCACTAAATGCGTGACAGAAAAAAATTAAAGGAAAAAAAAAAAATCAGACCATAGGTAAAATGAAAATGGTCGGTGAGAATTTAGGTATGGTGGTTTGATTTCTAACCTCATAATAATTAAAATACAAAAGAAAAAGGAATTTATGGTACTTGCATGCATATTAATATAATAGAGGGAACAAGGATGATGAGATCTCTTTTCCAATTTAATTTTCCTTTTTTCCTTTCGGGATTTGATTGCATGCTGTTGGGTTAATTAATTAAACAACTCTAAAAATGGGCAGAGCATGTGGCCAACCATATAGTAGAAGGTACTTTGGTGGAATCCTTACAGAATTACAATATGTTTAATAATGATCGAACGACACTATTTTTTTTTTTTATAAATATGATTTAAATATACATATTTTTTTGAAAAAATAAAAATTTATATTGGATTTTTTAAAAAAAATCTAGAAAGGGCATTTCTAAAATCAGATAAATTATTCAAAACTTGAATCTCGACAAACACTTTAATTTCTATTTGTTTTTTTTTTTCAAAAAACAAATATAAAAGTACTTTTGGCAGTATGAGAAATGCTTTCCTTTCAATTAATTATGATTCTAGGCGGTGATCTAGGACATTGTCACCTCTTAAAGATCCATTATGTTAATAAAAAGCAAAAAAAAAAAAAAAAAAGGTGAAAGGAATTAAATATAATTAAGAGTGATGTATTATTTTATTAACTAGTTGATTGCCCCTGATAAGCCCCTGCCAATTTAATATTGAGCATCTTTTGCATCAAGAATTATGCTTCACTTGTTGAATACAGATGGTCAGATTGTGGGCTGTTAATCACATGTAATTAAATATTATTAAGCGTATCATGATTTGATTCGAGAGGGAATTGTCTCCAAGGTTCTTATTCTTAAAGCATTCAAGAAGAACCCTTAAATTGACCAAAATTGCTATTAGAAAACAAAATTAAAAAATTAAAAAAAATGTTATATAAATGAAAAATTGTAAAATTTTTTTGATGTGCCGATAGTGGCATAAGAGATTCGAGATTCGAATCTCACTCGCGTATGGGTATTCAAAGTGACTTTAAGAAAGTGAATTTCTAGTGCTTTAGCTATTCATCTATTGCTATATTTGTGAGAAAGCAAAGCTTCATGCTGCTGTTTATAGTAGTAGTTACTTTTGTGAAAGCTGCAAGATAATTTGAAAAAGAAAACATATGGATGGATATACAATCAACATGTCACAAGAAAAAGAACCTTGTTCATTCAATTAAGGATATGGTTAGTTGGTTACCATACAAGTGGGAAATGTGGAATTTGGTTATATTTACAAGATTTTTATAACTTAGAAAGAAAAACAAGTAACTTGCAAAATATATATGTAATATAAAAATTAGATATTAACTTTTATTACGTTCGTCAAAGTTATTATTTCAAAGTTACATTCATATCAAATATTATTAAATTTTTATCTTATAGTTACAGCATCCATTTCATTGTAATTGCGGCCTAAAGCTACTGCGCCACAATACTTAACGAATTTTGCAAACATGTCATTAATCGAAAATGTGCAAGTTATAAAAGAGATTTTTTTTTATTAGTTCAAGTGTCTTCTTTTAATTGCACTACATGTTAGGAGCATAATTAACAAAAGGGATATTATCATTTTCCCACCAAAGGTATTCTGACACATCATGTCAGTACCACAGTTTGGTAAAACCATCAATTTACCACAAAACGTTTAAACTGTTAGCATTTTCCCACCATTCCGTTAAAACTCAGTTAATATGTAACGGAAAATTCATAAAAGGTAAATTTTATCCATGGAGCGTAAAAGACCATGTAATTAACCTCGAGCTTATAAAATTGAGCTTTTGCTTTATCTCAGCAACAAGTTGAGTTTTATGTGATTTAAGATTAAAATATTAATCAAACTACAAAACTATGTCATTTAAGAAATTATATTTAAGTATTTACTTAATTAAAGTTTTAGTTAACCAACAAGTGACTTAGATTTAAGACTCTAGTTGATCTCTCATTTGAGAATGTTAATTCACTTACTTAGCATTATGTGGTATTTTCTTTAAAGATTTTGAATTGTTTGATGGTTGTGAGAGTAAAATTTAAAATAATAAAAACTAATATAATTATCATGTTAATGTAATAGTCTGAGTTTTAAAAATTTTAAAAATAAATATTTTTTTTCCGTGTGAAAAGGATCGAAAAAATGTTTATTCAACTAAATATTATTTGGTCCCTATCATTTTAAAAGTTTAATATCTTACCTCAAAATTAACATACTTCTTATTAAGCATTAACCCCTCAAAAAATTAAATCCTCTGGCATTTCGCTCTAAAATTTCTAATTCTTAATTTGCCCTAACCAGAGGACCCAATCCATTTTTTTTTTAATTTTCTTCTAAAGATTATTTGGATGTGAATAAAAAACTCATCCACTAAATTCGTGTGATAATTATATGGTCTTTTACTCTCCAAGGGTAAAATTGATATTTTATGAATTTTCCGTTACATATTAACTGAGTTTTAACGGAATGGTGGGAAAATGCTAACAATTTAAACGTTTGGTGGTAAATTGATGGTTTTACCAAACCGTGGTACTGACAGTCTGACATGATGTGTCAGAATACCTTTGATGGGAAAATGATAATATCCCTTAACAAAATTATATTCCTACTATAAAATTATGACGCATTGAAACATATTTTTACATATTTAATCACCATATTTTTATGTTGAAATTTTAAAAAAATGATATGTTAAGACATGTCTCGATAGACTTCTCGTACACTTCTCAATAATACTAACAAACAAAAAAGAAAGTAAACAACGATAACCCAAGTACACATGCATCATCAAATTGAGGAGGCCCATAACAAGTGAAAAGTAGGCCTCATTAGCCCATAATAACTGAACAACGGGCTTTTAAAGTCGGATGCACTTCAAGAACTTGTTTGAGAACAGTCATCAAAGACTAATTGATCGTGTTTGTATCTCGTAAGCCCATAATTATTTATAGTCAGTTTCGTAAGTAATAAAGTCACAATTATTTAATGATAAAAATTTTCAAGATTCTTGATCGGACTTTGGAAGAATCCATGATTTTTTGCTTTGAATTTTTATTGTGAAATTTACACAAATAATCCAAAAAATTTTGTTATTTTCACAACTAACCCCTCAACTTTTTTCCTATCAACATTAGTCAATAATCATCCCTAGTATCGAAAATACCCCTCCCATAACTAGAGATGGCAAAACCCCGGGCCGGGTCCGGGTATTGCCATGACCGGACCCTGCCCGGATGCAACCGGTCCAGGTCCAGGTCCGGGCCGGGTTTTAATCCGGGTACCCGGATTTTATATTTTTTAATATTTTATGTGTATATATTTTTTATTTTTTGGTAATTTTATAAGTTTTAAATTTATTTTAATAAAATT
Organism: Citrus x clementina; assembly: GCF_000493195.1. Taxonomy (NCBI): domain Eukaryota; kingdom Viridiplantae; phylum Streptophyta; class Magnoliopsida; order Sapindales; family Rutaceae; genus Citrus; species Citrus x clementina. Next base: position 5,728,272 of record NW_006262022.1, read on the forward strand.
TGACATGAAAATATAAATTTTAAGTGTTTAAAACTTTATATATGTATAATAAATAAGTCAAATAAATATAAAATATTTAAAATAATATATATTTTATAATTTTTTTTAATAAAATACGGGTTCCGGGTTTATCAAGTGATGCCCAAGACCGACCCGGCTTCATACCCGAGCCGGGTATTACCCGGCCCGCAACGCCCGGGTACGGTCCGGGTCCGGACCGGACGGGTATTTTTGCCACCTCTACCCATAACTCTCCCTCTCATTCCTCTCTCTCTCTCTCTCTCTCTCTCTCCCCGCAGAATTCACTCCCAACTTGTTCACTCATCGCTGGCGGCTTCCTGGAGTCATTCTTGGCAACCAACACTTACTTAAATCCGGTCAAGTAATGAAATTAAAGCTTAGGTCAAAAACCCTAAATTTCTATTTTCTATTCTTGTTCTATGTTGTGGTTTTTGTGTTGTGTTTGTGATAATGAGTGAAGATTAAAGGAGTTTGTAATGTTGAGTGCATGGGTGACATTGTTGGTGTGATGCATAGGTGAAAAAATTGCGGTGGGGTCGAGGAGGGAAACTTGTGATTTTGTCATGTCGCTCGCGCGAGGAGATATACCCCAAATTAAATTGTCACTCTAAAAAAATGATAAATTTGAGAGGATAATAAAACAATATCACACACTCTCATCAAGATAAAAAAATCATGCCCACAATTTAGAAATTAAATGATCTCAAATCCAAGGAATTTACTAGCAAAATTTATTTTTATTTTTATGCATCACCACATCTTTTAGTCCATATCACCAGCTTTACTTCAGACTATAGTTCCCTAAAATTGAAAAGGACTTTTATTAGGACGTAACGTACGCTAGGGTCATGATTAACAAAAAAAGTAATAAGGAAAACAAAAATATATGTTTGAAAAATATGAGACTTTTTTTTAGATTACAAGGTGCTTTTTTTTTGCTTGGATTTTTATTTTTATTTATTTATTCATATATACATACCATCCTTTTTTTTTCTTTTTTTTATAGTACCATTATTAGGAATACATAATAATCCCTATTTTCAAATATAATTGGGTGATGGAAAACATAAAACATAAGGTGATACTCCTCATTGGAGTAGGAAAATATGATAGGTTACAAAAAAAAAAGTTTTTTTTTTTTAATTAAAGGCTCAAAGGGGTTAACTATGAATTCTTTATAATAGGATTAGCTAAAAAGGCTCAAACGGATCAAAGATGGCCTTCTGTCATCTTTTAGGGCTCTATATAATCTTTCATATCCACTAATTCAATGGACTTTTAGATGCAGCTGCACAAACTTTTTTTTTTAAAAAGAAAATATTGAGATCTTGTACAATAAATTGTGAAGCTGTATAGGAAAATATGATTACTCTCCAAGGATAATAGGCTAAAAAACTCGCTTGGTCTTTTCATGATATGTACATTCCTCCAAATGACTTAATCAATTTCACTCATCCAATTTCTCAATTTATGTTTCAACATGTAAAAGGGAAAACATAGTGTAACATAACTCAAGGCCAGAGATAATACAAATACCAAAATTTAAAAATCGTCATGTTATCCAATGTTAAAAGATCACACCGAAAAAGAAAACTCTTTCTTTTTTTTGTTAAAGAAACACTAAAAGAAATTGGGACTGATTGCAGAAACTTAAGGGAGATGATTAAGAGAAAAAGAGAAAAAAGACAAAAAATAAAATGTTAGAAGACATTTTTTTTTTTGGAAACAAAACACTAAACTTAAGAAGATGCGTTTCTAGAGACATTACATTCTATATTCTGCCATTTTCGACTCAAATTTTTATCCAAAGTTAGTCTTTACAATAAAAATTAGTAAAAACATCACTAGGACTGAGACATTCCACAATTATCAACTATTCCCTCCCCCCAACCTGAAAGAGACATTGTCCTCAATGTCTAAAGAAAGGAGTAAAGTTTAGAAGATATCACCTAGCCACTGCTGGAAATATTCACAAACGGAGAGTTAAATCTAATTTACACTTTTTACGAGAGTTATTGCCATCGTCCTCAGTTGCCCAATCCAACGCCAAAGTCACGGGATCTGGCTCTGGTTTGTAAACTTGCAAAAGGTCAAGTAACTCATTAGCAGTAGGAGCACAAATGAAGAGTTTTTTCGCTGATGATGAAATGAAATAATTTTTAATTGCATGATTAAGAAAAGTTATTAAGTCATCATAAAAGTTATTAACATTTAACAAACCGATAAGTTTTTTATGGATATTCAAATGGGCCCAAGAAGCAAATGTAATTAGCGGCTCCAAAGTTGCAAAGTCTCCTGGCAAGAAAATGAAAGCGTCAGCATGATTTAACATTTCAGATATTCGTTCTTGCATATATGAGACAACTAACTCTTCTCCAGTTGGTGAGTCTGGTAGACATCCTAAAGGTTTTAAGGCTTTTGGAATGATGCCTAGCACTTAGCTTCCTCAAACGAAAACAGGTTCAGAGACAAGCTTTGATAACCCTCGGTCACCTCCTCTATATACAAGATGTAGTTTCCTCTCTGGTATAGCACGACCAAGATCTACGTCTGCCTGAACGAACTCCTTATACTTTTGATAACGAAATCCAGAAAACACACAAATATTTTTAAGTTGACTACTTAAAGTTGCTGCCATTAGAAAAATTCTAAAAAAGAAACAATTTGTGAGTGCTTGAAAAGAAGCTCCTATTTAAGGATCTTGGTGATGGACATAATGATATACATCTGTAAATGGGGTGGTGTGTTTGTCAAATGACGCGTGAAGCTTTTAGCTTAATAATTCAAAGGCAAACAGTGAAAAGAAAAAGCAAACAGTGATTAGATAAAATAAAGAAAAAAACACAATAATAATAATAATGCAAAAGATAAAAGAACAGTAAAATAAAAAGATATTTACTAGTAGTTGTGATTGTGGCTCACATTTGCCTTTGGTTTTATGTCAAGTAACGGCTTGAACGCCCTCTATGAGTCGATGATAGGCTTCATATATAGTTTTTTCATAAACTGGCTAATATGGTCTTTTAGAGTCAAATTCACAAGACTAAACTGTGCACTTTTCTTTTAGAACAGCTTCCACAAATTTTGAATTTCACGTTGAACATATCCACTCAGATGCGTCTCAAGAGATCGTAAGATATCATCTAACGATTCTTTACTCATGCCATCCTTAACGAATTTGATTTTATCTTCACGATTTACAGAAACCATTCTTAAAGTTTTACAACGTGGCTTTTTGCAAGCAAGTCTTACACAGTGAGAACATTCAAAGCCAAGTCGCTTAGCTCTTCTTTTCTTAGCAAATGTACTTTTACCAAAACCAGGCATGTAGGAAATGAATGGATCAGAAAATTCACTTGCCAATCAGATCTTTGCTTCAATTAACCAGCGAACGTCAGCAGGAATCCCATTGATCATTAACAAATGCAGTCGTTCACAACGAGCTTTGTAAATCTTCTTAAGAGCATTTTGAGGGAGAGAAGGAAAATGTTGATGCAAATTTTATTGTATTTCTTCCATGCTTGACATTGAGGTTTTAGTTATTGTGGGAAACTGAGAATACCGACTTAAAAAGTCACGGAGTACCGTTATCCGCTATTTATACGGGAGAGTGAATCAAAACAAAACAAATCAAATCTGCAAAATCAAATCAAAAGTGAAGAAGAACAACAAAATAAAACAAAAAACACACAAGGAATATAACTCACCTTCATGTTAATCTATTCTAAGCCCCCAAAAACCCTATGGGCAGAAGCATTAAACACAGCATCCTACCTAGTCAACAAGAGCCCATCAATTGCTATAGGTTGTAAGAACTGTGGTCAGGTATAATGGCTGACTATGCAAAACTCAGAATTTTTGGCTGCATAGCTTATGCTCATGTGAAGCAGGGTAAGCTGGAACCAAGAGCATTAAAATGCAGGTTTATGGGGTATCCAAAGGGTGTCAAAGGCTATAGATTGTGGTGTGTTAACTCAAAACCACCACAGTGCATCATAAGCAGATATGTAAGATTCCATGAAGATGAGTTATTGTTTAAAACCAAGGAGTCCTATTAACAACACTGAATCAGGTACTGAGATTGATAAAGTGAAGTTTCAAGTGGAGCCTCAAAACTTGAAAGAACTTGAGCCTGAAACTAAGGGTGCTGAAATAGAACCTGAAGTTGATGTTGAACATGAATCAGCAGAAAGTGAAGAATACACCTGTCAGTTGGCAAGAGACAGAAAGAGAAGGACAATAAGATCACCTAAAAGATATGCAGTGGCTGATTTGATTGCATATGCTTTGACTGCTGCTTAAGAGCTAAATGATGATGAACCTAGAACTTATCAAGAAGTTATCACAAGCAAAAACAAGCTGGTATGGAAGAGGGCAATGGATGAAGAGATGGCATCTCTGATGAAAAACAAGACCTAGAAATTGATTGAAAAACCAGCTAAGAGGAAGACAGTAAACTGTAAATGGATCTTCAAGATTAAAGATGGGATACCTGGTGCTGAACCTAGAAGATTTAAGGCCAGACTGGTGGCAAGGGGTTTCACACAAAATGAGGAAATTGACTTCACTGAAGTATTTTCTCCTGTAGTGAGACATGCCTCCATTAGAATTATTCTTGCACTTGTGGCTGTTCAGGATATGCATCTTGAGCAGATGGATGTAAAAATAGTCTTCCTTCGTGGTGAATTACAAGAGGAAATTGTAATGCAGCAACCTGAAGGGTATATGACATCTGGAAAAGAAGATTATGTCTACTTACTTAAAAAGTTTCTATATGGGTTAAAGCAATCACCTAGGCAATGGTATATGAAGTTTGATAACTTCATGATAACACATGCTTTCAACAGGTACAGCTATGATTGTTGTGTGTACTTAAAAAAGACAAGTGGAAGGGGAACGATATATCTTTTGCTATATGTAGATGACATGCTAATTGCATGCCATGACAGGGAAGAGATCAATCACTTAAAGAAGCTTTTGAGCAGGGAATTTGAAATGAAGGAACTTAGAGAACCTAAGAGAATTCTGGGAATGGATATCATCAGAAACAAGAGCAAGAAGAGTTTGTTCTTAACTCAACAAAGCTACATTCAGAAGGTTCTGGTGAGATTTGGAATGAATGATGCACAGTAAGTTCAGACACCATTAGCAAGCCACTTCAAGTTATCTGCGGCTCAGTGCCCTCAAACTGAAGAAGAACAACAGAAAATGGCTTGTATACCTTACTCCAGTGCAGTAGGTAACCTCATGTATGCCATGGTACTTACCAGACCTGATAACTCACATGCTGTGAGTTTGGTGAGCAAGTTTATGGCAAACCCTGGATATGAACACTGGAGAGCTGTTCAGTGGATTATAAGGTACCTGAAGGGAACTCTAGAGGTTGGCTTGGTTTATGGTGGAGAAGGTAAAAATGGACACACATTAATTGGTTATGTGGATGCTGACTTTGCTGGTGATCTTGATAAAAGAAGGTCACAAACATGGTATTTGTTTACTCTAGAAGGCTGCACAGTCAACTGGAAAGCAACATTACAGAATGAAATGGCTTTGTCCACAACAGAGGTTGAGTATACTACAGTAGCAGAAGCTCTCAAAGAAGCAATTTGGCTGAAAGTCACGACAACTGAATTGGGAGCAAAATAAGAGTCTGTAACAGTATATAGTGACAGTCAGAGTGCTACACATCTTAGCAAGAATCAATCCCATCACGAGAAAACAAAACATATAGATGTTAAGTTGCATTTCGTACGACTTGAAGTGTCAAGGGGGGCTGTAAAGTTGCTGAAGATTCATACTGAAGAAAATCCAGCTGACATGTTAACCAAGGTTGTGCCAATGGCTAAGTTCATCCTTTGTATGAACTTAGCAGGTATCTGTAGGTTTTAAGAAGCTGCAGATAGAGAGAAGACAATGTGAAAGGAGGGAGCTGGAAGTGTTGAGTTCAAGGTGGAGATTGTTAAAATGAACTCAAACTCGTCAGTACAACTTGTCGGTTTTAAGTTGTGAATACGAGTGACATGTCGTTTCATTTGAATGAGATTCCAGAAGCTGACAAATTGACAATGTCGTTTAAAACCATTAAAAATCTCACGTGACCAATGCACGCATAGTTTAAGCTTAAACGGCATTGCTAGAAGTCGTTTAAGGAAGGCTTTATAATAACGCGTGAGGAGCTCGTGACAGGTTGGTTAAGGTTGTTGGATTTGGAGGGAAAATTTTAGATCTGCTTCACCTGCCAAACTAATATATAAACAAGCTGGTTCTGGTGTAATCTTGTTGGATCAAGGAGAGAGAGATAAGGCAGTTGTAGTGAGAGTTAAGCTTTGTGAGTGATCTCTGTATTGTGCGTTATCTTCTCTGTAACCTTGAAGCTTAATAAAGTTGCTCTCTAAGTTGTTTTCTCCAGTGGATGTAGGCACCCTCAAAGGTGCTGAACCACTCAAGTTCTTGTGTGTTCTTTGTTCTTTGGGTTGTGTTCTTTGATCTGATTGTTGTTCTTGGGTAGCTTAAGTTTGATTCTTGAGTCTTTAAGTTTGAGTTAGGTCTTAGGGTGTGATCAATCCAATAATCATAAGGGTTAATTTCACAATAGTTGCTAATGTGGTCAATTTTCACCTAGGAAATAGAAGAAATAAATCAGCAGAAATAAATAAAGTCCGTCAATCAAGTTCAGATAACTCAAAGCATAATTTCAAATGTTAACTTGGAAAATAAGCAGAATTCTTCTTGTTTAATCCATTTTCCTTGTGAATAGAAAGAAAAGAAAATCATTCTTGTTTCCCCCCTCCCTTAGAAGGTAAAATTAACTGATTTCAGAAATTAACTTCTAACACTTCTTAAAATGAGAACTTTGGTCACTCATGAAAATTTTGATATGCATGTCAGCATAAATATGCAAGGTCATGATAGAACAATTTAGTTTCTTTTGAAGAATAATTATAAATTCATAAAAGTATATGTGAATTTATGGCCAGTTTCAAAAGATACAACTGAATTAAGCATCATATAAGCTCCTAGATTTTCAACTAATAGTGGCAGCCCTTTGTTCTTCTTCAAGAACACATAGTTCAGCACTGTTCCTGATTGATAAGCATTGACATTAACCACCACAACTACTCATGCAAGTTTAATGAACTTTTTCAAATATCCAGTTTACAGATACAGATAAATGCACAAAAAATTATGTCATAAGTCTAGTTCTGGTCGTTCTTAATTTTTTACCCCCTTGTCCTCACACTGCTAAGATAAAAATCCTAACTAAGAAAGATTTATCTCAGAATCTTGATTAATAGGGAGGAAATGTGTAATCATTCAAGTATAATCATCAATATTACCAACTCTGCCTTCACATTTTTTATTTCTTTTCTGGCAATTTCGACATTTATTGCTTGGCCTTCAATCCTTCTAATTGGTTGCAGATAGGTAGAGAAAGAATAAGAACATTTAATTTAACAGAGTTCGCCAATGTCAATGAGCTCTTAAGCAAACAAATTCCAGTATCTCCAGCCTTGCAAGACACCCGAGCAATATTTCAGAAGATACTTAAACTACAAGGACATTGGAGATCACTGGTCAAGAAAGAACCTACTTTATCATGATCGTTGACGATGGCAGAGCTGCACAATTTCCTTTGGCACCGGCACCCAAGAGAAGCGTTGCTTGTAACATATGCACTTTAATTTTCCTAATTAAGTGTAGTATTTAATTTTTCCCTTTCAGTATTAATTTTAAATTTGTCGGACTTGTTGCGAATTTTTACGATGAAGTTGATGCGACTCAATTTTTCCGACATTGTGGGTGAAGGTTGTTAAATGCTACATGCTTATTAAATATGTCGTGTTTGCATTATTTTAAATTTGTCACAACAATAAATCGAGGCAAATCAAACGCGATTAAAAGGATCATGTAGTCAGATTTTGTTTTCGTCACGGATTCGATATTAGTTTAATTTGTATTAAGCTTAAAAAAAAAAGGGATGCGTTCTATAAATTGAAAAGAAAGGAGAAAGAGAGAGAGGGAGAGAGAAGGAGAAACAGAGAGATAGCCCCAGTTTTGACCCAGATCCGACCCGGAAACCCGCGTCCTTGACCTGACTCCAGCTGCAGATTCCGGCCACCTCACCGGCCAATCAAGGTACTGATTTAAAGCTTAGTAGCCGCCCATCACATCCCCGTCATCCTCGCCGTCGAAACATAACCTGAACGCCGCCGTTTGAAGCTCGAAAAGCTGCGGCCAAAACCCATCATCATTGCCGTCGATTTCGTCGGAATTAGCTGTGCCACCGGCTGGGTTCCACTCCTCACGTCAGAAGCTTCCATTTCCGACCAGTTCCGTCACCTTAAATGGGCGGATTGCCGCCGATCGACTACCTGGAGCTCACGAATTTGGGAAACTCGATCTGCCATTGTCGCCGCGTGTGGGTAATCACTGCCGACACCATTGGACTCAGCATGGCCTAAATTTTAGACCTGAGCTTTCCATCGCCGTTGACTAAGTCCGGTAGTCAATTCGGTAATTTCATAAAAAATTGGGGTAAATTTGTAATTTATGAAAATAGTGGATAATTTGGTAATTTCAGACTAAGACAGTGAGGTAATTTGAGATTTAGAGGGTAATTCGATAATTTACGTTGTTAAGGCCATTTTGGTAATTTTATACTTTGAGGGTGATTTCGTAGTTTTTGATATTGTGGTTATTTTGTGATCTGAATTGAGGGCAGTGTGATAGTTTAGGATTCTGAGGATAATTTGATAAATATTGATGTCGGGGGCATTTTGGTAATTTTGGCATGGAAGGTATTTTGGTAATTTGATGCATACGAGAATAGTTTAATGCGGATAAATATTTGTCTCGAGATTAATCGCGTAAATTTTATTATATTTCATGTTTACGAAAAATGATTTGTCGTTTACTAAATAAGGAGGACCCGCAAACGAGAATCAACCCGCAAAGGTTGTTGATGCCGAGTCTAGATATTGTCACTGTGAGTGGAATATACAAAACATATTTTCATAGTATATTCTGATTTTACCATACAGTACAACATGTTTTGATAATAAGTATTTGATGCTTCGATTTAATGATTTTCTAGAAAATAGATTTTTATCTGCGTGCTGATATTTATTATTATTGAGAAAGAGTTTGATTAATGATTTTATTATCGCTTATGAGTAAATTCATGATAATAGTTTTAAAGACAATTAAGTGGAATTGAGATATGTTGAATAAAAAGGAAATGAAAATTTAGATGTGATTGTATATTTATGTTGAAACGACCCGCACCGAATCCCCCCCAGGCGAGTCTATCTAGTCTCATCAAAATGGACTTGATAAAAATTCTATTAGTAAAGATTCTGCCGAAAATTCGACAGAGTCTCCTTTATAAATATAACACTCCCAATCTACAAATATGAATATAACAATCCCAATACAATTCAATATACAACAAACTCCAGTGATTAACATCCTCAACCAAAATGCTGAGTTTTATATCTCCAGAGTCTCAAAAGATAATATTATAACTAATATTAATATCTCAGTTTATTCTTAATCCCAAAAGAATAATATAACAAAATTATACAATCCCAACAGGACGAGATAACCAAGATGTCCTAATAAAAACATTTATATCTTCTAACACTATCACGTCGCCAAAACTCAAAATATATTTACAGTCGCTGGGTCGGTCTGGTGTTCCTGCAACCTCCTGGTGAGGGGGTGAAAATATAATAAAAACGGGGTGAGTTTAAAACTCAGTGAGATCAGTGAGTGGATAGTAGTTTTGAAAATTAATTCTTATTTTAAAAGAAATAATCATATCATTTCGAAACACGATTTCATTAAATCATAAGCGAGAAACTAATAATAAATCATTAAACATTTAAATCAAATTACTAACAATGGAAATCATATCACAATATCATATAGAATTCACAAATCTGAAAATCATCACCAAACAAGTACCCAGGGAAATAATCTCGTCATATCCGGACCTCAACGGACGGGCAATGACGTACTATCTGGGTAACGTCATGCCCCGGAGCTACACGGATAGACAGAGAAATACCATCTCATATCTCATCATATCTGTGCATGCATAATCTAGTCCCCAAGGGACAAAAGCGCCCAAGCACACGACCCAAAGCCTCAGTATGTACTCAGACGGGTCCCAAAGGCCTGTATCTCATTTGTATCATCTGTATCTCAATATCTGTCTGTATCTCATATATGTATCTCTGTAATCATCATACCGCATGTATATGCCCCCAAAAGACAAAAGCGCCCAAACACACGGCCCAAAGCCTCTATGTGTGTTCAGACGGGCCCCAAAGGCCTCTCGTCTCATCTCATCTCATTTGTATCATTGTATCTGGAGGGAAGGGTACTGTCTAATGATTTCAAAAACAATCATTGTACTCATATTCACATACCTTTTAACCATATTTTAAATCATACCACATTTGAATCCACTTTTCTTATCTTTAAAATACTATCATGCTTATTCAAAGCCGATACGCAAAATCATTAACCAAACATTTTAATAAAATACCAATGCGTGAATAAAATCCAGTTCGAGGAAATCATTAAATCAGAACATTTAAAATAATTATTTCGCAAACATGTTTTAATATCATAATTAACTATAAAAATAGGTTTTGTATATTCCACTCACAGTGACGGTGTTCACGGTCGGTTATCGTCCACGTCTGCGGACCGATTCTCGCTCGCGAATCCTCCTAAATCAAGGAAACGACATAATTATTTTCCGTAAATCGGAATTATGACTAAATTTATGTAATAAACTCGAAACGAACATTTATCCATAATTTAGAACTCCTGTGTTGATAAAATTACTAAAATGCCCTTGAGTTCGTAGATCATTAACATGTTCCGAAATTGTAAATCATCGAATTACACTCAGAATCGTAATTACACTCAATCCTCAATTCTAGGAATTACTAAAATATCCATAGGCTCAGAAATTACAAAATTGCCCTCTTAGTGTGAAATTACCAAAATGCCCTTGCTGGTCAACGGTCACCGAAATTTGGTCAACACTGGTTAGGATACTCAAATCTTAAAGTTCCAATCACGCTGAGTTCAATGGTACCGGTGGTGAGCTCCAACGCGCGGCAACGAAGCTGGAATCTAGCTCGGCAGCCGTGAATTCCAACAATCGACCGACGGCAAAACAATGACTCTCGGTGCCTATGGATGGTCGGAAATAGAAGAGGGAGTCGTGGGGAAGAAAATCCAACCGGTGGTCTCACCCAAAACCGGTGAAAATCCCGACGGACCAAAGTGAAACAGTCGCGGGTTCCAAGCTTCGATCGCCAGTGTTTCGGTTGGTTTTCAGGGACGAGGATGGCAAGGGAACGACGACTGGCTTCTAAGCTTCAGATTGGTACCAAGCTCGGCCGAAACGGTGGCCGGAAATGGGAGATATGGCCGGGTCAAAGTTGCGGGTTCCGGGTTGGGTTTTCAGGTCTGTAGTTGGGTCGGTTTGGTAGCTTCTCTCTCACTCTCTGTTACACGTGCATATGTTTCCTCTGTTTCCAGCTTATTCTTTTGCTTTTACTAACTTCTTAACCGCCTCATACTTATTCATTTTTAATTCACATATGTTACATATGTACATGTGTGTAAAATGGTTACTTAGAAAATTATTGGACAGTACCCATCCCCTCCAAATACAATGATACAGATGATATGAGATGAAAGGTCTTTGGGGCCCGTCTGAACACATATAGAGGCTTTGGGCCGTGTGTTTGGACGCTTTTTCCTTTTGGGGGCATGTGCATGCAGTATGGGGATTATAGAGATACGGATATTGAGATACAAAAAGCACAGGTGGCGCGCTGAAAAAAAAAAGGTTTGTGTATTTTTTAAAAAGACAAAACAAACAGGTGAGCAGTTGTAAATTTCCCTTGTTTTTAATAGGAAACAAAGAAACTAGTATTAATAAAAACAATAATTACAAAATGTGAACAATTAGTCCACAAAGAAAGAACCCCCCAAAGGATCACTAGAAGATCTATAAAGTTAAGAGCTGATCAGATGAAAAAATCAATAAGGGATCTAAAAGACTATGAAAGCTCTACAACAAAATCATAACAAAAAACACACAATTAAGCCAAAAACCATTCCCAGTTTAGATGAATGAAGAATAAAGAAGAATCTTGAAATTCTTAATAATTGTGGCCCAAAGAGAAGCTAATACTCACGCTCTTTCCCACAAAAAGATGATATCTTCCTCTGAATCTTAAAAAATCCGTCTATTTCTTTCAAGCCAAATCATCCAAAAGGTGGCCATAACTGAACACGTCCACAGCACTCTAGCTTTTTAACCTTTCTCAACAGCATGAATAAATTCTGAAAGCTTAGATATACTAGAAGCTGGCATCACCCGAGAGATTTTAGCTGCCTGAAACAATCTATGCCATAGCTGGACAGCAGTGTGACAATGAAAAACAAATGATCCACACTTCCGCCATTTTTCCTGGACATGATACACCAAGGAGACAAAGAAACATTAGGGTTCTGCCTTTGAATAACATCACTGGTATTAAGTTTACCAAGAGCCAAGGACCAAGCAAAAATTTGAACTTTACTTGGGATTTTAGCTTTCCAAATCATATGGGCAGGCTGAAAATTCAAAGGAACTTGATCATCAATCAACTTATCCAAAAAAGGATTTGCAAGAAAAGATCCTTGAAGGACTTAGCTTCCGAATTCTTTTATCCTCTATCATAACATTAGCTGAAACATTCTCCAGTAAAGTCAAAAGAGCAGAAGCTTCTTGTATTTCTCCCTCGTTCAAGTTCCTTAAAAATTGAATTCCAATTCCAATCTAACGAGGAATAAGCAATCTTACCCTTGATAGAGACATTGGAATACAGATATTCATCACCATTACTACAATGGGATAATCTTAGAAGGGTTTTTATATATATATATATATAAATTACTAGATTGACATTAGACTCACCAGAAACTTAAAGCAATTTGGTCAGTGAGATAACAATATGTGGACATTAGCATGCATGAGGCTGACACTAGGCACACTATTTCCTTAACTTGAAGATTACCATACAAAAGCATAAAATATGTGAAATTTAGGCCAAAATATTTTTCCCACAATCAGGACCAAAGGGTCTCTTTGGATAATGCACCTAACTAAGGAATCACAAGAAAGTATGAAAGCATTAGTTAAATTCTTTTTTTTTTCTTTCTTTCATTTGTGCTTATTGGAAGGCTTCATCCTGTATTTATGGGCAGGAATTTTTTAGGGAAAACCAACATTTTACTGCCTGAAGACACCTGCAAGTTGCTAAAACCTAAGCATGGTTCTCAATCACAAGGCATAAACTATACAAAAGCAGTTAAGCTTGATGGTCAAACATGGAGCCAATATGTTAATGTTGCCACCAAAACTAGAAAAAAGGGATGAAATCCATTTTTGCATTCACTCAGAGCAAACAACAAACTACTAAACACATTTCAATAGGAATAGATTGCTTAAGAAGAGAGGCATAAAGACTACTCACCCCATAACATCATATATCGCAAAAGCCTCAGTTTCATAACTCAACTTCTCGCCACCCTGACAAAATATAAAACTCTGTTATTAGCATGAATCAATAGATAAATGCCAAGGCAACATGGTTTTCGCAAAGTATTATTTACTTTTCTCACTTAATAAAGAAAGAGAAGTAGAAAAGACAGCATATTTATAACGGCTAAACTTGGCTTTTGGAGAAGAAGAGAAGACAAAAATTCTAGTTTAAGAATGAACATAAATACTGGCCAAGACTGCAACCATAATTGAGAACAAGAATGCATGATTGCTGATCCTGGCATAACTGTTCATGAACGAGTGTCCTTGCAAGAGAACCAGAAGAAAAACTGAAAACCCAGTACATAAAGATGCTCGAAATTCAAAATATGTATTCAGAAGCATTAATAGACGAAATCTGAAAGAAAACTAGAGCATGACATAGAAAGCTTCCAACCTCGGTGGTTCCCGTAGAGTTTAGGTATAAGTAAATGGGCTTCTCAGCATCTTCATACTGGAGGTAAAGGAATTCAGCAAGAATCAGCTCTCTGACAGAAGGAACAAAAGACATGCCCAAGTAAACAATTCGATTCTTGTACAAATAAGATGCCAAGTCTGGTGGAGGTTGCTCCCATGCAGTTCCACTAGTAAAAGGAATGACCTGCCCAGAGGAACATGGCAAGCTAAATAGATAAGTGGACCACTTGTACACAGGAATGATGCAAAGAAAATTATGTTCAAAAAATCAATCAGATATTACCTGCTAAGAAACAGGATGAAGATAATCTATTACAAAACATGAAGTCTTAAACTAGCATACTCTTATGTCCCATAAAAGTCAAGTTCAAATAATCAACACAAGAAGTATCTCAACACTCAGTTTTTCTCCCCATCTTACAATCCTACTTGCTGTCGATGGTATGGTCAACTAGCTCAGAGTTACTTTCCTCTTTCTTTAAAGGTTCGATCCGCTCAACATGGATTTTTTATTCACGGGGGCCTTATTAATTCCTTTTTCCTTTTTTTTTTTTTTTGTTTAAATCACCTGATTTCCGATGACCGCATTAGACCCCGACTAATTCGGATTCGGGGTGTAGTCACAGTTAAGGTTCTTTACCCCTCCCAAATAGTGTGTTTAGTGGGGATCGAACCCAAGAGCTCTTCCCACTTACCCAGCCTGCGCCGCCAACTGAGCCACAACCGTTTGGTTATTAATTCCTTTCATTTTCAATAATTAGTTGTTCATAAAACGGGTCAATAAATTTGCCTCTTTTCTGTCCTATTCACTAAAATTTTTCCTTCACGGCGCGTTGAATATTCTGCATACTCGAAGGCATTTGTCATTGATGTTGATATCTTCTTGTCTACGATTTAGGCTGATCCATTCGAAAATTTCTAATTGTATTTAGGGAAAAGGAGACCTATACTTCAAGATTTGGGGGAAATAGTCATGCAAATCTCCAAGTTTTCAATAAAGGCCATTAAGACTCTTTTTTAAGTATAATCCCCTTGAACTTAATAATTAAAAAAATGATTTTAAAGTTTTTTATTAAATATAAATAAAATATAAATAGTTTAATTTATCTGGTAGACTAATAATATTAGAATTTTTAGTATGTAAAGTAATTTTAAAAATGTAAATTTTTATATTCATTTTAATAATATATTTCTACTTATTACAAAAGTTTTAAATAAATCTTTGGGTTAAATAGATTTTACAACTAATAAAATGTATCTCATGTATTATAATATTAAAATTATTTTATACAATATTGAAAATAATTTAAATGTTTAAATATTTATTTCAATATTATGTTTCTATTTATTACAAATTTAGTTTAATATAATATAAGATTGTAAATTATTAAAACATTTTTAAATATTGAAACTATTTTAAAAGGTATATATAGTTTCATTTATTTTAATATTATATTTCTATTTAATAAAGTAAAAGGGTATTATAGTCAAAAGAGGATTTTAGTGTCCTTTAGTAAAAACTTGAGGGTTTACATAATTATTTTCCCAAACCTAAGGGTGTTTAGGTGTCCTTTTCCCTTGTATTCATAATTTGAAAGTTATTTGAGGTAATTTTATCTTGTCGGAGAATATATTTGATTGCCTTAATGCCCTCTCAATTACAAAACTTTTTGTTCTCCAATTTTATATGCTTTTCTACTTTTATTTCCTTAATTTTAGAGATTTTACTGCTTTGCTTTCAGTTGCTTTCCTTTATTAACCTTTAGGAGTCAGCTGGAATTTTGCATATCATCCTTTGCATTTTACACTTGTAAAAATAATAATATATGAAAGCATTTTCCGAACCTTTCATTTTAATCATAGTATTAGTCTATCAGAGCGAGGGTAGTGCTCTTGAATCATATATTTCTTATTGCTCTTCCTTTTCCCTTCTTTCGATCTTGGTTTCCTTTCCATTAAATATGGATGTTTGATTTGCAGTTTGAATAACTTTTAAACTAATTAAGAAAACAAATTATATTAAATATGACACAAACAAGAACCATGAAAATTTAATTCAATTGGGTACCGCTAATTTCGTGTCAGATTCATGAACCATGTAATAATAAATCAGCATTTTAAAAGTCATATGTATGATGAGACAAAGGCTCAAGACTAGTGAGAAGTAGTTAAGTGTCAATTAATTAATAATTTAATTAAAAATGTATTTGGTAGGATGAGGTTCTATCAGGGATTTATTTACTTTTTTCTACTTTCCCAACACTATTGCCGGTTCATTTAAATTTTCCTTCTCGGCATTTACATGTTTTAATATTTTGCATATTCGAGGAAGTTTATCAAGTGTTTGGTAAATACATGCACTCGTAGTTTGAAACTTTTAATGCTCCGCATGAAAATTGTTCTTGACGATTGCAGCTCTTACTGCAAAACCGGATGCTGATATTAGAAATGCATCAGAGTTAGTTTCCGAAATAGATCCTGTTGGTTATTTGAGTCAGTTTTTATCTCAAAAAAATAATAAATAAAAAGAAAGAAAGAAAAGAAGTAGACAGAAGAGTGCAGTGAAGAAAAGTACCTGGGCAATAATCCTTTCAAAGTCCTCTGCCTTATATTTCAAAGGAGATGGCCTTGGTCCATTTTTGAAAACTATTTTCTTCATTTTGACTCCGAAATAAAAGTTATCAGCAACTCCACGCCCACGGTGTGTTGAATATTCTGTGCTTACTCGAGGGCATTTGTCATTGAAGTTGACATATTCTTGTCCAGCGAAGGTAGTCTTAAAATAATCAAAATTTTCATTAAAAGTTCTTCCATCAATAATTAAACATCTCTTTGAACAAATGTTACCACTAAAATGACATAGTTGACTTGAAGCTTTGTTTAGCATTGGCTCCACTCTCGAGTCACTGTCACTCTTCTTTGTAAGCTATGCACCCATCGCTTGAGTGATGGAGCCTCCTCAACTTAATTATTCTCAAGGTCAAGAATTTAATTTGAGTTTTACTCCCCGAGTACTGCGGGGGTATATTTCCTTTAGATTTCTTGAGCTGAGCTACTAATGCACGGTACGCATGAATTTGCCATGAGCTTCAGCTGATGATTTCTGAGATGGGCTCTGATGCACCTAAGTTTCTTGCCAAGGATGCGCAAGGTTTCCATTCATATAAATTTAGCTATCTTTTGTGGTTGATTTAACTAATGTTGTGATTTATCTATGCTAATTGATAGAACTTTCCAAAGTTTTTCCTGCACGACTGATCGGAAATTCTTCATCAGCCAAGAACTCAGATACAAAAACTCAAGTATATCATATTATCATGTCCATGACCACTAATTGGTTTCACTCTGATTTGCAGCATTTTCCTAGAAATTGTCCATTCAACCATTCTTCCAGCATCCGTTAGATATCCATATCTGTATACATACATCTTTCAAACGCAATACAATTAGTCTAATAAAATTGTCATTTAGTCACACGTAAATTTCCCAAAGAAAATGAAAATGTAACCTATATCTCACGTTAACAACCCATAATTTAATGCAAAACCATTCTGGAAGTTAAAATTAGGAGTCAGGTCTCAAGAGTCGGAAAACTTCTCGAACACGTATATTAGCATTCGTGCAAATGCTTCAGGCGAAACATCCCAAATCTGGTTATGTTTATTAATGCTACCTGAATTGTCAAGTTAGCCCTATGGACAAAGCAGTTTCACATTAAGGAGGATTAAAGTAAAAGAAAAGGACAGAGTCAATAATTCTCTTTATTTGTTGCACAAGCTATCAGATTTCAACGTTATGTGAAAAACATCCAAGAAAATGTCATTTCAGAACCAGAACGGACGCATGAAGTTTTGAATGAGTAAGAGAATTGACCACCGCATTGATAAAACTGCTAACTACTCTTTTCTTTTCATGCCTAACAACATATTCTTGTGACATTGTATGTCATCATTAATTTGAAGTCTTTAAAATTTTGTTCAATCAATGATCTGCAATAAGTAAACAAATTTTGGCCAATAGAACTTGCAGGCTTTCTAGTAGTAAAATTAGAAAGCCTGAATTTTGTTTATTTAGCTACATAAATATTGCATTAAAAGCTTGAAACAAAAACAACAGGCAATTATAGATAATTGAAGAAAATATAATCTTTTAAAAGAACAAAATTAATTTACCATTCAGTATTATTACTCCTAAAAGCTTAATAATCAATTAATTAATTAATTAATTAATTAATGAAGAGGCAGTACTGACGGCATCGACATTCAGGAGGAGGTGGTGGTCGGAATTGGGGAATTCTGATTGGAGGGAGGTGAGCAGTCGATTACGGTCTGGCGGTGCTTGGCCATCAATCATCATCTCTAGAGCTAAAGCTCGCCCTAAACGGCGACGTTATCAGTACGGTTCGCGATCCACCTTTCGCCATCCCATTAAACGGCGTCGTTGCTACCATGATGATGATTATTATTATTATTTCCTCCTTGTGCACAAGTGGCCGATTTTTCTCCTCTTTTCTGTTTTTGTACATTTGGCTGCCATGGTTATCCTCGGCGTACACACGTGGCCGATGGAAAACGATGTGTAAAATTATTCGAATTAAAAGGATCAGGGTCTTCAACTCTGTTAAGTGATTTTGGATCAAACTCATAATTTCCCAATATTCTACTAATTTCAAATGTTTAAGTGAGAAAAGATATACTTCATGATTATTGGTTTTGATGCAAGTAGAAAATTCAAATTAAATTCTGTATGCGTTACTGACTTACCGAAGAAAAAAAATGAAAAAATTCCTACTGAGATGAATTTTTTTTTTTTTTCAAAATAAGAGATATGAAGAGTGGATATAAAGAAAAAAAGAGCCCCCATAAGACAATGGGTGCCTTTTTGAAACATAATCGACAGAGACATTTGTCAAATAATGAGAGGTCAATTCAATTCAACATGTGGACTTTTATACGTATGTTGAATATTTGCATTCAGAATGGGAAATTTAAGCTTTGCTATGGGCCTTTGGCTGCACATTATTGCCTATAAAAGGAAACAAGATCCTTATGTTTCTTCACATTTATAAAAATTTACTAATTTATTGTCAGGAAACTATGGGTTTATTATTCACAATATTTATGTTGTTTGTTTTTTCCCTCATCTTCTTTAATTTTACAATTGCTAATTCGATGTTGTCTCCACTCTGCTATGATGATGAGCGCTTTGCTTTGTTGCAATTCAAAGAAAGCCTCATCATTAATGAGACTTATCCCTAGCATCCATGTCGTCCCAAATCAGCTTCATGGAAGCCTGAAGAAGGAAACATTGACTCCTGCTCATGGGATGGTGTCCAGTGCAATGAAAACAAAGGTCGTGTCATCAAGGTTGGCCTCTCGAGTAGCTGCCTCCAGGGTTCTATCAACTCTAGCAGCAGCTTTTTCACGCTTGTCGATCTTGAGTGGCTTGATCTTTCTTCTAACGACTTCAATGGTTCTGAAATCCCATTTATTAACCTTTCGAGTTTATCTCATTAAACCTTTCTTTTGCCGCTTTTCTTAGTCAAATACCATTGGAAATTCTAGAGCTTTCCAACTTGGTGTCCCCTCGTTTATCATATAATCATAATCTCCAATTTGAGAAGCCAAGTCTTAGAAATCTATTGAGAAGCTGAATAACCTCAAAGAGTTTGATCTTGATGGTGTGACAGTTTCTTCTCCAATACCTTATAGCCTGACAAATCTGTCTTCTTTGACTTTTTTATCACTCTCAGGCTGCGAATTGCTAGGTAACTAAATTCTCACCTCGCTTGACTTTATCCTTAATATATGTGACAACATTTGCATTTCACTGATTTTTTTTTTTAAATTCACAGGAAAAATTCCATCTTCACTTGGTACCTGTCATCTAATAAATTATCTGGTGAGTTGCCTACCTCCATTGGATAACTTGATTCTTCGAAAGAACTTGACATTTCAATGAATGAACTATCGGTTCAATTGCCAACTTCAATTAGAAATCTGGCTTCTTTGGAAGAACCAGTACAGCTTCCATTTAATAGATTTTCACGCGAGTTGCCTTGGTCCATAGGAAATTTTAGTTCTTTGAAAATATTGCATGTAAAATTTGGGGCGAAGTTACACCTTCACTAGGTAATTTGACCGAGCTTTATTGGTTGTTTCTTGCATTTAGTAATATTTATGGTGAGTTACTTGTTTCTATTGGTAATCTTAGATCATTGGAAATATTGTATTTATTTGAATGCAAATTTTTCAAGTCAAATTCCATCTTTACTTGGTAATTAACCTTACCCAACTCGGCTCCCTTGACTTTTCTCACAATAGTTTCAGTGGCACAATGGATCTAGATATGTTTCTTGTTAATCTTAAACACCTAGGGGAGCTATTTCTCTTATCGAACAAGTCGTCGTTGCTCATCAAAGCCACTTCTGGTGCTGCTTCACATAATTTTTTGTTTGTAGGACTGCGTTCATGTAACGTCACTGAAATGCCAAATTTCTTGAAATACCAACATCATTTGAAGTTGCTCGACCTTTCCTCCAATAAAATACATGAGAAAGTACCTATATGGTTGTTAGACCCCAGTATGTAGAATTTCGGCTACTTGAACCTTTTCGATAACTTTTTAACAGGGTTTCATCAACATGTTGTCGTTTTTCCATGGAGTTATGATCGCTTTTTATTTGATCTTAGCTCTAATTGTCAACAAAGACCGCTCCTAGTTCCACCTTAGAATACCGTGAACTATCTAGCTTCAAATAACAGCCTAGCGGGGGAAATTCTATCCTGGATATGCAATTTGGGTATTCTTGAAAGCCTTGATTTGTCTTGCAATAACTTAAGTGGCTTGCTTCTTCAATGTTAAGGCAATTTTAGTAATCCTCTTGTAATATTAGATCTATAGCACAATAAATTTTCTGGAAGCATTCCCTTAAACCTTCTTGAACAGAAAGTTTTTTAGAATGATTGATTCAAGCAATAATCTATTACAAGGAAGAATTTCGAGATCTTTGGCCAATTGTTCAAGTTTAGAATTTCTTGATCTTGGGAATAACCAAATTAGTGATACTTTCCCTTCTTGGTTAGGAACTCTTCCATATTGAACATTCTCATCCTAAAAGCATGTCATGATAACAGAATCTAGAACTCAATGTGGGTTCCCTGAACTCTATATTATTGACTTCTCTAACAATTGAATTACCGGGAAGCTTCCATCCAAATATTTCCAATGTTGGAATTCTATGCAAGTTTTCAATGCAAGTGAACTAACATATGCAAGGTTTCATTGCTCTAGTCCCAATAATTATTTGAATTGGGTTTGACAGAACTTATGATTATTCATCAACAATAAGCAACAAAGGCCAAATGATGTCGTATGGCAAGATCCTAAATATTCTCTCTGACATTAGCCTCTCAAGCAATAGATTTGATGGAGAGATTCCAACATCCATTTCAAATTTAAGGGGACTTCAAATTCTCAGCCTTGCCAACAATAGTCTCCATGGCCATATTCCATCATGTTTAGGCAAGCCAACAGATTTAGAATCATTGGATCTCTCCGATAATTATCTTTCAGATAAGATTCCTCAACAATTGGGTTGATCTCACATTCCTTGGATTCTTTAATGTCTCACACAACAATCTCGTTGGACCCGTACCACAAGCAAACCAATTTCCTACATTTGACCATAGTTCATTTGATGAGAACTCGGGATTGTGTGGAACGCCTTTGTCCAAACAGTGTGAGACTTCAGAAGCTCCAACAAATGAAAATCATATGGAAGGCTCAGAGGAGTCAGTGTTTTCAGGCGCATCTAAGTGGAAAATCATTCTGATAGTAGAATTAAAAACAATCACAAAATAGTACACTAACAATATAGAGGAAAGAAAAACAAGTACTCATAATTGATGGTGTCAACTCCTCGAAGAAAAAAGCCTAATTACATTCAGTTTCTATGCCTCCTTATTCTCTTTCTTGTTTTTAGTTGCATCCCCAATTTCTTCGGAAACCATCGGACTATACCTGTGCTGAAATTAAACCCGAAAACCAATCCTACAACAATTCTACCTGTATAACCTGTTAGAACGATTTTCCAATCAGATGCACCCGAAAATAGATCCTCCGAGCCTTCAATATGAGCCTTATTTGCTGGAGCTTCAGAATTCTCACATTCTTTGGGCAAAGGCTTCCCACATAATCTAGAGTTCCCATTAAATGAACTGTAGCCAAATGTAGGAAATTGGTTTGCTTGTGGAATGGGTCCCGTGAGATTGTTGTGCGTGGCGTTGAAGAATTCAAGGAATGTGAGCCTAGTTAGCAGCTATGGAATCTGTCCTTAAAACCTATTTTTTGAGAGATCTAATGATTCCAAATTTGTTAGGCTGCCCAAACAAGACGGAATATGGCTTGGAGGTTATTGCTGGTGAGGCTGAGAACTTGAAGTCCCTTTAAATTGGCAATCGATGTTGGAATCTCTCCATCAAATCTATTGCTCGAGAGGATAATACCCTTAAGAATATCTGGGATCTTGTCATGTGTCATCATTTGGCCTTTGTTGCTCATTGTTATTGAATAGTCATTTTGGGGGAAGTATCTATAGAAGTCAAATGAAAAATACGAAGAGAGAAAATTTTCCATATATCTCAGTTGGCTTGAATTGGCAAATTTCATGGCATTCCAACATTGAAAATATTTTGATGGAAGCTTACCCATAAAGCTGTTGTTAGATAGGTCAATGATTCAAAGCTTTGGAAATCCACACTCCATTTCAGGTTCCTTGATTTCACCACGGAAGTTGTTGGATTAAGACGAGAATATTTAACTCCAAAAGACTTCCCAACCATATAGGAAAAGTATCATTGATTTGGTTATTCCTAAGATCAGAAATTTCTAACACTGCACAATTGGCCAATGATTTAGGAATTTTTCCTTGTAATAGATTATGGCTCAAATCAACCATCCTCAAATCACTTCCATTCATGAAGGTATCTGGGGTTGTCCCAAAGAAGTTTTTTCCTTGCAAGCTTAACACTGAAAGTCCACCACTGAAATTGCCCAAACATTGAAGAAGCTCACCACTTAAATTATTGTCTGACAAATCAAGGACATAAAGACTACTCAAATTGCATATCCATGATGGAATTTCCCCTGTTAGATTGTTCTTTGAAATTAGATAGTGTCTTATTTTCGTGGATAGAGCTGGGATTGGTCCTTGAAGGAATTAGAATTGAGATCTAAAGTAAATGAATCACTAGTCCAGGGAAGAACAGTAGGATGTTGATCAAACCGAGGAAAAGAGTTTTTGGAAAGGTTTAAGTAGCTAAAATTCTTCATACTTGGGATCAATAGCCAGTTAGGTATGTTTCCATGTATTTTCTTTGGAGGAAAGGTCTAGGGCCTCCGAATGTTTTTGGTGTTTCAAGAAATTTGGAAATTCAGAAAGGTTGCATGAACACAGTCCTACAAACAAATTTTTTTCTGAAGTGATGTAAAAAGAGGCTTTGTTAAGCAATGATAACCCGTTTGATGAGAGATATAAAGTTTCCAAATTTTTTAGGCTAACAAGAAAAGTATCAAGCTCCATTTGTGCCACTAAAATTATTTTGAGAAAGCTTGAGATAGCCGAGTTGGGTCAAATTACCTAGTGAAGGTGGAATTTGACCTGAAAAATCGCAATAAAAGACATCCAATCTTTCTAACGAGCTGAGACTTCCAATAGAAGCAGGTAACTCACGCAAAAAGTTGTTAAATGCAAGGTCCAACCATTGTAGTTGGTTGAGATTACCCAATGAAGGTGGAATTTGACCAGAAAACTGCATTTGTAGACATCTAAAAATTCCAGTGACCTGGGATTTTGAAAGCTGGGAACTCCCAAAAAAAATTATTAGATGAAAGGAGCGATGAACGCAGTGTCTCTACACACCCATCTAAATATCAAACTAAACTTTTAAAATTAATTTCTTATGTTTATAATAATTTTTAAATAAACTCATTACAATAATTCACACAACCATTAATAAAAAATAGTGGCTGTAGTTTTCATTGCATTATATATACATATGTTATCAATGTCTTAGCCAAAAGAAAGCAATCAATACGTCACTTAGTCGCTGAAGACGATCAAGAAACGGCGAGTCAGAGGTCATCTAGTAAAAAACCAATATGGTTAGTCGAGTTAGTTCGGAACAAAGGCAACGTTTTTCCGTCTCAAGAGCAGCCATGGCAGGTACTTGACGGCTTCTGATATTCCGCTTCTGCTGGGCGTGACTGGCAACGAAGTTGTTCGGACGGTTCCTGGGAAAAAGAACATGGACCGCCAACCTGAGTGGGAGCCTAAGAGTCGGCTTTCAATTCAAGTTCAAAAGTTGGTGCAGTAAGTACTTTTTGCATGCAAACGGACACATGCCGCTGTGGAGGAACTCGGTGACTCATCATGACACTCATACTGGGTCCTCCAAGAATTAGATTTTGTGGAATGCTGAGTCCGTCAACCTTCCGGAAACACTGTCCTTTTCGGAGTATTTGTCGTCTGTTTCGAGCTTTGGCTCGGTTTCTGATGATGTTTTGCAAGTCTTGTCCGATGGGGCATCGGGTTCCGGCCCTGAGTCTCCCTTGTCAGTTGTGTCTCCGATTAAGCGTTCCGGGTTCTCCCTTTTATCTGCAGACAAGGTCCTCTTTCTTAACTTGTTAGATAAATTAATTAATTATGCATTATTTTGCTAAATCTTATGGATTAATTGATTTGGTATATTTGTTTATTAGTTCATTCTTTTCTTGTTTAGATGACGATCACATAGTCAGGGTCAGATACTGTGACTAAATTACTTAGCTATAATCGGAACATCATATCTCTCATGCACGCAAAATGCGTAGAGAATAAGCTGCTGTTTTGCAAATTTAAATAATGGCTAAGCTAAATGCCAGGAGAAAGGACAATTAATTTCGATTCATGTCATGATAAACAGGAAGTCATTTTAATCTAGGAAGAAGCTTATAATTGCCTCTATGTCACAGGTTTAGAAATTAGTCAGAAAGTGTAAGAAACGTACAATTGCGGTGCTTTCCCTTGTACGGATTTTATTTACACATCTTGTGTTGGAAGTGACATCGTTTGTGGTATATCTGCTCAGTTATCTTCTGTCGGAAGCGATTCCATCTTTGCGAGATTCACTTATTTATCTTGTTTTGGAGGCAGAATCATTTATTCAACATAAACTGAAATATCATGCCTTGGAATCAATCTCATCCGCCTGGAAGCTATTTAGTAATCTTGCTTTGGAGGCAAAATCATAGGTGCAGGATCTAGTCAAGAAAAGCAAGTGGAGCGCGCGTCCTTCTTGCTTTTGGTATTAGTGTTTATGCTTGTATTATAGGAGGAGCTACTACAGCAACGAGACAAGAATGTGAGAGGCAGCTGATTGGGGCAGTGGTGATTGTCTTCTCGGTGATCCAATGGACTATAACATCCGTTTATTTCGCACTACCAGATTTGGGAGTCGAGCAATTCCAGTGCATCAGTTTTGCTGCTACCCTTTTCTATAGCAACTCTGTTTCTTTTCAAAAAGGATAAGGATGCTACTGATTCATCACACGGTGTTTATAATAATTCATTAAGAAATTCGAGTGTTTCACATATTCCAGCTGTTGATCATGTGCCTAGCACAGCCAATCACTTCTTGTTGCTTATAATCCGGACCCCGATGAACCAGTTTAACTTGCTGAATGATTTGCTCTTGGTATCCAGCCCTGCCTCCCTTATGGCACCAGCTACTCGTCAAGTCAATCAGAAATACCAATAGCAGACTATCAAGCAGGTACAAATATCAAAGTTTCTGAGATATATAATAATTTCCTTAGATATATGATTGTAGTTCTTTTATTACAGGTTTGTCAGCTGCTTTGTAAATATAAGAAACCTTCACTTGCTGTGTTTTATCTTGTGTTGGAAGTAGCATCAATTTTTCTGTCTATTTGGAAAAAGTAAGAGGGGTTTCCTTCTTGCTGCATTTCTACTGTTGGCATTTGGTTTTGTTATGAATATGTATACTTGTTTTATGGGAAGAAGCAGAGGTGCAACCAGAATACATAGTCTGAGGCAGCTAGTTGAGACAGTGGAAGTTGCTTTCTCTGTGATCCGGGTGAGTGTTACACTCATTTATTCTATTCTGGTAGTATTGCATGTCAGGAACAATTTTAGTGCGCCGGTCTTGCCTCTAGTCTTCTCTGTAATTGTTGCTGTTTTTACTTTCAAATATGACGGGGAAGTTTCTGATTCGTCAAGCCACGCAGACGATGATTTATATGGAGATTTGCCTGTTAAAAATATTCCACTTTTTCAGGCTTTACCTCGCGCATCTAATGAGCTTTTTCCAACTGGTATGATGGTGGCAAGTTCGAACCCCGTGCCTCTACAATGGCACCAACCGCTGATTATCAACTCGATCTGTTTTAGGCAAGTTTACACGTTCCACAAAGGAAGAAGAAAACTGAACCGAACAGAAATATTGAAAGCTAACTAAATTTAATAACTGGAGAGGACAGTAGCCAAAAAAAATTAATAAACTGCGCAAATAGTAATATGTAATGTTCGTTTTTCTGATAAATTTATATTAGGCGGTTAGATAATCGCAAAGCTTTCTTTCAATTTTTGGGTCTAATTAGCGGAATAAAAATAACAAGCTGGGTGTTTGAGTAAATATCTTTTTTTTCTTTTAGATCTATCGAACTTTGCATTGGGGCTTTACCTTTTATTTTTCAAGAATCAATTTGTCATCTAATTAATCAATAAATTTGCCTCTAGTTAGTCCAGTTCATTAAAATTTTCCTTCACCGCATGTTGAATAGTCTGCATACGCGAGTGCATTTTTTCTAGAGATTTAGGCTGTCATGACTTTTAGACTATATATATCTCTAAAGTGTTTGGAAAAAGCAGAAACAGAGCTGTAGCAGAGGAGTGCAGAGAAGAAAACAGCAGTAAAATTATTTCTTAGCTTTTAAGACAGGAATGATGGAGGAGAGATGCATGGGCACCGTTTTAAGTCAACCAAAGTTAAACTGGCCAATTGGCCATGTCATTCGACTGTCAACATTAGTTTGGATGCATGTGACGATGATTTTAACTCGTAGTTGTTGCGTAAAAACCTTTGTTTTCTTTACTTATGTAATCTGTTCTCAAAATTATTATTATTTTTTTTTTAATGGTAGGCGTAGGAGCCTAATTCCTCACAATTATCATTTAAATAACATGTTAACTGCCAGCTGGAATCATTAGTATAAATACTCAAGTTGTAATCAGTTTTAGAAAAGAATAAAGAATACACTTTCCCAGAAACTTCTCGATGTTTCTCTTTCATTTTCCTTGCACTTTCTTACTTCCTAAACACTTTGTATTACATTTTCAATCACACATTATTACTACAATCGAGGTTCCTGGATGTGAAAACTATATACAAATATTTGGTAGTTTGTATCTTTTCTAGGTTCATATGCCAAATAATATTATGTGCTGCTTGGAGAGCCATTGGTTTGTCCATGTTCACTCGCAATGCGGATGCAGAAGCAAACGGCAGCTCGTCTATGTTGACGATACTGATATCTGGTGTTTAATTACCAAACACTATTAATTTTTTATTTAATATCTCAAGCTTCCATTTCATATTAACAGTGATTTAAATTTCAAAAGGCACCATAAACCAACTTTTAATATATAATACACCAATTTCTTATCTCTTTTTTTTTTTTAAAAAAGGAGAAATGTAAGGATCCATTAAAAAAAATCACACCGACATTATAATGACAATTTAAAGGGAAGAAAAAAACCGAGGACACATAATAGTGCATAGTCTTAAAAGAAAAACCTGTTATTTGAGAGATCCAATGATTCCAAATTTGTTAGATTGCCCAAACATGACGGAATATGACCTTGGAGATTATTGTTGTCGAGGTTTAGAACTTGAAGTCCCTTCAAATTTGCAATCGATGTTGGAATCACCCCATCAAATCTATTGCTTGAGAGAATAATGGCCGTGAAGGATATCGGGAATCTTGTAATATGTCATCATTCGCCCTTTGCGTTCAAGTGTCAATGAGTAATCATAAGTGCTAATTAGATCAGTGGACACTTGTCCATACGGAGGAATCACATCTTGCAGATATCTTAGCTCAGTTGTATTGACAATTTTCATGGCATCCCAACACAGGAAACTCTTTGATGGAAGCTTTCCAGTAAATCTGTTGTTAGAGAGGTCAATAATGTGGAGTTTAGAAAATCCACAATCAGTTCTGGGTTCTTTTATAATGCCATAAAATGTGTTGGATCGTAGGATGAGAACATTCAAGTTTGGAAGAGTTCCTAACCAAGAGGGAAAAGTGTCACTAATCTGGTTGTTCCCAAGATCAAGAAATTCCAACTTTGAACAGTTGACCAACGATCTTGGAATTCTTCCTTGAAAAAGATTATGGCTTAAATCAATTACTCCTAATCTACTTTCTTTAATGAAAGTATCTGGGATGGTCCCAAAGAAGTTATTCCCTTGCAAGTCAAGCACTGCAAGTTCATCACTGAAATTGCCTAAACACTGAGGAAGCAAGCCACTTAAGCTATTGTGAGACAAAACAAGGTTTTTAAGAGTATTCAAATTACATATCCATGATGGAATTTCCCCTGTCAAGCTATTGTTTGAAACTAGATAGAGAATGGTTTCCGGGGGTGGAACTGGGAGTGGTCCTTGTAAATTATTAGAGCTAAAATCAAAAGTCTTCCCTGGAAGAACAGCAGGATGCTGATCAAACCTAGTTAACAAGTTATGCGAAAGGTTCAAGGCGTTGAGATACTGCATACTAGGGTCTAACAACCATTTAGGTATTTTTCCATGAATTCTATTGGCGGAAAGGTCCAAGATCACCAAATGATGTTGGTTTTTCAAGAAATTTGGAAATTCAGTAAGATTGCATGAACGCAATCCTACATACCGAAATTTCTGTGAAGTGGTATTAGAAGTGGCTTTGGTGAGCAATGACAACCTATTTGATGAGAGAACTAAAGCTTCCAAATTTTTCAAGCTAGTAAGTAAAAAATCTAGCTCTATCATTCCTCTATAAGAATTCTGAGAAAGGCTAAGGACAATAAGTTGGGTAAGATTCCTGAGTGAAGATGGTATTTGACCTGAAAAATTACACTTACCGACATGTAATGCTTTCAATGACCTAAGATTTCCAATGGAACCAAGTAAGTCGCCCGAAAAATTATTAAATGTAAGATACAAAAGTTGTAGCCGGGTGAAATTACCAATCGAATGTGGAACTTTGCCCCAAAAACTACATGACCTCAGATCTAGTATCTTCAAAGAACTAAAATTTCTAGTCGACCATGGAAACTCACCTGAAAATTTATTGAATGAAAGGTGAAGTTCTTCCAAAGAAAAAAGATTTTGAATGGAAGTAGGCAACTCACCAAAAAGTCCATTACGTGAAAGGTCAAGTACTTTCAACGAACCAAGATTTCCAATAGAAGTAGGCAATTCACTAAAAAATCTATTTTGTGAAAGGTCAAGTTTTTTCAAAGAACTAAGATTTCCAATCGAAGTAGGCAACTCACTGGATAAAATATTTGCAGAGAGATCTAGTTCTTTCAAAGAATGAAGATTACCAATGGAAACAAGCAATTCACCCCGTAATTCATTTAGTGAAAGGTCCAAATGAAGGAGCTTGGATAAATTGCCAAATGAAGACAGAATTCTTCCTGAAATTTGAAAAGAAAAAAGAACGCACTACTTAAGTAGAAAATTAAAAATAACAATAGCTTTTAATAACGAATTTAACATTGCAAATAGCAATTTTCGAGTAAAATATATATGTATATTTAACAGTAACATGCATGTATATTAATTTAGGAGAAAATATATAAAATTTAATTACCTTCCAATTCACAGTTTCGCAGAGAAACAAACGTCAAAGAAGATAGATTTGTCAAGTTATGAGGTATCGTTGAACGAATAAAAGCATCACCAAGGTCAAGTATTTCTAGATTACTTAACTTCTCGACTAAATTTGCGAGATTGGGCTTCTGGAGTTCAAGTCTACCACCAGGACCATCATTTAGTGATAAATCAAGGGATACCAAATTAGAGAGCTCCAAAATTTCTGATAGTATTTGACCAGATAAAGAAGTTCCAGAAAGGTTCAAATATGATAACCTCGAAAGGTTGATGATTTCTGGTGGGATTTCAGACGAATTGAAGTCATTAAAAGCAAGATTAAGCCACTCAAGATGGACAAGCTAGAAAAGGCCGCTGCTAGAGTTGATAGAACCAAAAAGGCAGCTATTGGAGAGGTCAAGCTTGATGACATGACCAGTGTTCTTATCGCAATGAACGCCGTCCCAAGAGCAGCAATCAACATCACCTTCTTCTGGCTTCCATGATGCCGCTTTAGGACGACAGTCAAATTTCCAAGCATCAAGATCCCTATTGATGTGTCTCTCTTTGAATTCCAACAAAGCAGAGCGCTCATCATCGTGGCAAAGTGGCAGCACAGAAGAAGCAGTGAAGTTGGCGAATGTAAAATTAAAGATGAAGGAAAAAGCGAACTGCATAAATATTATGGATAAACATATAAAGGATAAACCCATAGTTTTCTCAAAGTAAAATCTGTTTAACTTTATAGATGTGAAGAAACTTAAAGGCCTTGGTTTGCTTTTATAGGCAAATTGCAGCAGTTCAAACATTATAATCATTGGACTCTTGTTTATTTTTTCAAGTCAACAAAAGTTAAGTCTTAATAATATTTATTATTTAATGTGATGCCATAAACATTTACTATTCTGTCACCACCGAAAACACGATTATAGCAAAAGTGAGGATTAATTAATAAGCGGAGGGAAACAATGAAAATGAGTAAATGCAAACAGTTGCATCAATACGGTGTCGGGCTGTTGGCTTTTTAATTCTAACTTTTTTTCCTTTTTTTACTTTTCACTTCACTTTAACGACACTCGTATGCATCCAGGATAGTGAGAAAAAGTACGTTCCTTTACACCCCTTTTTGCACATAAATCTACTCATAAAAGTATTACATAAAGGATTTCTGAATCTACACATTGCAATCAAGTGAATGCAATCTTGCAATCATTCATATTCCCCTTTCCACATAAATCTACTCCTAAAAGTGATGCTTACAATTATGTTCAGATTCACACCAGTATAGCAAAACCAACTTCTTTTAGATTTCCCAAATAGGCGCTGTTGGTTATTTCAGTCAGTTTTTGAAGCTGAAGATTCTGATAAGCTGAAAACAGAAGCTTTACAGAACACTTCCCAAAGGATCTTTGGATTAGAATCAATCAAGATGCCTCCCAAAGACAACCAGAAAGCTTAATGGATTAATGACCTATTACTAAGACTAGGATTGTGTTTAGAAACAAACAAAGAAACGAATTGAAATCAAGAAATCACAGAACACAACTATGTAACGTGGTTCAGTCAATTTGCACTGACTTACATCCACGGGGGAACAAACTTAACAGCTTCATTGATATGACTTCAAGACTTGATTACAGAGATTAACAAGCACTCAACAGGAACAAGAAAACTCTCAGTCTCAAGCTTTCTTTCTCTCGTTACAATGCTCTCTCTCTCAACCAACACACACGCCGTTTCCAGCTGAGCATCACAGCTTATAAACCACCTCAGAGGCTTCCCAGAAACGCACGTGAGGACCATGTGCAATAACGGCCCTTTAACAACCTTTTGTATGCACGTGTTCTGCTCGTGTTCTATTAACTTCAAAACGGCAAGACTGTATGTCGTTGTAGCAAGCAAAACATTTACTTCATAAAACGCAGTCTTTAAGTGTCGTTTTACTGAAGTTATCGAGCATCACAAAACGCAAGCTAACTCTGTCGTTTCATCCTCTTTGATTTGATTCACTGAATACACAACAAACTCCACCTTGAAGCAAATCATTCCTGATAAACTTCTTCCCCATTATCGTGTGCATTTCTCAGGAGCTGCACACTCCAGTCAAATCCAAGCAGAGGCTGAATTTGGCTGTAGGTACCACCTTTGTAAGCATGTCAGCTGGGTTACTGTCAGTGTGAACTTTAACCATTTTGATGACTCCTTTAGACACTTCATTCCTTATAAAGTGTAGCTTCACATCAATGTGTTTGGTTCTTTCATGGTGTACTGGATTCTTGCTCAGATAGATCGCACTTGAGCTATCACAATGAATATCAACAGACTGTTGCTTCTTCCCCAGTTCAGCTAGCATACCCTTAAGCCACAAGGCTTCTTTAACAGCCTCTGTAGCTGCAGTGTATTCAGCTTCTGTAGTTGACAAAGCTACAATGTGTTGAAGGCTTGCTTTCCAGTTGATTAGACATCCGTTTAGCATAAACATATAGCCTGTTAAGGATCTTCTTCTATCATTGTCCCCTGCAAAGTCTGAGTCTACATATCCACATAGCCCACCATTTCTGCCCTCAGTTCTCCCATATTGCAGTCCAACCCCCAAGGTACCCTTTAAGTATCTTAGAATCCATTTCACTGCATTCCAATGCTCCTTCCCTGGTGTTGCCATGTATCTGCTCACAAGGCTTAAAGCATATGCAAGATCTGGTCTGGTTAATACCATTGCATACATCATGCATCCAACAGCATTTGCATATGGAATTTTTATCATTTCAGATTTCTCTTCATCAGTCTGAGGACATTGCTGATTTGAGAGTCTGAAATGTGATGCCAGGGGTGTCATGACAGGTTTACAGCTTTCCATCCCAAAGGTGTCAAGTACCTTAGCTAGATACTTCTCTTGAGTTAGAAATATCTTTCCTTCCTTTCTGTTTCTCCTTATTTCCATGCCTAAGATCTTCTTGGCATGCCCTAAGTCTTTCATGTCAAATTCTGAGCTGAGCAGTAACTTCAAGGCATCAATCTCTTCTCTTTGTTTGCAAGCTATTAACATATCATCCACATATAAGAGCAAGTATATATGGAGATCTGCTTTTGTTGTTTTGTAGTAAACACAACAATCAAAGCTGCATTTATTGAATCCATGAGATGTTATGAACTCATCAAATCTGAGGTACCACTGTCTGGGTGATTGTTTTAACCCATACAGTGACTTCTTTAGCAGACACACATGATTTGGCTTCAGCTGGTCTGTGTACCCTTCTGGTTGTGTCATGAAGATTTCTTCTTGCAGGTTCCCATGCAGAAAGGCTGTTTTGACATCGAGTTGATCAAGCTCCATGTCATAAACTGCTGTTAGAGCCAACAAGACCCTTATTGATGCATGTCTAACCACAGGTGAGAATACTTCTTTGAAATCAATGCCCTCTTTCTGTGTGTATCCTTTAGCTACCAGCCTAGCCTTAAACCTCCTAGGTTCTGTAGCTGACACCCCATCTTTGATCCTGTATATCCATTTGCATCCCACTATCCTTCTATTATCAGGCTTTCTCACCAGCTCCCATGTATTGTTTCTGTAAAGGGAAGCTATTTCATCATCCATGGCTATCTGCCATTCAACCTTGCTTGTACTGTTAACTGCTTCTTTGTAGCTCTTAGGTTCTGTTTCATCAATTTCATGTGAGGTAGCAAGTGCATAAGCTATTAGATCTGCATAGCCATATCTCTTTGGAGGTCTGGTAGTTCTTCTTTCTCTGTCTTTTGCCAACTGATATTCTCCAAGCTCAGTTTGATTTTGGTGATGTTGATGTTCTGTTTGGTGTTCTTTATTTTCAGAATTATCTTCATCTGAATCTGCAGCTTCATTTGAAGATTTCTGAAATGGATGCTCCACCTCAAACTGTATACTTTCAGTACCACTATCTTGAGATTCAGCAGCTTCAGCTGGGTTTCCAGTAGTCAGCTCATCCTCCTCATTGAACACCACATCCCTGCTTGTTATGCATCTGGGTGGAGTTAGTTCTGAACACCACAATTTATAACCCTTCACTCCATCTGGATAACCTATAAACTGTCCCTTTAAGGCTCTAGGTTCTAATTTTCCCTGATTTATGTGTGCATATGCTGTACACCCAAATACTTTGAGATTATTGTAGTTTCCAGGTTTACCAGACCACAGTTCATAAGGAGTCTTGAACTCAATGGCTGCTGAAGGACTTAGGTTGACCAGTAAGCAAGCTGTTAACAAGGTTTCTGCCCAGAGCCCTTTTGGCAGCTTTGACTGAATCATCATGCACCTGACTTTATTCATTAAAGTTCTGTTCATCCTTTCAGCAAGCCCATTCTGTTGAGGAGTCATTCTCACTGTTCTATGTCTGCCAATGCCCTCACTAGCACAGAAATCATCAAACATCTGATTACAATATTCAAGTCCATTGTCTGTCCTTAGCTTCTTAACCTTCTTACCTGTTTGGTTTTCAACTAAGGCTTTCCAATCCTTAAACTTGCCAAATACTTGATCCTTTGTTCTGAGAACATACACCCAAACCCTCCTCGAAAAATCATCAATTATAGACATGAAGAATCTATTTCCCCCCATAGATAGGACTTGAGATGGCCCCCACAGATCTGAGTGAATGTAGTCCAGAATGTCTATAGTATTATGCTGAGATTTCTTGAAACTAGCTCTTGCAGACTTCCCTAGGACACAGTCTTCACAAAAAACTAATTCCCCAATCTTATTACTTCCCAGAACACCCTGCTTAGCTAGTTCTTTAAGGCCCTTAATGCTCATGTGCCCTAGTCTCAGATGCCATAATCTGGTTGCATCCATGTTAACCTTAGTGGATACACTGGATTCTCCAGTTACTACTTCACCATCTAAAACATATACTCCATCTTCTACTCCTTCATAAT
>NW_006262022.1:5763949-5765428 GCF_000493195.1 Citrus x clementina
CACTTCTTGTCATTTCAGCAATTTGCTCAGGAGTACGAGATGAAGACCCCTCTTTCTTGGTTGCTGGTTCAATGGCATCACCCAGCCCCTGTGTGATCAGCAGTGCTTCCATTTTCACTTTCCACATGTTAAAATCATTCTTTCCATTAAATTTTTCTAGATCAATTCTTGGAGCAGCCATACTTGGATCTAATCTTTCAATCCAGCTCTGATACCAATTGAAGATTCTGATAAGCTGAAAACAGAAGCTTTACAGAACACTTCCCAAAGGATCTTTGGATTAGAATCAATCAAGATGCCTCCCAAAGACAACCAGAAAGCTTAATGGATTAATGACCTATTACTAAGACTAGGATTGTGTTTAGAAACAAACAAAGAAACGAATTGAAATCAAGAAATCACAGAACACAACTATGTAACGTGGTTCAGTCAATTTGCACTGACTTACATCCACGGGGGAACAAACTTAACAGCTTCATTGATATGACTTCAAGACTTGATTACAGAGATTAACAAGCACTCAACAGGAACAAGAAAACTCTCAGTCTCAAGCTTTCTTTCTCTCGTTACAATGCTCTCTCTCTCAACCAACACACACGCCGTTTCCAGCTGAGCATCACAGCTTATAAACCACCTCAGAGGCTTCCCAGAAACGCACGTGAGGACCATGTGCAATAACGGCCCTTTAACAACCTTTTGTATGCACGTGTTCTGCTCGTGTTCTATTAACTTCAAAACGGCAAGACTGTATGTCGTTGTAGCAAGCAAAACATTTACTTCATAAAACGCAGTCTTTAAGTGTCGTTTTACTGAAGTTATCGAGCATCACAAAACGCAAGCTAACTCTGTCGTTTCATCCTCTTTGATTTGATTCACTGAATACACAACAAAACAAGAAATTAAAAACAGAAACAGAGGAGTGCCTGCAGTTTTATTTCGATATCCTCTGCTTTTGAATACTTCTGAGTTTTCTAAAAACGTTATAAGGAGATCATCTTGTTCCTTGGTATATATTTTATGGTTTTGTGTCACTGTTTTATTACTAGGAACAAGATGAGATAATACAAAATTTTCAGGAATCCAAATGGCAAAAACAAATTTTGAGATTACTCTGTAAAAATGTTTCAGGAATCCAAGTAATAAACATAAAATCTAAAATACGTTGAAAGTTTATAATGAACATAAAAAAGAAAACAAAGAAAGAGTACACATTACGCTGTAAGTCTTCAAAGAAAATTACTTACAGTTTCTGCTCCGTCTCCTGTTTCTCCTCATTCTTTTTTACTATCCCAAATTTCTCAATCACCCATGTTGAGTGCTGACAAAACAAATATTATTACTTACAATAAATAACTTAATCATGATAATTTTTTGTTCCCAAGTCCTTATTAAAAACCGTTGGACTATTCTCTTGTACTGGTGTTTATTGTATGTCTAATACATCAATTTTTATTTTTGTTTGAAGAAAAAATGAAAAAC
>NW_006262022.1:5765807-5832849 GCF_000493195.1 Citrus x clementina
ATGCTATTTTTGACCAAATAAATTGGGTCACAAAATTTTGATAAAATATAAAAAGATTAAAATGTCTTGACCAAAAAAAAAAAAAATCATTGATAACTACCCTAATATTTTATAGTAAAATACTTTTATCCTATTGAGATGCTGTACTATTTGTTTGTTGTACACATATCACTACTGAATTTTATATTAACACAAACACAACTTATTTCATAACCATAGCGACAACTTAAATACGAAAACAATATGTTTAACTAACATGAGGAAACAAAATTTTAAGTGTTTAACTCGTTAACCCCTTCAACTCGCAACTAACACGGATTTAACTCACCTATTCAGCTAACACAAATTTCACCTTGTCAATAAATGATTATTAATAAACACACTTTCTAAAATAATTAATTAATGAAAATAAACATGGATGTTTAGAGTTTGAACATTTTTTAATAAATTAAAGTAAACCCATAATTCCTACAAATTACAAAAAAAAAAAAAAACCTCTTTTGAATCAATTTTAAAAGTCAAAAAATTGAAAAAAAACGATTATTAACAATCTATTTGAAAAAAAAAATCTTTAATAAGATCTATCAAACTTGTTTGGGGGTTTATATTTACTTTCTTTTTCTATAATTTGTCATCTAATGGGTCGATAAATTAATTTGCTTCTTTTTTTCTCCTTCCCACTTGAATTTTCCTTCACGGCAAGTTGACTATTCTGCATACTCGAGCGCATGCCATTGTCTTGATGACTTTTAACTACAACTATAAAATTTTCGTCCACGGCATGTTTAATAGTCTGTGCTTACTCGAGGGCATTTATCGTTGAAGATGATATATATTCTTGCCTAGCGAGGGGAGTTTTAAAATAATCAATTGTTCGTCAAAAGTTGTTCCATCAATAATTGAACATCTCTTTGAACACATGTTGCCGTTAAAATGATATAGTCCACCCGAGAGTCACTGTCGCTCTTCTTTGTAAACTACTCACTCGTTGGTTGAGTGATAACAGCTCCTCAACTTAATTATTCTCAAGGTCAAGAATTCGAGTTTTATTCCCTTACATTTCTTACCTGAGCTACTAATGCACCAATTTGTAATGAGCTTTAGCTGATGGTTTCTGAGATGGGCTCTAATTAATGCACCTAAAATGTAACAAATATCTCACGTTAACAACCCAAAACTCCATAATTTCATGCAAAATCATTCTAGAAGTTAAAATTAGGTGTCAAGTCTAGAGAGAACACTGACACTTCTGTTCGATGTCTCTGTATTTTCTTGAACTATTAGTCATCATAGTAGAAGTGACAATTTTTCACGCGATCAGCGAATCCGACACAAACACCAGA
Organism: Citrus x clementina; assembly: GCF_000493195.1. NCBI lineage: Eukaryota > Viridiplantae > Streptophyta > Magnoliopsida > Sapindales > Rutaceae > Citrus > Citrus x clementina. Next base: position 5,767,151 of record NW_006262022.1, read on the forward strand.
AAAATTAATGAAATTTGGATTTACTAAAATTGACATGATTTTTAATTTAGATCACTTAAAAATATTTCATTTTATATCGTCGGATTCACTATAAATTGTCATAAATCATCATCAACAGACGATCAAGGCCTGCGGACAGAGACTCAAGACTAGAATTAGAAGTCTTCAAGTATCAAGTTTCGGTGATAGCAAGCGCAATTTCAGTCAAGTGGTTTAGGTCTTTGCATGTTCTATGCATATGTCGTGTCAGAAAATTATTTCTTAGTTTTTTAGATAGGGATGACGAAGGAGAGATGTATATATGAACACCGTTCTAAGTCAACTGAAGTTAAATTCGCCATATCATTATAATGGATGTTAATATCGCCAATTTGGAGTCAAAGTCATGCATTAATTGTATTTGCATCGTAAATTACCACCCCTATGAATGACTAGGACGTGAAAAAAGGCTCATGGAACATTGACTCGAGACTAGAGAGAATCTGTCTTTAATAAGGAGTATCAATTTAGGTCTTTGTCTTTATTAAATTTTGGTTCTTTTTTCTCCTTTACCCACTGTTACCACTTCACTTAACTTTTCCTTCACGGCATGTTGAGTACTCTGTATCCTCCAACAATGCCTTGAATAAGATCTTCTACTCCATCAGTGCTTGTGTGTTGCTAACTCTGTTGTCCGATGTCTCTGCATTTTCTTCAACTCTATACCCTCCCGTGTAATTAAGGAGGATTAAAGTAAAAGAAAATGATAGAACCAGTTCTTGTTAACTGAGCTAGAACTCAAATGCAGAGAGCAACAAACTTTGGTAGCTGTAAAAGCTTATTTATTGAATACTGAACTGAGGCTTTTATACAACCATTACAAACAGGATCCAAAGTGCTAAGATTAAGGAAGAACAATTCAAAAACAAATCTTCACCCTACAAACCAGGGTTTATTCAACACGAACTAACAAACTCAGAAACTAAAGAGATAATCTGTTAAGACTTAGTTAGCAAATACCTAACAAATCCTCCCTTAAACTGAACTGCAAAATTTACAGTCAGTTTACCTCTTGAAAGATGCATACTCCAAGTTGTCCTCTCATCTTCAAGAACAAATCCAACTTCAATGGTTTTGTCATAATATCAGCTAATTGGTCTTTAGAGCCACAATGCACCAAATCAACTACACCATCTCTAGTTAATTCTTGAAGAAAATGGAATCGAATATCGATATGCTTACTCCTACCATGTATTACAGGATTCTTCGAAAGCTTAATAGCAGAACTATTATCACAGAAAATAGTGCATTTACTTTGATTGAGACCAAGTTTCCCTAGAACCCTCTGCATCCAAATACTTTGACAGCATATGAAGCAGCAGCTATAAACTCTGCCTCTGTTGTAGAGAGTGTCACAACTGGCTGTTTCTTGGAACTCCACGCCACAGCTCCAAAACTCAGTTTAAAGACATAACCTGAAGTGCTTTTTCGATCCTCAAGATCCCCGGCATAATCACTGTCAGAGAAAGCAACCAAATTTTCCTCACATCCTTTCTTGTATAATATTCCCATCTCTGTTGTTCCTTTCAAGTATCGAAAAATTCTCTTCACAACTTGTTGATGCAACTCAGTCAGTGCCTCCATAAAACGACTTATTAAGCTCACTACATACATAAGATCAGGTCTGGTGGCAGTCAAATACATGAGACTACCCACCATTTTCTTGTAAGTGGTGGAATTAACCTTTGCACCTCCTTCATCTTTCACAAGTCTACAGCCAGGCACAATATGATTTTTCACAGGATTACAATGCTCCATTCCGAACCTTTCAAGTACCTCATTAGCATACTTTCTTTGGCTTATGAAAATTCCAACTAAACCCTGCACCACCTCTAATCGGAGGAAATATTTCATTCTTCCCAGATTAGACATTTCAAACTCTTGCTTCATTGACTTCTTGAACTGCTCAAACATCTTCCCATCATTCCCAGTAAAAATGAGATCATCAACATACAAGTTGACTATAAGGATTCTTCCATCTCCACCATTCTTTTTGAACAAAGTGTGCTCACTTGAACACCTTTCGAACCCTTCTTTGATGAAATAGGACTCAATTTTACTGAACCATGCTCGTGGGGCTTGTTTGAGCCCATACAATGCCTTCTTCAACCGATAGACTTTGTTCTCAGCACCCTTCACTTCATAACCTCGTGGCTACTCGATGAAAACTTCTTCAGTTATCTCACCGTGCAGGAAAGCACTCTTAATATCAAGCTGAAACACCTCCCAATCTCTGCTAGCAGCTTGTGCAAGAATTAATCTAATAGTATCCCAACGAGCAACAGGGGCAAATACCTCAGTATAATCAATGTCGACTTGTATATCCTTTTGCTACGAGCCGAGCCTTGCATTTGTCCACTTCTCCCTTCTCATTCAGTTTAGTTTTGAAAACCCACTTTACACTTATTTTCTTGGCTCCTCTTGGCAATTCTGTCAACTCCCAGGTACCATTTCTTTCGATAGCTTGAATTTCCAAGTCCATGGCATCTCTCCAAGTAGAACTTTTAGTAGCCTCTTACAACGAGTTGCTTCAGTTGTTTTCTCCCAGCTCCACTTTTCTTCTTCTTCAAACATCACATCCCGACTTATGACAATCTTCTTAGATTTAGGATCATACATTCGAAAGGCTTTCGATTCTTCACTCACCCCTAAAAACACACACTTGAAGCTCTTATTGTCAAGTTTCTTCCTCTTGATGTCTGGTATGTGAACATGTCCGATACAACCAAACACTTTGAAATACTCCACAAAAGGCTTGAGTCCACTCCCTGTTTCTTCAGGTGTTTTGTCTTTCACCGCTGAGGTAGGACATCGGTTGAGAATATGCACTACCCAATTTACAGCTTCCGGCCAGAATTCCTTAGGAACTCCTTTGTCAGTCAACATGCACCGCACCATGTTCAACAAGGTTTGGTTCTTTCTCTCTGCAGCCCTGTTTTGTTGTGGGGAGAAGGCTGCAGTGAGTTATCTGGCGATCCCATTTGAAATGCAATATTTGTTAAACTCCGATGAGGTGAACTCCCCACCTCGGTTAGTACGTAAGCAAGAAATATAATTCCATTTCTCTCTTTCTACCATGCTTTTGAAATTCTTAAATATAGCAAATGCCTCTGACTTAGCATGCAAGAAATAAGTCCACATCTTACGACTATAATCATCTATAAAAGTGAGTATATACCTCTTGTGGCTATTTGATTCAGGAGTGATAGGACCACAAATGTCAGAGTGCACAAGTTGCAATGGTTGATAAGCTCTCTATAAACTTTTCTTGGGAAAAGGGTCATGGTGCTGCTTGCCAACAACACAATCAGTGCATAATTTCACAGAAGGTTTGAGAATCGGCAAATCCTTCACCAGCGTTTTGTATGCCAAAGTTCTCAGACCTTTAATGTTCAAGTGTCCAAACCTCCGATGCCACAGATGAGTTGTTGTGTCCTCGGATGCCATTTGAAAACAAGCTTGTCCTGGAGCATGAGTAAGTGCAAAAGCACACAATATAAACATCCTATTTACTGACATGTTTGTTTGCATAATTAACCCTCTCATTGGGTAATAAATCTTGCATACAGCATGTTGATGCGAGATTCTGGTTACGCTCTTCCTACGACCAGGATATCTGCTCGATCAACCTCACCTCGATCAGGATCTCTCCTTGTATGCTTTCTTCTCCAAGTATTCATGCGTCCACAGAAACAAGTCAGAGCACGCTGGTTGTTTTCCCGGCGTAAACCCTCCGACGCTCAAGTCAGATATGAAGGCTCTGGGAACGCTTGCCACAGATCTTATGGCTTTTTGATAGTTTCACTTCTTTAGAATTTCCTTTATCTCTGTTATAATCTCAAAATTGCTAACCCTTTTACCTTTCGTTGGCTACCTTTTTATAGGCCACTTCTGAACTCGGGCCTCCCCTCCATTCGCGCTCGTTATCCTCCCACTTCTCGAAAGTGGATTCCCTATTTCTGTAGTCGTGGGTGGTTGCGTGGCCTTCGTGCCTAGATTCTCGGACTGGAGAGCATGCCTCACTAACTGTCGTTGACCGGGTCTCCTCGAATCAACACTTAGCAGGAATACAGCAGGAATGGCTTTATGCTTCTTACAGGAAATTGGCCTCGCGGATGACGTGCTCGTGGATGAGCAGGATATTCCTGCTCCTGCTCTCCGGGATACCAGGCTCTTACGGGACACACCGGTTCGCAGAACTCTGCCATCAGATATCTGTTCATCATGCCTGGTCTCGTCGACGTATTTCTCCCAAACACAACATATTGAATCACAATGGCCAAATCTTTTTCTTAAAGCTGTCCAATACTAATCAATTACTCTTTAGCTCGGGAATGTAAAATACCTCAATGATCACCTAAGTTTTTCCAAGAACTTGTATCCTGATGTTTCCTTTTCCCATGACAGCTATTTTTGAATTTTGCCGAGTTTTACAATTTTCCTTAATGACTCATCGAGCTCAATAAACCACCTCTTATCTCCACTCATGTGATTGCTGCAGCTGGAGCCCAGAAACCACACCTCCTCTCTTTTGGAATTATGCATCTCAACATAGGACATCAGTAGCATTTCTTCATCTTTATCCAACTCAGCGTAGTTGATATTTTTGTCCCAGCTAGGACATTCATATCTAAAATGTCGTAACTTGTGACAGTGAAAACATTCAACGGTGGCTTTGTCAACAGGTTGTCTTCCTCGACCTCTTCCTCTTCCTTTGAGATTTCCACGACCTCTACCTCTTCCTCCAAGCTTGTCTTCCTCACTTGCGCCAAGCCTCTCACCACTTGTGACCTTCAAAGCTTGCTCATTGCCACCATTTTTCTAAAACTTCTGCTCATGAACAAGCAGTGAGCTCTACAGCTCATCCATAGAGAGATGATCAATATCTTTTGACTCCTCAATGGAACATACAATGTAGTTGAATTTTTCAGTGAGAGTACACAAGATCTTCTCAACGATTTTCACGTCCGGCATATCTTTTCCAATATTCCTCATGTCATTGGCTACCAACATCACCCTTGAAAAATAATCAGTGACAGACTCACCTATCTTCATCTCCAGAATCTCAAATTCTCTGCGAAGAGTGTGAAGTTGAGCACGTTGTACTCTGATGTTTCCTTGATATTTTCTCTTCATTGAATCCCACAACTGCTTGGATGTTCTCTTCTGAATGATGGTCTTTAGAATTGGCTTGTCAATTGCTGAGAAGAGATAATTTTTTGCCTTCAGGTCTTTTAGTTTTAAATCCTCCAAGGTTTTCCTTTGTGTAGCCATCAATGTCTCTCCTTCAGCAGGCTTAGTGTATCCTGTTTCGATGATGTTCCAATATTCTTTCGATCTCAAAAGGTTTTCAATCAACATGCTCCAATTATCGTAATCTCCATCAAACTTGGGAATGTTTGGTTGTGCAAAGTTGCTAGCTTTGGCAACCATCTCTCTTTCACTCTACTCACAATGTTTTACTCACACTTTCTTACAATATGGCCCCTTTGTGAAGCTCTGATACCACTATTAACTGAGCTAGAACTCAAATGCAGAGAGCAAGAAACTTTGGTAGCTGTAAAAGCTTATTTATATAGCCATTACAAACAGGAATGATCCAAAGTGCTAAGATTAAGGAAGAACAATTCAAAAACAAATCTTCACCCTACAAACCAGGGTTTATTCAACACGAACTAACAAACTCAAAAACTAAAGTGATAATCTGTTAAGACTTAGTCAGCAAATACCTAACAATTCTCCCTATTTGTTGCACTAGCTATGAGATTTCAATATTACAGTAATTATTGGCCAAAAACATAATTTATTATGTGAAAACTACTCGATGCAAATATTTGGTAGTTTGTATCTTTTCTAGGTTCATATGCCAAATAATATTATGTGCTGCTTGGAGAGCCATTGATTTGTCCATGTTCATTCGCAATGCGGACGCAGAAGCAAACATCAACTCGTCTATGTTGATGATACTGATATCTGATCTTTAATTACCAAACACTTTTAATTTTTTATTTAATATCTAAAGCTTCCATTTCTTATTAATAGTGATGTAAATTTCAAAAGGCACCATAAACCAATTTTTAATAAATAATACACCAATTTCTTATTTCTTATTTCTTTTCTTTTTTTTAAAAGGAGAAATGTAAGGATCCATTTAAAAAAATCACACCAACATTATAATGATAATTTAAAGGGAAGAAAAAAACCGAGGACACATAATAGTGCACAGTCTTAAAAGAAAAGCCTAATTGCATTTAGTTTCTATGTATCCCCTTCTTCCTTGTTGCCATTTGCTGCATTCCCAACTTGTCCAGAAACCATCCGACAATTACGGTGCTAAAGTTGAACCCGAGAACCAATCCTGTAACAAGTCCACCTGCACAGCCTATCAGAATGATTTTCCCATCAAATGCGCCTGAAAACTATGACACTGAAACTAAAATTTATCAAATTGACTCATAAATTACAACCATGCAACTCTGGAACCTGAAAATCAATATTCAGCAAAACTTTAATAATTCTTGCTCTAGAATCAATATAATCTATAGCCAAGATAAACCTCCATTATTTCTCTTTCACCAAATAAGTAGAAAACCATTTATCAATAAATAAGTAAATAGTTTACCCAGAAAATACTTTTTTCTTTTTACCCAAGGTGTGACTGCTTTAGCCTTTGGTAATCTATCTAGAAAACTTATAAAGTAGTTTGGGTCACGAATAATGACTCTGTTTGGGTCATGAATAATGTCTCTGAATTCACTTGGCTCGATAACTTCAGGAGATTAAAATAGACCAAATTAATTACTTTTCACCTTTTACAATTTTACTTACATTGAGAATCCTCATTTGGCAAAACTAAGAGGCAAATTCCAGATTGGGAATTGTCTGAGACATTTCTGAAATACAATAGATGAAGCAAAAGTGAGGGGACCATACTGGATACTACCCTTCGGATCATTGAATTAATAAATTTGTCTGATTTACCCTTTTTTCTTTTAATCATCTTCCTGAAGTGTCATTTCAGGAGATATTAGGAAAATCTGAGATGCAAGCAATGAATTCCGAGAAAGATGAATTTTAGCAGAGAATCTCAATCAACTACCGTTGGCATGCGCACGTGGGAGAGAGTTTTGGATGAAAGAACCTGGTCTCATGCTCCTCACTCCGTTGTAATTCATGAGAATTATTGTGCTAAAAGACTTAGGTCATTTATCTAAAAGGAGAAATAAAAACAAATAATTAAACTGCTGAAGAATTCGTGTTTTTTATAAAACAAAGTTGTTTACATTATTTATTTATCATTAATCTTTTAGTTTAGGAGTGTCGTTTTACATGTGTCTTTATTATATTGGTTCATGCTCCCAACATTGTCCCCAATTATATGCATCTATCATTTCTGAAAAAACAACGAAGAGGTGCATACTTCTTGGAGTACATCATTTGCTACTAAAACAATTCACGAGTGATTTATATTTTTGTGGGTGTAATAAGGAAACAAATGTGCCAATTGGCGTCCACAATGGTTATACTTCTTCGAACGATGTATAGATCTGCACTAAACAATGGTTAAACTAGTCATAGACACATTTAGAGACCTCATGCAAGTAAATTATTGACCTACACAATGCAATCAAGTTAATGCAATCCTACAATTATTCGTATTCCCCTCTTCCATATAAATCTACTGACTAAAGTGATACGTTACTCACGTGAAATAACCGGTTGCTGCTTGATGCTTACAACTATGTTTAGATTCATACAAGTATAGCAAAATCAAATGCTGACAAACGAAATGCAGCAAGAAGACTACTTCTCGTACATTTCCCAAATAGATCCTGTTGGCTATTTCACTCGGTTTTCAAAGCAAAACAAATAAATAAATAAATAAATAAAAACCGAAACGGAGCTAAAACAGAGGAGTGCAAAGAAGAAAATAGCTTGTGCAATCCTTTAGCAAAAAACCCAAAAAAAAAAAAAAGTGGCTACTGTTTTTCAGTATCCTCTGTTTTTGAGTACTTTGATTTTTCAAAAACATTATAAGGAGATCATCTTGTTCCTCGTTATTAATTATATTATTAATTTTTTGGGTCACTAGTTTAACACTCGGTACGATATGAGGTGATAAAAATTTTCCAGAAATCCAAGCGGTGAAAGTAAATTCTGAGATAGGATGAAGGTTTTATTCTCTATAAAACAATTTCAGGAATCCAAGTGTTAAAATTCAATTCTAAGATAGGATGAAAGTTTAATTCTTACATGAAGAAAAAAAAAAAAAAAAAAGTTGTAAACGTTATGCTAGAAGTCTTCAAAGAAAGTTACAGTTTCTATACGTCTCCTGGTTCTGCTCAACTCCACCCCCCCCCCCCCCCCCCCCCCCCCCCCCCCCCGCGGGATCCCAAATTTCTATATGAACCATTAGCCTACTGTTTTGTCAAAACTGATGCATTTCAAGCAAAATCACCCCTTATACTGAAGTTGACTTAATGTGATACAAGCAATTTTTTATTTTTTATAAAAAGAAAAACATAAATTTCCATTAAAATAACCACAACAGTATTACAATAACAGACTTAAAAACGGTATAACAATGACAGATTTTAAAGCAATCAAAACATATTACAACGATAATTTAAAGAAAAGAGAAACGCGTACACATGCTAGTGCTTACTCTTCAAAGGAAAAAGCCTGATTACATTCAGTTTCTAAGTCTCCTCTTTCTCCTCATTGTTTTTTGCTGCATTCCGAATTTCTCTAAAATCCATCCGACTATTCCTGTGCTGAAGTTGAACCCGAGAACCAATCCTGCAACAAGTCCACCCGCATAGCGTATCAGAATGATTTTCCAGTCAGGCGCCTGAAAACAGAGACTCTTCTGAGCCGTCAATATGATGATCCTGATTTGTTGGAGGTTCAGAATTCTCACATTCTTTGGACAAAGGCCTTCCACACAATCCCGGGTTTCCATCGAATGAACTATTGTCAAATTCAGGAAATTGGTTTCCTTGTGGTATGGGTCCAGTGAGATTGTTGTGTGAGACATTAAAGAATTCAAGGAATGTGAGATCAACTAGTTGTTGAGGAATCTGTCCTGAAAACCTGTTGTTTGAGAGATCCAACGACTCCATATTTGTTAGATTGCCCAAACATGATGGAAGATGGCCTTGGAGACTGTTGTTGGCGACGCTGAGAACTTGAAGTCCTTTTAAATTGGCAATTGATGTTGGAATCTCCCCATCGAATCTGTTGCTCGAGAGAACAATGCCCGTGAGGAAATTTGGAACCTTGTCATATGACATCATTTGGCCTTTGTTGCTTATTTGCAATGAGTAATCATAAATGCCATATTCCTCGCTGACATACGATGCTCGTAAAATCACGCCTTGCATGTATTTTAGCTCACTTGTATTAACAACTTGCATAGCATTCCAACACTGGAAGTACTTGGATGGAAGCTTTCCAATAAATCTATTGCTAGAGATGTCAATAATGCGGAGTTTAGGAAATCCACAATCAGTTCCAGGTTCCCTTATAATGCCATGAAATTTGTTGGATTGTAGGATGAGAATATTCAAGTTTGGAAGAGCTCCTAACCAAGAGGGAAATGTGTCACTAATCTGGTTGTTCCCAAGATCAAGAAATTCTAAGTTTGAGCAATTGACCAGAGATCTCGGAATTCTTCCTTGTAATAGATTATCGCTTAAGTCAATCATCCTCAACCACTCTACCCCTAAGAAGGTTTGAGGAATGGTTCCAAAAAATTTGTTGTGCTGTAAATTTAATATTGAGAGGTGATTACTGATATTTCCTAAACAATGAGGAAGCAAGCCACTTAAGTTATTGCGAGACAAATCAAGGCCTTCAAGAAAATTCAAATTGCAAATCCATGGTGCAATTCCCCCTATCAGGCTATTGTTTGAAATTAGATAATTCCTGGTTCGTGGGGGTGGAATTGGGAGTGGGCCTTGCAAAAAATTAGAACTAAAATCTAAAGAAAATGGTCTGTTACCCCATGGACAAACAACGGGATATTGATCAAGTCCTGTTAACAAGTTATGGGAAAGGTTCAGGGAAGAGAAATTCTGCTCTAACAACCATTTAGGTATCTTTCCATGAATTCTATTAGAGGAAAGGTCAAGCACGGCCACATTCTTTTGGTTTTTCAAGAAATTTGGAAATTCCGTAAGATTGCATGAACGCAGCCCTACTGTACCAAATTTTTGTGAAGTGGTACTAGAGGTGGCTTTGGTGTGCACTGACAACCTATTTGATGAGAGATATAATACTTCTAAATTTTTTAGGCTAATAAGAAAAACATCCAGCTCCATTCCTCCACTAAAATGATTCCGAGAAAGGTCAAGGCAGCTAAGTTGGGTAAGATTCCTAAGTGAAGAAGGAATTGGACCTGAGAAATTGCAAGAAGAGATATCCAAAGTTTCCAATGACCTAAGATTGCCTATAGTAGAAGGCAAGTTACCCGAAAAATTGTTAGATGCAAGCCCCAACCATTGTAGTTGGGTTAGATTACCTACTGATGGTGGAAGTTTTCCCAAAAAACTACATGACTCCAGGCTTAATCTCTTCAAAGAAGTTAAATTTCCAGTGGAGACAGAAAAATCACCCGATAATTGATTCCCTGAAAGGTCAAGTTCTTCCAAAGAAGGAAGATTTCCAAAGAAATCTGGCAACTCACCAGAAATTTTATTCCCTGAAAGATCAAGTATTTCCAAAGAAGGAAGATTTCCGATGAAAGCTGGCAAATCACTAGAAAAATTAGTCTTTGAAAGAACTAGTGCTTTCAAAGAACTAAGATTTCCAATGACAGCAGGCATGTCACCCGAAAATACATTCAGTGAAAGGTCTAGTTTTTCCAAAGAACTAAGATTTCCAATGGAAGAAGGCAGCCTACCTGATAATTCATTTGTTGAAAGGTCTAGTTCTTTTAAAGAACCAAGATTTCCAATGGAAGCAGGTATCTCACCCGATAATTGATTCGATGAAAGGTCTAAATAGATGAGCTTTGATAGATTACCAAGTGAAGACGGTATTCCTCCTGTTTTTTTTTTAAGAAAAAAAGCGAACATCAGTGTTGATGCTGAAATCTGCTCGCCTCTTGACTGACCAGATTCTTTCACCAACGTTTGTGTTATCTACTGTTGCTCGTTCACTGGGATTGGAATCGTCCTCCTTTCTCTCAATAGACCTGCACTCACTAAAAATGGATTAGAGATGCCGGTGGTTTTGCCGGCGTAAACCCTCCAATGCCTAAGTTAGCACAAGGTGTTTACGGGAAAACAGTGTAATTTGGATTCCAGGAGTTTATTAAAAAATTGTAAGGAAATGGCCTGGTTGCAATTTGGCAGCGTTTTCCCTCTCTCTTTTTTTCTATCCCCATCTTCATCGATTTCTTCCTCTTTTATAGCCGATGTCCCCATGTTCCCATTTGCCCTTCACCCCACCTTTTTCGGGTAGTGGTAGCCCCTCCCGGAACTCTAACCGCTGCATTATGGGCAAATGTGGGATCTTGCATCTCCCGCAACGGTTCTGGGAACAGCGCAACTACCGCGATTCTGTGGGATCGTGTTCCTGTTTTTTTGGGGGACGGGTACCGGCTCGGTATATACCTCTGGTTGGTAATCGCCTATGATTGGTTCATGCTTGTCCCCGTGTTCTGCTCGTACTATTTGGCCGAGGTGATCCATGCCGGGGTGGAGATTAGTAGCATGACCGACTTGGTGCTTTTATTTACTTAACACCAGTCCCCCAGTTTCTGGTCTTGCGAGTGAAATGAGTTAAGAGTGGAAATTGATATTTGAGTCTTACCAACCCGGGGGCTTCCCACCTGGTCCTCTTGTTAACTGGGACGGACCTGAGGTACCATTTTTCTTCTGGGGAGACTCCGACTTGAGCATGGGCCTCTCCGAGTTAGCTGCTTTTGTTCAAAGAGTCTCCTTCAGGCTGGCCACAATGGTCTCGTGTTACAAGACCGTGTCCGCGCGTCATGAGAGGAAGCTTCAAGCTGATAACCAGGAGTTGAAAAAGAAAGCTGAATCTACTGATCGGTCCAAGGAGAAGCTGGCCGAGCTGAACAAGCAGCTTACGGAGCTTGAGGAGAAAGTTACGATTGCTGAGTCTACTTCCTCCAAGCTTGAAGGTGAGTTGGGTGATCTGAAATCCGATCTTCAGGCTACTCAAAGTGAAAGAGATACTCTGAGGACCGCCCTTGAGGGAGAGATCAAATCCCTGAGTGACCAGCTGGCTGAAGAGAAAGGTAAATCCGCTGATGTGGATGATCGGTTGGATGCTGAGTATAACTCCGGGGTTGCTTTCAGCTATAAGTGCATCATGTCTGTACTCAAGGAAGAATACCCCGAGCTCGACATGTGCAAGCTGGAATCTGGGGTGGAGAGGTATATGACTGGGGCCGGCCAGGGAGATAAGGAGCAGGATGAGCAGGAGCAGGTGGAGGTTCCTTTGAATGGGGAGCAGGAGGGTGAAGCTGGGCAGCGTGCTTTTGAAGTGGGTCAGGGGTCCATGCCTCCTCCTCCCGATGTTGCTGATCTTCCGCCTCCCGAGATAGCTGACCCTTCACCTGCTGAGGCCGTTGATTCTACTAATCCTTAGGTCTATTTTTGTGAAGACTGTAGTTTTTCATTTGCCCTGTAAACATTTGAATTTTTTTTTTAAATGTTCTCTATTGGCTTTCTTATCTGGTTTCGCCTGTTGGTTCTTTAGTGCATCGAACAGGAATAGGCATCCGTTTGCCTTGGTAAAAATTTTCGCAAAATCGCCTGCTGGTCTTTGGTGACTGAGCAGGAGCAGACACATATTTGCCTTAGTAAAAGTCTCATAAATTTAGCTGCTGTCCCTTCGTTGTCCGAGCAGAAGTAGGCACTTTCTTGCCTTAGTAAAATTTTCATAAATTAGCTGTTGGTCTTTCGTTGACCGAACAGAAGCAGACATTTTCTTGCCTTCGTAGAATTTTCGTAGATTAGCTACTGGTCTTTCGTTTGACCGAGCAGAAGCATGCACTTTCTTGCCTTCGTAGAATTTTCGTAGATTAGCTGCTGGTCTTTTGGTGACCGAGCAGAAGCAGGCACTTTCTTGCCTTACTAGATTAGCTGCTGGTCTTTCGTTTAACCGAGCAGAAGCAGGCACTTTCTTGCCTTAGTAGATTAGCTGCTGGTCTTTCGTTTGACCGAGCAGAAGCAGACACTTTCTTGCCTTACTAGATTAGCTGCTGGTCTTTCGTTTGACCGAGCAAAAGCAGGCACTTTCTTGCCTTTGTAGAATTTTCGTAGATTAGCTGCTGGTCTTTTGGTGACCGAGCAGAAGCATGCACTTACTCGCTTTAGTAGATTAGCTGCTGGTCTTTCGTTTGACCGAGCAGAAGCAGGCACTTTCTTGCCTTAGTAGAATTTAATGTGTTTGCTAACAGACGAGTTCCATACTGAATTCATCTTTATTGAATTTCGAATGCGTTACAGAAACATGGAATATATGTGTGTGTCACAAATCACCGTGTTCGTAACAGAAATAACTTATCCAAATGAAAACTAATAGAGCACTTTGCTTACTGGAAGTACTTTTTCAAGTGCTCGGCGTTCCACGACCTCTTCACCTCTCGTCCGTCTGGATACGCCAGCTTGTAGGCTCCTGGTCCAGTTGCTCGTATCACCCTGTATGGGCCTTCCCATTTTGGTCTAAGAGCTCCATGGTTGGGATTCCTGGTGTTTTGGTTCACCTTCCTGAGCACCCAATCTTCTGTTTGGAACTGCCTCACGCGTACGTTCTTGTTGTAATAACGCATAACCCTTTGCTGACACTGGGTCACTTTCTGCGAGGCCCCTTCCCTTTTCTCCTCAAGTAGGTCCAGGCTTAAGCAGATCTGCTCGTCATTTTGCTTCTCAGTGAAATATTCCGTTCGATGTGTCCCCACTCCAATTTCTGCTGGGACTACCGCCTCATGACCGAAAGCTAAAGCGAACGGGGTTTCCCCCGTGGCGGTTTTGTGAGTTGTTCGGTATGCCCATAACACTCTTGGTAGCTCGTCAACCCAGGCTCCCTTCTTCTCTCCCAACCTAGTTTTCAAGAGCTTCTTTATCACTTTGTTGACCGCTTCCACCTATCCGTTTGCCCGGGGGTGAGCGAGGGTGCAGAACTTCAGATCCACCCCCAAATTTTGGCAAAATTCCCTGAAGTTGCCGTTGTCAAATTGCTTCCCGTTGTTTGTAATGATGGTATAGGGAATCCCGTATCTGTAGATGATGTTCTTCCAAATGAAATCAGTTGTCTTTCTCTCCGTGATTTGGCTGAGGGCCCCCACTTCCACCCACTTGGTGAAGTAGTCTATTGCCACAATTGCATGTGTCGCCGCTCTCCGGCCCTTAGGTAACGGACCAATCAAGTCGATTCCCCACTGAGTGAAAGGCCACAGGGATGTCATAGTGGTCAGCTTTTCTGGGGGTTGTGCAGGAACCTCAGAGAAGCTTTGGTAGGTTTTACAGTTCTTTGTCATCCTTTTCGCATCCTGGTGCATGGTTGGCCAGAAGTATCCTTGCCGAAGTGCCTTGAAGGCTAAAGTTCTTGCCCCCGAATGATTGCCGCATATTCCTTCATGAATCTCCCTCAGTACATAATCTGCCTCCTCCTCATCCACACATCTCAAAAGGGGCAAGGTGAACCCTCGGCGATACAACACTTCATCTAGTAGCGTGTACCTCGCTGCTCGGCATTTTAACTTTCTTGCTTGCCTTTTGTCCTCTGGTAAAACTCCGTCGCGGATATATGCGCGAATCGGGTCCATCCAGGATTCTCCAGTGCTTACTCTCATCACCTCCACTTCCTCTCCTATACTCGGCGAGGTCCTTACCTCTAGTGGGACCGACTTAGGTAATTTCGGATCTGCAATTGCGGCCATCCTAGCCAACATATCTGCTCGGTAATTCTCATTCTGGGATATCTGCTTTACCTCCACTTCTTGGAAAAGCCCGACCATCTGCCTTGCCTTTTTCAAATAAAGACCCATCTTCTCTCCCCTTGCTTGGAACTGATCGTTGAGCTGATTACATACCAATTGGGAATCTGCTCGAATTTCTATCCTCTCTGCTCTTAAAGCGTGTGCAAGTCCGAGCCCGGTGATAAAGGCTTCATATTCAGCTTGGTTGTTTGTGAGCTGAAATTCGAACTTCACTGCATATGTTATTTCGGTCCCTTCTGGGCTCCGTATTACAACTCCTGCTCCGGATCCTTGCTCACTACATGATCCATCAACCATTATCAACCACACCCCCTCTGTTTTCTCCTGCTCTATTGGTTGCTCCTCCCGAACTTCTTCCCCTGGCTCCGCTCGGTCAACCATAAATTCTGCCAGTGCTTGGGCTTTGATTGCTCCTCGGGGTTTATAGGAGAGGTCAAATTCACTTAGCTCCACAGACCATTTTACTAACCGACCAGATGCATCTGGTTTTTGAAGTGTTTGCCAAAGAGGCTGGTCAGTTATCACAACAATCTGGTGGGCCTGAAAATACGGTCTGAGTTTTCGGGCTGCAGTTATTAGAGTCAGCGCCCACCTCTCCATCAATGGATATCTGGTTTCTGCGTCTACCAGGGCCTTGCTCGTGTAGTATACCGGGTGTTGCTTTCCTTCCTCTTCTCTGACCAAAACCGAGCTGGTAGCCCATTCAGAGATTGCCAGGTACAGAAACAGCTGGTCACCCTCTCTCGGAGTTGACAGTAACGGTGCACGGGCCAGATATTCCTTCAGCTGCCCAAATGCTTCCTCGCACTCTGATGTCCACTCCATCTTTCTCAATTTCTTTATGATTTGGAAGAAAGGGTGGCATTTATCTGTGGCCCGCGAGATGAATCGGTTCAATGCTGCCAATTTCCCTGTAAGGCTCTGCACCTCCTTAACTGTCCGCGGAGATCTCATTTCTGTAACCGATCGTATTTTTTCGGGGTTGGCCTCAATCCCTCGGTGGCTTACCAGGAATCCGAGGAATTTGCCCGAGCTGACCCCAAATGCACATTTCTCCGAGTTTAGTTTCATCTCATACTTCCTCAGTAATTCAAAGGTCTCTTCTAGATGCTTCACATGATCCCTCGGCTCTTTGGACTTTGTAATCATATCATCCACGTATACCTCCATAGTGTGTCCAATCAACGGCTTGAAGATCTTGTTTACCAACCTTTGATAGGTGGCTCCTGCATTTTTTAGGCCGAAAGGCATTACCCTGTAGCAAAACAAACCCATGTTAGTTATAAAGGCAGTGCTTTCCTCATCCTGCTCGTCCATGGGTATTTGGTTGTATCCAGAAAAGGCATCCATGAAACTGAGCAGACCGTGACCTGCTGTTGAGTCCACCAGCTGATCTATTTTGGGTAGGGGAAAACTGTCCTTTGGGCATGCCTTATTGAGGTCCGTGAAGTCCACACACATTCTCCACTTCCCGTTGGCCTTTTTTACCAGGACTACATTTGAAATCCATTCTGGGTACCTGGCTTCCCTTATAAATCATACTTTCAACAGCTTCTCCACCTTGGTGTTTATGGCCTCGTACCTTTCCTGGTTAAAGAATCTCCTCTTCTGTCTCATTGGCCTTGCCCCATTCTTTATGGCCAACATGTGGCAAGCTACCCCGCGGTCAATTCTTGGCATATCCTCATGAGACCAGGTAAATATATCTGCATGGGACCGTAGACACTTCACTAGCTCGTCTTTTATTGCTTCGCCCAATTCTGATCCGACCTTAACCACTCTGCTAGGGTCATTCCTACTTACAACAACCTCCTCCAGCTTCTCAACAGGTTCCTGGCGACCATTTTTTGAATCCCCTCGGCTATCTAGAGAGGTCACCTGCAGCGTTTCCTTGGCCGCTGTAGCATAACAGCTCCTCGCCATTCTTTGGTCGCCTTTTACTACACCCACAACTCCATTTATTCTGTACTTCAGCGCCAGATAATGCGTGGACATTACACATTGGCTTATCCTCATGAACGGTCTCCCCAATATCATCTGGTAAGGACTTCTTTCCTCTACCACGACAAAGTCCAGCATCATCGTTCTTTCAAATGGCTTTGTCCCCACAGTAATCGGGAGTTCAATGACCCCCATGGGAGTTAGTCGTCCCCCTCCAAATCCCTTCAAGGATGTATTCGTCCGCTCCAGCTTTAAGTCTGAAATCCCCATATCATCTAGGGCCGACTTAAACAGAATATCGACTGAACTGCCCGTGTCCACCAGTATTCGCTGCAATTCTGTACCGGCCACCTTTGCCTTAATCACCAAGGCATCCTCATGAGGATACAGAATACCCTCTTCGTTATCCTCCGTCCACATAATGGGAACTTGCCGCACTTTTGCTCTTTTGGCTGCCGGCAAATTTAGAAGCACCTCTTTACCAGTCATGGCGTATCTCCCATAGTTCTTCCGTGCTCTGTTTGAATCCCCGGCCAATGTTGGCCCTCCTGCTATCACACGGATGGCCGGCTGTTCTCGTTCCAGACCCCTCTCAACTCCTTCATCCCGTGTGTACTCTAACTCAATGACAGGGGACACTCCGTCTACATACTCATCCAAGTATCGGTTCCTTACTAAATCTTCCACCTGAATCTTCAGGTCACGACATTGGCTGATAGTGTGACCGTGAGTGTCGTGGAATTTGCAGAATCTGCCCTTATCCCGTCGATGAGTCGGTTTTGTTATTGGGGCTGGAGGGTATAGCAGGCCTCGTCTCTCGATCCTCTCATATAATTCCTCCATAGAGATCTTTAATGGAGTGTACTGTCTATAGGCCGAGCTCTGGTCTACCAGCTGAACTGCTCAGCTATCATGAATGTCACCTTGGGCTGTCCCAGTTGCTAACTGATTTGGTCAACTAGCCCTGGAATTGGTTGCATGTAATGCTCTGGGAGTGTTGTGGTAGGGGTGGGCAGCCATCTGCCGGAATTCTCGCTGCCGCTCTGGGATTGGGGGGCGCTGAGGTTGAGCCCGGCTGTGTTGGAACTGTTGTGCTCTCGGAGCTATGGGGTAAGGGCGGGACCGAGCTGATATTCCGCCCATCCCTGAAGATTCTCCAGTTCGCTTTCCCAACCCGCTCCCTTTCAGGGCTCTCCGCTCCTTTCGCCTCAGCTCTTCCAGCTGTTCACTTTTAATTCTTGCTGATTTCTCCTCTTCGATTTCTATATCTCGTCTCGCCTGCTCATACCCCGACGAGTAATTCTGTACGAGGGGGCTCCTTAAGTTATACCACAATCGACCGATTCTTACACCTTCTTTTAATCCCCTCAACGCCTGCGGGTGATTAAAAGCTCCCAAATCCAGCACGGCTCGGTTGTATCGTTTTACAAAATCCCGAAGGGATTCATGCTCCTCCTGCTTCATCCCCATCAATTCCATCATGTCGTCCTCTGGGGCCACTGCCCCTCGGAACTGCTCGGCCAACTCCTGGCACATCTGCTCATACCCCTTTATACTTCCTCGAGGCAGCTTGCGGTACCATTCTCGGGCTCGTCCCTCTAGTGTCAACGGGAACATCCTACACCTCTGAGCTGGTGTCAGCCCCTGCACACCCGTCATGTCGTTGAAACGCTCAATGTGCACCAACGGGTCACTTCGCCCGGAGTATTTGAGGTCGGGGAAGCGGAAATCTCTTGGGATTATGGTACTCATGATCTCAGTTGATAACGGAGATTCTTCATCTAGCATTATCCTCCAGCTCGGGGGCTTTCTCTTGCCCTGCATCTCCTCTATCACCTGCGCCAATCTGCGCACCTCCCCCTTCAATTCTATAGCACGATCAGGACCACGTGCAACTATCTGGTCTCGCTCCTGCTCGACATTCTGCAACCGCTGTCTGAGCTCTCCTTCATCAACACTGGCCCCTCGGCCATTAATTCCCAGTATTCGTCCAGGGCGAGGTTGGTCTCTCCCTTTATCAACGTGTTCCCCTGGGACCCGACCAGTACTTCTATGGGGATGCGCCCTATTAGGTTGATCTGGGGGCGGAGGGATTTCCTCGACTCTACGCCCCCGGATGCTGGGTTCTGCTCCAACTTCGTCTCTTCCCACGGGGGTTTCACAATCCCTTCTCCGCTCATCCCTCAGCTCAAACAATATGGCTGTGAGAGTCTCCATTTGTTTCTCCATCCGCTCCAATCGATCTTGCATCACCCTCTCTCGAGCTTCATTTGCAATTTTCCGAAGGGTGATTGTCTCCCCCGATTCGTTATCCTCCCTCAAAGCGTCCTTCCTTGACAAATCCATGTCTAATCGTTCGATGTTTCTCCGGTAACTACTAATTCGGTGGTAGCTTTTTATCCAGCTCCCCACAGACGGCGCCAAAATGTTGATGCTGAAATCTGCTAGCCTCTTGACCGACCAGATTCTTTCACCAACGTTTGTGTTATCTACTGTTGCTCGTTCACTAGGATTGGAATCGTCCTCCTTTCTCTCAATAGACCTGCACTCACTAAAAATGGATCAGAGACGCCGGTGGTTTTGCCGGCGTAAACCCTCCGATGCCTAAGTTAGCACAAGGTGTTTACGGAAAAACAGTGTAATTTGGATTCCAGGAGTTTATTAAAAATTTGTAAGGAAATGGCCTGATTGCAATTTGGCAGCGTTTTCCCTCTCTCTTTTTTTCTATCCCCATCTTCATCGATTTCTTCCTCTTTTATAGCCGCTGTCCCCACGTTTCCATTTGCCCTTCACCCCACCTTTTTCGGGTAGTGGCAGTCCCTCCCGGAACTCTAACCGCTGCATTATGGGCAAATGTGGGATCTCGCATCTCCCGCAACGGTTCTGGGAACAGCGCAACTACCGCGATTCTGTGGAATCGTGTTCCCGCTTTTTTGGGGGACGGGTACCGGCTCGGTATATACCTCTGGTTGGTAATCGCCTATGATCGGTTCATGCTTGTCCCCGTGTTCTGCTCGTACTATTTGGCCGAGGTGATCCATGCCGGGGTAGAGATTAGTAGCATGGCCGACCTGGTGCTTTTATTTACTTAACAATCAGCATCCAGTGAAATACCAATAGACACGACATATTAATTTAAGTAGACAATTTTAATAATAATAATGAAACTAACCTTGCACTAGGCAGTTTTGCAAAGACAGAAATCTCAAAGAAGATAGATTACCCAAGTTATGAGGTATCGGAGTATTAAATATCAACACTCGACCAAGGTTAAGTGTTTCAAGATTGGTCAACTTCTGGACTAGATTTGTGAGGCTGGTTTTACCGAGTTCAAGAAAACCTCCAGAATATCCATTTCCTGATAAATCAAGGGATACTAAGTTGGAGAGCTCTAAAATTTCTGATGGTATTTGACCAGTAAAGAAAGAATCTGAGAGGTTTAGATAAGATAATCTCGAAAGGTTGGCGATTTCTGGAGGGATTTCAGGGTAACGGAAGTCATTACCAGCTAGATTACCACTCAAGATGGATAAGATTGAAAAGGCTGCTGCTAGAGTTGATGGAACCTTGGAGGCAGCTGTTGGAGAGGTCTAGCTTGATGACATGACCATTGTTCTCACTGCACTCAACGCCGTCCCAAGAGCAGCAGTCAACGTTACCTTCTCCTTGCTTCCAGGATGCCACTTTAGGACGACATTCATAGCTCCAAGGATAATTATGGTGACTCTCCTCAATGGGGACATTAATGATTAGGCCTTCTTTGAATTGCAATAATGCAGAGCGCTCATCGTCGTGACAGATTGGCAGCACAGAAGAAGCAGTACTGAAGTTTGCAGTTGCAAAATTAAAGATGATGAGGGAAAAAACAAACAGCACAAATATTGAGAAAAAACTTAGGGATAAACCCATTGTTTCCTCGCAGTAAAATCTATTAAACTTTATCAATGTGAAGAGACATCAGCATCGTGGTCAGCTTTTATAGGCAATTCGCAATTAATTTCTATTGGAAGCTGACAAGTGATAGATTACTGGATGTTCATATTCATATATCTTCTCTGCTTTGTTTCTACGTCATCGAAATTTGAGATTAATTAATATATGTATAAATAGTTCTGTTTATTCGTTTAAATTCTATTGTAAATGAATTTCACCCTTTTACTCTGCCTACCCAGTTATTGCGATTTCGACTATTTTATGATGTTAATTAATGATCAACATCGTAAGCAATTATTAAATAATAAATAAATGAAATAATTATTAGTGCGTTTACTTTTAGAGTTTAGGTAGTTTTTAATAAATTAAAGAGAAACCTATGATTCTTGAACATTAAGCCAAAAGCAAAGGGACTCTCTTTAAACAACTTTAGACTTGTTCCCAGGTTAAGTCTAACTCAAATATTGACCGGAGGCTAGTGATTAGTGAGAAATTAAGTGAAGTTTCAATTAATTGGCAATTTTCTCCTAATAGCTAAGCTCAATTTTAAGTGAAGTCTTCGAGCGCACAGTGCATGCTTTATTAGAAGACTGGGGAAATAGACGTCAATTTTAAGTGAAGTCTTCGAGCGCACAATGCATGCTTTACATGCAATTTTCTTCGAACGCATTAGAAAATTATTAGAAGACTGGGGAAATAGACGTCAATAAACAAACATGCATTAGCTAACAAAAATTAAGTTGTGAAGCGGCAAAGTACCACTAAAATATTTTTTTTAATTTAATGTATTATTGATAATTTATTAAGAAAATTATTTAAGAGGATCTATCAAACTTGCCTATGGTGGGTCAATTTCGAAATCGCTAATTTTGGAGTCGGATTTATGCATTAATTGTATTTGTATCATAAATTACCACCCCTGTGCATGACTATAACGTGACGAAGGCCCATGGAATATTGACTCAAGACCAGGGAGAGTCGGTCTATAATAAGTGTTAATTGTATTTGTATCATAACTTGTCTATGGTGGGTTTGTTTCCTTTCATTTTCAATAATTTGTCATCGAATGGGTCAATTTGCCTTATTTTTCTCCGTAATTTCCCCATTGCTGCCGGTTCAATACAACTTCTCTTCACCGCATGTTTAAATATTCTGCATACTTGACGGCAATTGTCATCGATGCTGACGTATTGTTGTCAGGTAAATGTTCCTTTATTTTATTGTTAAAAAGACCTTATCAGAAGACTAGAATCAAGTGAGGATGTTTTGTCTCGATGGCTTGCAAACCATAATCGGTAATTTGTAGTTATGAAGAGGAAAAAAAAAGAATTAATACGGCAAGCTAATGGAATTAAGAGTAACTAAGAGGACCGAATTTTTGAGTTTTTATCTCATTGATAATGGGGTTGTTGTGCGTATGATTGGATTCAAAAAATTAATGTAGTGGGGACAATATTATAAAAAAAAACTTAATAAAATAAATATTCAAAATTTAATATCTATTGATACTAGTCATGAAAAACATTCTTACACTTGTTCTCCACGTGTTTTCATATTTTTGAAATGTTCAATAATTTCTCGCTATCACTACTATTAATTACATCTTTTTTTCTATATACTATAAACAGGCAATCATTCGTCTAACGATCTCCAATGCAATGCCGCAGTCAATTCTTCATGATGTGCATTGCCCAAATGCTCTTTTACAGTGATACTGGCAACAGGTAGAACCAAAACTAATGTCCACAATAAATATGCTAATGGAATACACTTTGTACTTTTTAGTTTAAACCAATTTTCAACAACTATCAATTGGCCCCACTGAAAAGATAATTTATAAAATTGATTCATTATTAAATTTTCTTAACAAAATTGCTCCGATAGAAAAATGATTATCCCAAGATTAACATGAAATTAAGACATTTTTTCTTCCACCAGGGACAATTGCGAAGTAGATCCGCCTCTGTTTGACTGTAGGTGATTTCATAACAACGTTTTGGATCAAGCCCACGGCACCTCAACGTTTTCAAATCTTTATGAATTATTTATCTTATTTTCTGTTTCAAATTTGAATGGATCTCTGTTTGAGTAAACCGAATAAACATAAATGCACGTATTTAATGATTTGCAAAATTTGTTCTATATTTTTGCTACTTACTCGTTGTTTTCGTATCATCATGTTTTCTCTTAGATTTCAAAATTTTCATTCAAAATTCATCCTATCCATGAAGTAGTCCTTACGGTTTAATTCAAATACTTGGTTCCTGTGTTTTTTTTTTAAATTATCCAAAATATTACTTATTCAGCACATGGCATTTATAATATTTCACATATTCTAGCTATTGACTATGTGCCTAGCACAGCCAATCACTTCTAGTAATTACGATTTCAACAAGTTTACGATGTTAATGATCAAACAACACACTTTCTAAACTAATTAAAATAATGCCTAGCTAGCTAATTAAATAATGGATTAATGGAATAGACGTGGATGTCTAGTTTTCGAGTCTGAATTTTTTTAAAAAAAAATTAATTGAAGAAAACATTATAGGTGAGTCCTATCCTTAAGTAAGTAAAAATCAAAGCAACTCTACATAACTTTAGGCGTGTAGCTGAGTCCTATTCCGCTTTAAACCCTACATGTGAAGATCAGCAGCAGCTGGGCCATAGATAAGCTGTTTGGTTCTGCATCCTCAGCAATCGTACTTCTTTACTTTTTATGGATAAAATATTATTTTCCGTTGGATCTAACTTTTTATGGATAAAATATTATTTTCATGTGATATCAGCTCAAAGTTCAAATAAATCTTACGTACAACAAGTGGCAAATGGTGAATTCCCTTCCTTAGCCGAGGTGTTTATTAAGTTATTAAAAAAAATAGTGAAAAACAGATGATAATTAAATAGTTTTTTATGCAAACAAATCCATTGTAGTAGAAGTGACAATTTTTGACACGATCAACTAACCCCACACAGACACCAGAAAAAATTTTAATGAACTTGGATTTACTAAAATTGACATAATTTTTAATTTAGATCAATTAAAGGTATTTCATTTTATATTGTCGGATTCACTATTAGTCATCATAAATTATTGTCCACAGACGATCAAGGCTCGCAGACAGAGACTAGCGGCTAGCAAATAGAAGTCTTCAAGTATCAATTTTTAGTGATGGCAAGCTCAATTTCCGTCAAGTGTTTTAGGTCTTTGCATGATCTTTACATATTTCGTGTTAGAAAATTATTTCTTAGTTTTTAAGATAGGAATGACGAAGGAGGGATGTAGAAATGACTAGGACGTGACAAAGGCTCATGGAACATTGACTCGAGACTAGTGAGAGTCTGTCTTTAATAATGAGTATCAATTTAGGTCTGTCTTTATTAAAATTTGGTTCTTTTTTCTCCTTTTCCCACTATTACCACTTCGCTTAACTTTTCCTTCACGCCATGTTGAGTATTCCGTATCCTCCAACAGTGCCTTGAATGAGATCTTCTACTCCATCAGTGCTTGTGTGCTGTGTTTCATTTGGGATTAGATTTCTCATATAGATAGAGAACTCTAACTCTGTTGTCCGATGTCTCTGCATTTTCTTTAACTCTCTACTCTCCTCGTGTAATTAAGGAGGATTAAAGTAAAAGAAAAGAATAGAACCAGTTCTCCCAATTTGTTGCACTGGCTATCAGATTTCAATATTATACTAATTACTGGCCAAAAACATAATTTTTTATTTAAATTGTGAAAAAGACTTGAATGTTCTCATCGTAAAATAAGTTCCATTAAAACAAATCATAATATTTATGGAATATTTATAACCAAGAATGATTGCTACTGCTTAACTAGTTCCAATTTAAAAGTTGAATCCCGCTCACACGAGTGAGGAGGGGTATTTGTTTAAATTTTTTTTGTATTTAACTTCACCCTTTCAACTAGTTTACGATGTTGATCATCAAAAAGCGCACTTTCTAAACTAACTAAAATAGTACCTAGCTAGCTAATTAAATAATGGATTAATGGAATAAATTTGGATGTCTAGTTTTAGAGTTTGAATTTTTTTTTTAACTTAATTAAAGAGACCATATTATTCTTAGTTAAGTAAAAATTATTCTTAATTAAGTAAAAATGAAAGCAACTCTACATAACTTTAGGCGTGTTTACACGTCCAAAAAAGAAGAAAAAATTGCAATGAGTTTGGTATTTGACTGTCAACTTGCGAATGCTCAAGTCCCTGTCGCATTGATTGTATTCCAATGAATGAATAGATTTTGATTAAAGAAAATCTGGACATGTACATTTTGTGTACACAGTGACCTTGTGTTCAATATGCCTTACAGTAGTTTCAAAGAAACGGATGTTATAATCCATTGGGTCACTGAGAAGACAATCTCCACTGCCCCGATTAAAGTCTATTTCACTATTCTTGTACTGTAGTTGAGCTTTTGCTCAAAACTGTTATTGTTATCACTATTTTAATGGTCTTAAAATCATCATTGAAAAAAATATATTAATTTCCAAACACTATTAATTTTCTTTTATGAATGAAGCTTTCATTACACCACCACAACCATATTACAATAGCAAAATTAAAAACAATCACAAAAATAGTACACTAACAATATAAAGAAAAGAAAAACAAGTACTCATAATTAATAGTGCAAACCCTTCGAAGAAAAAGCCTAATTACATTCAGTTTCTACGTCTCCTATTTTTCCTTCTTTTTTTTTGCTGCATCCCCAATTTCTCCAGAAACCATCCGACTATCCCTGTGCTGAAGTTGAACCCGAGAACTAATCCCGCAACAACTCCACCTGCATAACCTATCAGAACGATTTCCCAATCAAATGCGCCTGAAAGCAGAGCCTTCGAGTCTGCAATCTGATCTTCATTTGCTGGAGCTTCAGAATTCTCACACTCTTTGAACAAAGGCTTTCCACACAATCCAGAGTTCCCATCAAATGAACTACTGTCAAATGTAGGAAATTGGTTTGCTTCTGGAATGGGTCCCGTGAGATTGTTGTGTGAGACATTGAAGAATTCAAGGAATGTGAGCCCAGTTAGCTGCTGTGGAATCTGTCCCGAAAACCAGTTGTTTGAGAGATCCAATGATTCTAATTTTGTTAGGTCGCCGAAACATGATGGAATATGCCCTTCGAGGTTATTGTTGGCGAGGCTCAGAACTTGAAGCCCCTTTAAATTGGCAATCGATGTTGGAATCTCTCCATGAAATCCATTGCTTGAGAGGATGACGGCGGTAAGGATATATGGAATCTTTTCATAGGACAACATTTGGCCTTTGTTGCTCATTGTCAATGAGTAATAATAATGGGGAAAATATCCATAGAAGTCAAACGAAAAATACGAAGAGAGAAAATTTCGCATGTATCTCAGTTGACTCGCATTGACAAATTTCATGGCATTCCAACATTGAAAATATTTAGATGGAAGATTACCTGTAAAACTGTTGTTAGATAGGTCAACGATTCGAAGCTTCGGAAATCCACACTCCATTTTATGTTCCTTGATTTCACCATGGAAGTTGTTGGATTGTAAGACGAGAATATCTAACTCCGAAAGAGTTCCCAACCATGCAGGAAAAGTATCAATGATTTGGTTATTCCCAAGATCAATAATTTCTAACACTGCACAATTGGCTAATGATTTAGGAATTCTTCCTTGTAATAAATTATGGCTCATATCAATTATCCCCAAATTACTTCCATTCATGAAGGTATCTGGGATGGTCCCAAAGAAGTTGTTCCCTTGCAAGTCTAGCACTCAAAGTTCACCACTGAAATTGCCCAAACATCGAGGAAGCTCACCGCTTAAGTTATTGTCTGACAAATCAAGGATATAAAGACTACTCAAATTGCATATCCATGATGGAATTTCCCCTGTTAGGTTGTTCTTTGAAACTAGATAGTGCCTTGTTTTGGTGGGTGGAGCTGGGATTGGTCCTTGAAGGAAATTAGAACTGAGATCTAAAGTAAATTCACCACTACTCCAGGGAAAAACAGAAGGATGTTGATCAAACCCAGTTAAAGAGTTTTTGGAAAGGTTTAAGTAGCTGAAATTCTGCATGCTTGGGTTCAACAGCCATTTAGGTATGTTTCCATGTAGTTTGTTGGAGGAAAGGTCTAGCGCCTTCAAATGTTTTTGTTGTTTCAAGAAATTTGGAAATTCAAAAAGGTTGCAAGAACGCTATCCTACAGACAAATTTTTTTCTGAAGTGGTGTTAGAGTGCAATTTATGCACTAGTTTTGCATTGTTTACTTCCCTTAATATCGATGTTTTGCACTTAATAATAGTGATTTACTTGTGTTTTACTTTTGTAGGTGCAATTCTATTGATTGGTGATAAAATTGAGCTATAAGATGATGTTTAAGGATGATTGTTCTCTTGGAGAAATTATGAGCGTCAGAAGAACTTTGTTGATAAGGTGTGGGCGCGTGTTGTCAACTACGGACCTGCAGTTTTTAGTTTAACGTGTTTTGTATTTTTGGTTATTTTTGTAATTACGAATTTAATATTTCAGATATTAGTATTTTATTTTAAATAGAATTCTAAAAGAGAGGAGAGAGAGAGTATTTAAGGGAGGAATCTATTGTGAAAATAGGGGATTGGGGAGAAAAGAAAGAAACCCTAAATCTAAACTTTTCTCTTCTCTCTATGAAGAACTAAACCTATTTTTCTGGTTGAAGGATAATGAAGTTTTGATTCATTACTACTGTGAGATCTTTCTTATACTTTAATTGTTTTATTGCTTTTTGGGTATTTGTTTATTCTCTGAATTAATTTCATGATTATGTTTGTTAATTAGGTAATTGGCCACTATTTAATTATCAACTTAATCTATTGTCAATTAAAGGATTCATCGTATGAAGATTTTAATGTTTGTGACAAATAACATAGCAGTGAGTTGTGTTGTGAGAATAAACAATCTAATTTAAATGAATCATCATATGTGTTGATTATGATTTGGGTTTCTCTGGTTTTTCAGGCTGTCAATTGATTAAATCCTATGAACGTATCTAGGGTTGTCTATTGATTAGGGAAATAACCAACGGTCGTACCTTGGTTATCGACTAGTTAAGGAGAGATTGGCTATTAGAGGGTCTCAGTAGCTATAACCGGTCTATTCATAAGTAATAATAATCTATATTTGAATCAATGATCAGTAGTCGAATCAATGATCAGTAGTCGAATCAAGCTGAGTTAATTCCTTCAACCAGAGCTTTCTCCAATTTGAATTACAACTTTAATTTGCATTCTTGTTATTTTAATTTGATTTTTATTATTGTCAACAATTCCCCCATTTTACGTTTTACGTTTCAAAAGGATTTAAATAATTACCGATCTCTGTGGACACGACCCTGCTCAATCACTATACACAATTTATTTAGAGTAGGAATTTATTTTTGTTGGCTTCGACAACCATCAAATTTTGGCGCCGTTGCCGGGGATTGGTGTCGTTTATTTAATCTTTTTTACATTTTACTTGGTGTATGGTTCGTTCTTCTCGTACAGGTACACTTTCATTTGATCCTGAAATTGAGAAGAAAGCTCGCCAGCTGAGACAGCAAACGAAGCGAGCTAAGCAACAATCCTCGTCGCCTTTGCTTTCTGAAACAGATACGGTGCCTGATTTAGTTGAATCATCTAGCGATTCAGAAGAACAAGTGATGGATAGAGCTGCACCTGTAGAAAGAACTCTTAGAGAGTTAGCTGAACCAGACTTGAATCAGCAACCACTCTGCATTCAATATGTAGACTTGGAGGTAAATTTTGAATTAAAGTTCGGTCTTATTCATTTATTACCCAAGTTTCATGGTTTTGCAGGTGAAGATCCTTATAAACATCTTAAGGAGTTTCATGTTGTGTGTTCAAGTATGAGACCACAAGGCGTGACTGAAGAGCAGATTAAGTTGCGTGCTTTTCCGTTCTCTTTAGATGGGTTAGCTAAAGATTGGTTGAACTACTTGCCTCCTGGATCGATTACAACGTGGAATGGTTTGAAGAAGCAGTTCCTCGAGAAGTACTTTCCTGCTTCAAGAGCTGCTAACATTAGAAAAGACATTTGTGGGATCAGACAACTTCCTGGGGAGACTTTGTATGAGTATTGGGAGTGATTCAAACAATTGTGTGCCAGCTGTCCTCAGCATCAAATTTCTGATCAACTTCTTATTCAATATTTTTACGAATGACTATCATTGATGGATAGGAGTATGATAGATACTGCTAGTGGAGGCGTGTTGGTGAACAAGACCCCTACTCAAGCAAGGGAGTTGATATCAAATATGGCTACCAACGCACAACAATTTGGCAGCAGGCAAGATCTCACTTCAAGGAAGGTGAATGAGGTAAATATTTCTTCTATTGAACAACGTTTAGATAAACTTACTTCTCTTGTGGAAAAGTTTGTTGTAGGTAATGTGCAACAGGTGAAGACTTGTGGCATTTGTTACAATATGGGTCATTCAACTGATATGTGTCCTACACTTCAAGAAGAACCCGTTGAACAAGCCAATGCAGTTGGAGGATTTCCAGGCATGCCTTAGAGGAGGTATGATCCTTATGCACAAACATACAATCCGGGATGGAAGGATCACCCCAACTTCAGCTATGGAGTTAGGCCGTCAGGATTCCCACAATAGTATCCACCAAGACAACCAGCACCTCCACAGTCAAACTCCAAGTCAGGTATATCTCTTGAAGAAATTGTTAAATCACTTGCGACTAACACTCAACAATTTCAGCAGGCAACTACAGCAAGCATTCAGAATTTGGAGAACCAAATGAGTCAATTGGCGACTACAGTGAGCCGTCTGGAGTCTCAAGTATTAGGGAGATTGCCTTCACAATCTGAGGTGAATCCAAAGCAAAACGTTAGTACTATCATCCTTAGAAGTGGAAAAGAGTTACAAGAGCCTAGTAAGAAAGTGACAAAGCATGTAGAAGATGAGCTTGAGAAGAATGAATTGATGCCTAAATCTCAAGATGCGCAACCCACCAGAGCGAAACCCTTACCTATTGCGATACCTCCTCCTTTTCCAAGCCGGTTTGTAAAATCCAAGAAGGAGGAACAAGAGAAAGACATCCTTGAGACATTTCGTAAGGTTGAGGTAAATATTCCTTTATTAGATGCTATAAAATAAATACCTCGATATGCTAAAGTCTTTAAGGAACTGTGCACCTCTAAGAGAAAATTAAGAGGAGATGAAAAAGTTCACATGGGGGAGAATGTTTCAGCAGTTCTTCAAAAGAAACTACCTTCTAAGTGTAAGGATCCAGGTATGTTTACTATCCCTTGTAAAATAGGTAGTGTTAGAATTGAAAAGGCTTTGTTAGATCTAGGAGCTTCTATTAATGTCATGCCTCGTTCTATTTATTCATCTTTGAATGTTGGTAAATTAAAAGAAACTGGCGTGATAATTCAACTAGTTGATAGGTCTAATGCATATCCTGATAGGGTATTAGAAGATGTCTTAGTACAAGTTAATGAGTTGGTTTTTCCTGCTGATTTTTATGTACTTGATATGGAAGATGATAACTCCTCTAATTCTATCCCAATTTTGGTAGGAAGACCTTTTCTTAAGACTGCTAGGACTAAAATGGATGTACATAAAGGGACTCTCACTATGGAGTTTGATGGAGAGGTTATAAAATTCAATATGAATGATGCCATGAAATATCCTAGTGAGGAACATTCGGTATTTTCTATGGATATTATTAACCCTATAGTGCAGGAAGTTTTTTACAAGGAAAAAACGAAGACATTTCATGATAGAATGATTTTGAGAAAGGAGTTTTCTGTTGGTCAAAAAGTTCTTCTTTTTCATTCTAAGCTTAAACTTTTTCCGGGCAAATTACGTTCTTGCTGGGTTGGACCTTTTATTGTTACTAATGTTTTTCCTCATGGTGCAGTTGAGATTCTGAGTTCGAGCTCTAACAAAGTTTTTAAGGTTAACGGTCATCGCTTAAAACCTTTTTATGAAGGTTTTTCAGTGAATATTGTGGAGGATGTGGCTCTCGAGAGTCCCAATTATGGAGATTGATGCATAAATGTGTCTAGCCAAAGACATAAAACAAAGGCGCTTTTTGGGAGGTAACCCAAATGATTTATTTATTTTGGTTTTTGTTATATCTTCTTTTAATTTTGATTCAGATTTTTTTTTAAAAAAAATAATGTGTTTGCTTATTTTGGCTAGAAGAAACTTTTCGATAAGGCGTGCCCACGTCTTAACTAATAAGTACTTCTATGATTTTTAAAGTAAAATGGTTTTAAGGCGTGCCCACGTGCTTATTAGAAAAGTACTTCTGAAATTTTTAGTGTCTCAAAGTGATTCATCACTAAAAAAAAAAAATTTATTTTTTCCTTCTTTTCTTTCTTTTATATATACATATATATATATATATTTTTTTTTTAAAAAAAAACAAAAAAATAAAAAAAAAAACAAAAATCACAAATCACTGTTCACAAATCCCTAATTCAAAAAAAAAAATTCACTGTTGATTTCGTTTTCACCCACAGCAACCAGCAGCCACAGCCACGCAGCAGCAGCCGCGCACAACGTAACGCAGCACCAGTATCCCGCGTCCAGTGAGCAGCAGCCGTAACCACGCAAACAGCATCCCGAACACAACCAGCAGTGCGCAACCAGCCCCAAGCAGCGCAGCAAGCTCCAGCCGAGCAGCAACGCAACGCAACCAGCCTACGCCCTGTATTCCAGCCGGGTAAATCGAAATCCGTGAGTGTAATCATTGTAATAATGTCGAAGATGAAAGCATCTACTTCCAAGTCATCTAAAAAGACACTCGTCGCAAAGAAATCTAAGATTGCCGCTCCCACTATGGTTCCATGGAACACAATTTCAGATTCATGCCAATCCGTGAGACAAAGATCGAAACATGGAAAAGGCATGAGTGTTTTGCCACTTGCGGAATCCAATCTCGGAGGGTGCCTCGCATTCGCGACTTAACAAGAGAAAGAGAGGTACAAAGATATTTCCATGCGCAAAATACTTCCAGCTAAGTATATTCATTACCCGACTCTTGAAAAATTGAATGTTAAGGATAATTTTGATTCTTTGATAGATAAGATTGGGTTGCGTAAGTTTGTTGATGTTGATTGTTTCGGTTATGTTGAGTTGATTAGGGAGTTTTATGCAACTTTTCAATTTAATATACCGAATGATTTTACTTTGCATACCCCGGATGTCATAAAGTTTAGGTTAATGGGATGAAATTTTTCACACCCTATCACGTATTTTAACCTAGCTTTAGGATTCATTGATGATGATTATTCTTCTAGTGATGCATATTTAGGAACAACTTGTGACTTTAGTGAAAATTTTAAGCCTTATGGTCTTTGGCGTAATTTATCTGTTGATCACAATGCCTATGACCCGAGTAAATCAAAGAGTTCTTTCTTACGTGATCCTGTTTTGAAATGTGTGCATCAATTCTTAGCATATAATTTTTTAGGCAAGAAAGATCACTCAGGAGTTTTCTCTAAAACTGAATTTTATTTTATCTGGTGCATGTTAAATGATGTGAGGCCTAATTTAGGTTTTTGGTTAGCGGATCAATTTCAAAGTGTACTTAAACGGTATATGACTTTATTTCTTGGTCCATACATTACTCTATTAGCTATAAACCTATATGTGCTTGATCCTGACAATAATGATTTGCATCCTACTTGCAAAAAGGAATTTTTGGATATGTCTGTGTTTGAAAGAACAGGTGTGGTCGAATTCAAGGAGGGGAGATTTCAGTTTACTGAACCAGGACCCACTCAACCTCCGAAGAAGCTTTATGCTAGGAGTGGTGCTACCTCTGATGACGAGTTTGACGACGACATTGCTGCCCCGCCAACTATTCCTTCTACATCCGCACCACCTTTGAGCATTCAGTTAGAGAAAATGGAGCACAAGCTAAACAAGATGGAGCATAATTTGGCTGCATACTTTGAGAGTGTGGGATTTACCCCACCATTTCCGCCAAGCCCGTAGACGTTATGTGGATCAAAGCTCACAATTCAGGGAAGTTTTTTTTGCCTTTAATCTTTTATCCTTACGCTTTAATTTTTATGTGAGCTTTGATTATCTTACATTGTGGACAATGTAAGTTCTTGGTGTGGGCCGGGATTTTTGCATTATTGATGTCTGGAAGTAGTATTTTCACTCTACTCATCCTTAAATGATTTTGGAGTTAGTATGCTTTATATATTATTATTCTTTTCTTTTCTTTTCTTTCTCACTACTCTTTTCCCATCTATCTCAAATTATTTACATCTATTTTTATTCTATCATACTCTTTCATCACTCACATTTTATCTTTCACTTTTCATATTACTACATACATCTTTCTCACTTCTTATCATTTTTACCTTTCCTTTTATATATCACTCATACCTTCTTCTCATTCTACACCACTATTGATGGTTGATTCATTTGAAGAGTGTACATGATTTGATGGCAAATTTACCAACTTTGTGAGGATTTGAGCCTATGAGCAACCACTTTGCTCTAATATTTTTGTTATGTGAATATCAATCTTAGTTTGTTGATTCTAGAACTTGCTTTGTTATGCATGTTGAAGCCGCATTACGGGATTTTATGCATTAAAATGATAAGGGCAAACCCTTTTCCATTTTTCTATTCTCGCATTTTTTTTTCTCTACCCGAAGACCTTTATTTGCTATCTTTGTTTGAGCCTTAACCATTACCCATCTAATTCTCTCCGTCTACTTAACCGTTTTTCTTCTTTTTGAGCCTCAATTTAAGGAAATTTTTTTGGACTCATTGTGTGGATATATTTTGTTGCTTTTTCTACCTTGTATTAAAGTTTCTCAATTAGATCAACAAGCATTATGCTTGAATTGAATTGTGCAAGGTTCGTTTCTTTTGTTTGATTCAAAAAAAAAGAAAAAAAAAGAAAAAAGAAAAAAAAGAAAAAAAAAAGAAAAAGAAAAATCGAAAAAAAATTGAAAAAAAAAATGTTTACATTCTTGGTGACTTGAGTAGAAATAAGCATTTTGATATCATAAGTTCATTCAATGAGTTCATTATTCTCATTTTGATCTCTTTTTCTTTCGTAGACCTTTCTTTTTCATTTAACCTATTTAACCCCATTACAACCTTTTTAAGACCCTTAGATTTTTGCATTTTATTCATGTTTTGTGGATTGAGATGTGATATATGAGCAAGCTTATGGTAATAGCATTCTTTGATTTGATTTGAGTGCATAAATGATACCCTAAACACTTTGAGTGCATGGAGTGAAGTCATTGAGAGGGCTATTAAATCTTGTTGCACTTGAATTTTGAATGGATCTTCTTGGTGGTTGAATGTTCTTATTCTATCTTATGAGATTCTATGCTTTAAAAATCCTTATCTCTCGAATGTTGATCGACTTAATTTCTTGAGGTATGCTTGCTTAAAATTGTTTTTGGATGAGTTGAGATGAGAATTGAGTGGAGATTTGGGATTAATCTTGAGTTATATGCTTGAGGACAAGCATCATCTTGGTGTGGGGGAATTTGTTAGAGTGCAATTTATGCACTAGTTTTGCATTGTTTACTTCCCTTAATATCGATGTTTTGCACTTAATAATAGTGATTTACTTGTGTAGCTCTTTCAGTTTACTTAATTTCTCGACTAAATTTGAGAGACTTGGTTTCTTGAGTTGAAGAACTTGATGAGGAGGGCCATCAAGAAGAATATCTCGTGATAAATCAAGGGACACTAAGTTGGAGAGCTCTAAAATTTCTAATGGTATTTGACCATAAAAGATAGAACTAGAGAGGTTTAGATGAGATAACCTTGAAAGGTTGATGATTTTTGGTGGGATTTGGGAGGAACTGAAGTTATTAAAAGCAAGGTTAAGCCACTCAAGATGGATAAGCTTGGAAAGGCTACTACTAGAGTTGATAGAACCCTGGAGGCAGCTACTGAAGAGGTCAAGCTTGATGACATGACCCGTGTTTTCGTTGCACTCGACGCCATCCACGAGCAGCAATCAATATTAACTTCTTCTGGCTTCCATGATTCTGTTTTAGGACGACATGGCTAATTAATCCAAGGGTAAGAAGTATAAGTCTCATTAATGATGAGGCTTTCCTTGAATTGCAACAATGCAGAGCGCTCATCATCATGGCAGAGTGGCAGCATAGAAGAAGAAGCTGTAAAGGTAGCATTTGTAAAATCAATGAAGACGAGGAAATAAGCAAACTGCAAAAATGTGAAGAAGCCCATAGTTTCCTGGCAAAAAATTACTCTAATGTGAAGAACCATAAGGATCTTAGGTGGTTTGCTTTTATAGGCAATTTGGAATCATCGCAAAGCTTAATTTTCCAGTGACAATGAGTAAATTTTCCTTTTTCTTCCAATTTTGAATGTGAGTATTTAATGTACATTGGTCTAAGTCCTCCAAGTCCTTGTGAAAAACATTATTGGGCCAGTAAAAGAGAAATGTGTGGACTCGGTGCAAGTCCAGAAATTTGTGAGACCAATTTTTCTATGCATCACAATCATATAGAATTAACTAACGCAAGTTGCTTAGAAATATCTTCCATAGTTTCAGAAATTCCTTTACATATCTCTTTTGCATTTCTATATATATTATTTGTCTATCCATTTAATTAGCTCCTTCACAATCTTTAAAACTCATTTCTTAATTAAGTTTGAATAGTTTCTCAAGAGAATAATAAAATTAAAATAAAAGGGAAAAAACACGGATATTTTTAAGGATTGCTAAAATAGTCGCACAAGCTTCTTTATCATTCGATATTACATCGTAGAAGTAGCCAGTAGGCAAAGTATCAGTAATCTGGTAATTCCCAAGATCAAGAAATTCTAACATTGAACAATTGATCTTGGAATTCTTCCTTGAAATAAATTATCGCTTAAGATAGTCTGGTTATTTCAGTCAGTTGTTAAAGCAAGACAAAAAGATAGAAACAGAAACAGAGCTGTAACAGAGGAGTGCACAAAAGAAAACAGTGGCTGCTGTGTTATTTCAATATCTCTGTTTTTGAATAGGAGTTATCTACAAAATTATTTCAAAGGAGATCACATAGGTTGACGGTATCAAATAATCAATTTTTATATTAAAAATTACAGTTACACTAAAATTGTATATATATTTTTTTTTTGGTCACTGTTTTACCACTAGGAAATAATGAGATTGTAAAAAAGGTTGGAATACAAGTTGTAATAGTAAATTCTAAGATGGGATGAATATTTCATTGTCCCATATTTCAACATAAAACCTATGCTGAAAACATAAAGAAAATATGATGCTGGTTATTTCAGATTCTACGTCCACTATTACAATGACAATTTAAAGAAATGGAAAATGAGTAAACATAATATTGCTAACTTTTGAAACAAGAAGTTGTTGTGGAATCTGTCATGAAAACCTACTATTTAAGAGATCCAATAATTCGAATTTTGTTAGGTTGCACAAACATGATGGAATGTGGCCTTGGAGATTATTGTTGGCGAGGCTGAGAACTTGAAGTCTCTTCATCTTGGCAGTCAATATTGGAATCTACACTACCCGTCAAACTTATTGCCTAGGAGGATAATGTATTAGAAAATTGATGGGTGAAGCAGATACACAACTAAAGTGAATTGAGAAATATTAAGACACCAGAATTTACATAGTTCACTGGTTCGGCTTTTAGCCTACATTCACGGACGAAGATATAAAGATAAAACTTTATTAGTGAAGTAGAAATTACAAGTATTAAAATATTTTAGCTCACTACCTAGAACCCCAATACACTCAATCACTTCTTCACTAATTACTCAAGAATTTATTAAAAACTCTTAATTTCTCACTCATCAAACTCTCAGATTCTCACTCTCTAGAGAGAAAATGAATTGATGAATTTTGGAATGCATACCAAAGGAAATAGCTTGGTATCTATAAAAGAGCTTCACCATACATGCATTTAATTATCGCACTCAAAAGTCTTAGAAATCAGCAACCATTTTCTTCCATTTTTGACAAATGCATGCATACGGCTCCCACTCATCTAAATTGACAATATATGTGGCTACCCAATGGCACCATAAATGAATATAGGCTTTTGATTTTGGGTAAAAGCACTTTTAGTCCCTATATTTAGAGGTTAGTACCCGTTTGGTCTCTTTTATTTTTAAAAATACCTCAAAACATCATTGTCGTTAAACTATTAACATCCTTGCCGTTACTTTTTATTTCTTTTGGCTTGCTTTTACAATATTACCCTCTTACAATAATGTTTCTTTTTTTACATTAATAAAAATAAAAATTTATATTACAAATTTAACACCAAAAATAAAATAAAAATAAAAAGAATATAAATTAATTTGTGTGGAACACTCTGCTAAGGAGTTAATATATTAATTTTTTATTAATATCTAAAAAATTGGTAATTTAATTTTTTTACAATATTAATTTTTTTGGACATACATGAGATTCCACAAAAATTAATATACTCTTTTTGTTTTTATTTTTTTAGGGTTAAATTCGTAATTCAATTTTTTTTATTAACGCCCAAAAATAATTATAAGAGGGTAATATTATAAAAGCAAGTCAAAAGGAACAAAAAGTAACGCAAGGGTATTCATATTTTAACAACATAAATGTTTTGAGCTATTTTAAAAAATATAAAGATTAAACAGGCACTAATATCAAAATATAAAGACCAAATAAGCTTTTACCATTGATTTTTTCAACATAATGCCGGTGAGAATATCTGGGAGCTTGCGACAGGACATCATTTGGCTTTTGTTACTTATTGTCAATGAGTAATCATAAATGCCATAACGCCCAAGGGAAGTCGTTACGTATGGCGTAATAATATCTTGCATGTAACTTAGCTCACTTGTATTGATAACATTTCAACGATGGAAATACTTATATAAAGTTTCTCACTTCGATTATTATTTTTGTAGTGAAAATTTAAAAAAGTAATTATTTAATTTTTAATGAATTCTTTTATTAAAAGTTACAAAATTATATTTTATTAAAGACAAGGATCTTAAATTTTTATTATAAATAAAATAAGAATGTGCAATAAAAGAACGTATGCTGCACAATTTAACTTTTTAAAAAATTTCTATAACCTTATCTCAAAAGAGCTTTTTTCCTGTTAGTCTAAGCCTTATTTAGTATTGAGATATTATATTTTTTAAGTTACAATTGCGTGAAAAAAAAAATATAACTATAAGATAAAAGTTAATGTAGTAGATATAAATTTTAAATAATAATTTTAAATAAATTTTAAATAATAATTTTAACAAAATTAGTAAAGATATAATATATTTTTTATCATACAAGTGTAAAATCAAATCAATTTAACTTTCAAAATATAGTAGTTAGTGTTTATCAAATATTTTAGTGATTTAGTTTAAAAGATACAACTACTCCTCAATCTAAACAGAGCCTAATAATGTTTAATGTTATAATTAATTTTGGAAACTTTTATTATGTCCATAATGTTTCACGAGATAAGTCACCACTGAAAACGCGTTTAGCAAAAGTGAGGATTAAGAAGAAAATGAGTGAAAAGCAAAACAGGACGGTGTCGCCGTGTCGGGCTTTTGGCTTTTCAATTCTAATTTTCTTT
The DNA here is from genome assembly GCF_000493195.1 of Citrus x clementina. NCBI lineage: Eukaryota > Viridiplantae > Streptophyta > Magnoliopsida > Sapindales > Rutaceae > Citrus > Citrus x clementina. The sequence continues at coordinate 5,805,653 of NW_006262022.1, forward strand.
TTTCCAGATCTATTCAGATTGATAATGCAAAAAAATAAAATCTCAAAGTCTCTGTTTTCCCTCTGCTTCTCAGATTTTCTCTTCATTTTCTCAGTATCCATCACAACACTTCATAAACTCTGATTTATTAGTGGATTACCATATTTACTACGTACACTAAGGGTGCGTTTGGGATTGAGGTACTGTAGCTTTTAAGCTACAGCTGCTGTGAAAAAAAAGCTGTAATTATGAAACAAAAGTTAATAATATATAGTAAATATAAATTTTAAATAATAATTTTGATAAAATTATTAAAAATATAATAGATTTTGTATTATATAAGTGAAAAGTCATATCAATATAGCTTAAAAGCTACAGCAGTTAGTGTTTACCAAACACTTTAGTGCTGTAGCTTTTAAGCTACAGCTGCCCAATCTCAATCCCAAACGCACCCTAAATCTGTAACTAATAGATAAATAATAACAAATTTGAAGAAAATTTATAAAAATAGATAAAGATTATTAAAAAGAATAAAATACTACATGTGTTGTTATAAAGATAGGGGTATGTTTGGTACTAAATGGGATCATTTATCAAATAACAAAAAAATGTCAAGGTTTATTTGTCTTTTTTACCCTGTACATGTATATGTTTTCTAAATTCTTTTTGACAAAAAATGAATATTGGAATTATGAAATTAAAAAAAAAAAAAGTACAAAAGACTGGTTTTGCCTCAGAACTCAACATTTACTCCCCGAAAATCTAATAAATTATCCCAGCACCACCCGGGTCCCAGAACTTTCACGGTCAACCCAATCCCAAGTCTAAGGCCATCAGTCTCCTGATATATAATAATTTAGTCTTCAGTCTTCTGCTGATATATAATAATTTCGTTAGCATCTTTTCCCCTTTAAGCTTTCACAGTTCTTTTCTTTTGCGACACAGAAATAATTACCTGCAAATATATCAAACAAATTCGCCTTTTCTTTACACTTTGCACTGTGAATAAATAAATTATTTTCAATTAATCAGCCATTTTATAAGATTTATACTCTCTTCGACCGCCAAAAATTACATACCGGTAGTTTTGATTGCATCGTATATACATATATTATGGAGATCTTCGCCAAAAGCAAAGCAATCAAGTTATGTGGCCATCTGTAGAGCTGGCAAAATTTGACACGACCCGATTATCCGACATGAATACGACATGAATAAATGGGTATGGGTCGTCGAATTTAACACGATTATTAAATGGGTCGGGTCCGGGTCGACACGATTTTTTTTCCGTGTCGGGTTAGGGTTAAAAGTCTTGACCCATTTACCCGATCAATGACCCGATTATATTTTTTATTTTAAAATAATTTACAGGTTCTTGTGGTCAAAATTCAAATATTAGGGATGGTTTTCTCTTTTATTTTTATTCTTTGAAATGATAAATATAAACACAGTGTTTTGTTTATAAAATTTTAAATACATTTAGAACTTCAATAGTATAAATGTGTAAAATATTAGTAGACATGTATATTTTATAATGTTGATATATAATATTATTTACATATATATAATTAAAACTTCAATAGTGTAAATGTATAATATTTTGTTATACATGTATATTTTATAATATCGATAAATTATGTATGTATGTATGTATGTACATACGTATGTATGACAATGTGTAAATATTTGATGTAACTTGTGTTTAATATATAGATATTAAGCGGGTTATTGAGTAACCCGGTTATTTTTCCGTGTCAGGTTTGGGTCACAATATTTTGACACAATTATTAAATGGGTCGGGTTTGGGTCAACCTAAATTTGACACGACACGAACGCGACCCAATGGGCCGTTTTGCCAGCTCTAGCCATCTGGACCAATACTTAGGCCATGTTTGAGATTGAGGTTGAATAACTATAGTTTTTAAACTGAAGCAATAAAGTGTTTGATAAACACTAGCTGTTGTAGCCATCTGGACCAAGGTTAACTTATGGTGTGGTCACAATGATCTGTCTAGAATCCATGTTATTTGAATCTAATTATGCTTAAATTTGATTTAATTTCAGAATGGGTGACTATGTTTGAAAACATGTGTAAATAATAATGTGGTAAGTCCTATATGCAGTGGCTTTGTATATAGATTTACCTACGGCCAAGAGATATCAAGGACATGCGTTATTGACTATCCAATGCCTCAATTTGGTGCTTTTTAGTTAGTTGAATGCCTTTCTCAAACATGCATTTCTGTCATCATTTTCAGTAATGTAATTTATTAATGTTTTCCTTTTTCTGTTTTCCATTCCATTGTTGCAGCTATTAATTATGCTGCAATTTCAGAGGCTCTTGGTGTTTCTCCATCATTTTGTTGTGTTATGCGATCCACCATCCTCAAGAATATTAAGGTAGCGTTTATTTCTCACATTGGAGTGAGAATCCTGAAAAATAGGAATCCAGAAATTGGGAGTGTAGAGTGAGAGTAGATTGTTTTCTTATATTGAAATAAGAGTATGGAATGTGAATTAAAATTATATTTATATGCTTACTTTATCTTAGATTAAGAGTGATTGTTTTAAATTACAATTTTACCCTTATTTAAAGAATTGTAGTTTTTAATGACAAAATAAATAAAAAATTTTAAGATAAACTATTTATTTTATTATTAAGTTTAATTATAAATTAATAATAATTAATAATATTCTTAATTATGTAAATCACTATTTTTATTAATTTTTTAATTTTAATTATGTAAATTAAAAATTATTTATAAGAACAACACAACTGAAACATTATTATTAACATATAGTACAAATTTAATATTTTCTTAGAACAAACTATTTATTATTATTAATTATTAATATTAAATAAATATAATAGTATTAAAATTAAATTATTATATTTTCAAATAAATATAGTATATAGTGATGTTATTAATTCTTAATAAATATAATAATATTTGTTAATGTAATTTTAACTTAGAATCAATGCAAATTATTATTTTTAACTAAATATAATAATTTTATATTTAAATAAGTTTAATATTATTATTTTTAATAAATGTAATATTGTTAAATAATATAATATTATTATTTAAATAAATGTAATATTATATCATGATTTATTCAATTAAATTAGACAACCTTTTTAAAGACAAAATTGTCCTACATTAAGGTTATATATGATTGTGCTAACTGCTAAGAGAGGATGTGGAGAATTCATTACTTATAGTTTTGTTGCATGTCAATGCAATTTTTTTAACAGGAAATTCTGACTATCATTCATTTAACCAAATCAACTTTACATTTTGTGGGTTACCGATGTCAAAGAATCGAACCCAAGCAAGACGCAATAAATAAATACACTCATGATAAATTTAAGACAAAAATAATTGAAGACAACATAGTGAGAAACAAAGCAATTCTTTTGTATAACTTTAGGCGAGTTTACACCGGCGGATCTCCAAATAAATCATCGTCTGCGTGGCCTGATGAATCAGAAGCTCCCCCATCATTTTTGAAGGTAAACACAGCAATAATTACTGCAAAGAGTAGAGGGAAAACGGATACGCTAAAATTGTTCTTGACATGAATTTCTGCCAGAATAAAATAAACTAGTGTGACAATCAACTGGACCACAGAGAAAGCTATTTCGACTGTCCTAACTAGTTGCTTCTGAATTTGTACGCTGGTTGAACCTCTGCTTCTTCCCATGATACAAGTATACATACACATAGCAAAACCAAATGCGGACAACAGAAATGCAGCAAGAAGCAAAGCCCTCTCACTTTTCCCATACAGATCCAGTAAAAATGATGCTGCTTCCAACACAAGATAAAACACAGCAAGTGAACGTTTCTTATGTTTTCCAAGCAGCTGATAAACCTGTAATACAAAAACTACAATCACGTATCTCAAACAATTATTATTTATCTCAGCAAATTGATATTCATACCTTAATATTCTGCCATTGGTACTGCTCATTGACTTGACAAGCGGCTGGAGCCATAAGAGCGGCAGGGCTGAATGTCAAGCGCAAGTCATCATCACCAAAACCATGCAATAAGAGCTGGGGACGGTTCCCATTCATCATGATGTTATTAGGCATCGTACCCGGGGGGCCACCACTACCCATGATGGGTTTCATCTCGTCGAGTGGCGGATGGTGTTCATCATACTCATCGTCATCAAAAAATTCATCATCAAAGTCACTTATATCTTCGTCATCGTCAGAAATATTAAACTTGACAGCCTGGTGGCAGCTTCAGATCTTGAAACCCTTTCATTTGCTGCAGTTGCTGCTGAGGGTTTTGGTGCTGGCCTCCGCCGCCTCCTCTAGGCTGATTGTTGTTGTTGTTGTTGTTGTTCTTTCCTTTCTTGGCATTTTGAGCAGCATTTGGAGCACAATTTTGAGCATCCATGAGCTGGGGGTGGTTCCCATTCATCATCGTCATCATGTTATTAGGCGTCATACGCGGAGGGCCAACATTACCCGTGATGGGTTTCATCTTATTGGGCGGTGGATGGTATTCATCATCCTCATCATCAGACTCATCATCATCAAAGCCACTAAAATCTTCGTCATCGTCAGGAATACTAAACTTGACAGCCTTCTGGTTTTGGTTTTGGATCGGCATGTTAGGCAGTTTCAGGTCCTTAAAATGTGGTGGCAGCTTCAGTTCTTGAAACCCTTTCATTTGCTGCAGTTGCTGCAGCAGTTGCTGTTGAGGGTTTGGCTGCTGGCCTCCGCCGCCTCCTTTAGGCTGATTGTTCTTGTTGTTGTTGTTATTCCCACCTTTCTTGTCATTTTGAGCAGCATTTGGAGCACCATTTTGAGCATTCATGAGCCGAGGATGGTTCCCATTCATCATCGTCATGTTATTAGGCATCATACCCGGACGGCCACCATTACCCATGATGGGTTTCTTTATCTTATTGAGTGGCGGATGGTATTCATCATACTCATCATCATCAAAAAAATCATCATCAAAGTCACTTAAATCTTCTTCATCAGAAATATGAAACTTGACTGCCTTCTGGTTTTGGTTTGGCTTGTTAGGCAGTTTCATGTGTTGGGAAAATATGCTCTTTAAAAGCATATGTGTTTATTTAATTGTAATAAATAATTTTTTCTGATTAATAAAATAAATGAGGTATTTTATTCAAATATCTTAATTGCATTAATATTTGTATTAAAGTCCATTTAATCATATTATATGTATTTATGTGATCACCATGTGGATTCACAGAAGACATAAATACAAGTTATCTTATGATTAAATAAATTTAGTTCGCAGTTGATAAATAAAGTTGGGCACTTTATTTAGGTATAGACTGTAATAAATTCATTGAATGATTTGTCTTAATCATGTATGAATTTATTGATGTAGTACGACTACATTGAACAGGATCACATATGAGATTTAATTAACTTTGTAATAACTGTCAGACTTATTAAATCTCATAGGCGTTGATTTTACTGTAATCTTAATCTTGAGTTAATTATGATTTCATGATTGTGATTGTTATTTCATTTGAGTTACCTATGGGCACGACACATCCTTGTGATCAAGATTACCCGGTATCTTGGTGGGAGCAATTATGAGTATTGGAGTTATGGATTAACAATATAGAATTTGTACAACACATCTCTTGATAGGTTTTCGGTACTTGATCATAGAATTCTCTGGCCAGAGTGTGTCAACATATTTAGTATGTTGAAAATGATCATTAGAGAAAACCAGTAAGGATCAAGGAATAAGATGTTATTAAATTGATTGGACAGTTGAGATATCAATTTAATTAACGATGTGGTACAAAGGATTGTGCAGTAAAGAAATCAATGTGGCTTGGGACGAATTATTATTCGAGCATACAATTATGGAAGTCAGTTCCAATCTTTTAGTGGAGTAGATTTGGAATTAAATAATTGGGCTAGTTTAATTACATGCCTAATTATTGTAGCCACTATTGTATGTTCCCAAATGATCCCCGGGTTAGCTCATTTAATTGATTGCACCACTACTGGACTAATAAGTAAGATAACTAGCAATTTGGGTCAAAAGCCTAAATATATCATTTAGTGGGAGGCTCCATTTAATTAGCTTTTGTATAAGGGGCCTTATGTTATTTTACAAGGTGGGTCCCCTATTGAAAAAGCAAATAACGTGGGTTTTGATTTTTCATTATTTGGAGCCTAGGGTTTTCACTAAAGGGAGATATATAAGGCTTATTTTTCTCAACAGAAAAAAGAGAGAAGCCACTTTATACAGATCAGAGAAAAAGATTTTTCTCTCCATTGTTGAGAGAAAAATTTTCTCGTGCTAGTTGCTTTGGTAGTGATAAAGGCGCCCACACGTCAAGTGCAGATCGAACCTGAGTCATAACCTGGAAGATCATTGGAGACAGTTCGTGATCTAACAAGCGTGGTGGTGACGGATCGTGATCTAACAAGAGTGGTGGTGGCGGATCGTGATCTAGGAGCCTAAATCACTTCAGCGGAAAAAAGCCAACTCAGATTTTCAAGGTACGATTTCTGAATTACGTATTCCTATATATTATATGAGAGCGGTCCATAAAAAGGTTTTATAAAAATTTAAAAACCGGATTTTTCCCTACAATTGGTATCAGAGCCATCTCATATTAATATATAAGAATTTCGTATGAAATCATTCTTGAAATTTATGTATTAGAGTGGCACAATTTATTCAGATATATATTAATTGTTTAATATATGAATAAAGCATGTTTTGGTTTGTCTTAATTCATGGTTAGATTTTCCGTTGTATTTTTTCTTTGGATCTGTAACAGGAGGGGTGGTTTTTTATCACCATGTTTCCCTCTTGATTTATTTTACTGTTATAGAATTTTTGTAAGCCAAAATTGGCATAGGAAATTTGTAATTCATCACTGGAAAATGAGATCAAAACGACGGAAGCCGGAATTTTTTTTTCAGCGGCGGCCACCAACCAGCAACGCAAAAACACTCGCGCAGCAGCAACGCACAGCAGGCAGCGCGCGCGGCCAGCATGGCCAGCAGCGCACGCTGCGCGCACAGCAAGCAGCGAGCGAGCGCTGGCGCACGCAGCACGCGCAGCTGCAGCGCGAGCTGGCCAGTGTGGCCAGTGGCGCGCGCTGCATGTGCAGCAGAAGCGTGCGCCGGTTTGGTTCGTTTCCGGCGACATGGCGGCTGTTGGTTCGCGTCGGAGATGGCTGGAAACCGGGAACAGCAGCTGGTGCTTTTTGGAGATGGCGGCTGGGGAAGAAGAGGAGAAGAAAAATGTGATTTTAGGGTTCCATGGTTTTTATCATGGAGGTCCCTATAGTTTCATATTTTTTCAGTTGGGCAGAAACGTTTTTAATTTGTTGCATTTAAGTCCAAAAACAGTTTTGGATTTAATGAATCCTAGTTTTAGGCCCAATTTCAATTGGGCTTAATGGATTAAAAATGCATAGACAAAATTAAATACATTAAATTTATTTTTGGTCCAAAAGTTTTATTTTAATAAAAATAATAATAAAACTATTTATTTATTTATTTCTTTTTAAAATTAAAAATTGGACCAATTATAAATTTAAAAGCCCAATTTCCCTTAGTCCATTAACAAAGACAAGATTATAGAAGATGGACATTGACAAGAAGCCCAATGAAGATTAGGCTTAGGTTAATGTATTTTTCATTATTAGGAAAGCCATGAATTAAGATTATTTAATTGTTTTTCTATGTGTTATGTTTTGGATGATAACATGCCATGATAACATGCCATATAGAATAGGTAGTGCCACTCTGTGCATAATGATACATGTCATTCATTAATTATGAATTTCATTATATTGTTTGAAATTTGCACATGCTTAATAATATTTGATATCATCTAGATAATATTATAGGAAGCATGCAATTAACAATATGTATGTTTTAAAAAGGAAAAACCAATTTTAAAATATTGAGTGGGAGAGGGAAAATTCAAGATAATTTTCCCACGGGCTCCATTGTTAGTTCAATAATAAAATTATATATATACCTCGACTTCATGATACGGTGATGCTCCCTACGGAGGGTATATATATTAGATATTTTATTTGATGAACTTCTTCAAAGATAAAATTGAAATATTTTTCAATCGATTGTTCACCCCAACGGTGACTATTGATATGAAAAATACGTAGATTGAAACAATGGTTATACACTCAACTAAAGTTTGTTATTAACCTTCCCAACGAAGCTCTGTTAACGAATTTAGGCCCAAAAAGATAACGATAATTATTTATCATGTCTCTACATGAAAGTAAATAATCCAATGGGTAATTGGGTCTAGTAAGTATAGACATGACTTCCCCACCGGATAGCTTGTCAAAGCAGTACTAGATTATCGTTACAATAAATTAAAATGCATTTATGGTTTTTTGCATTTTTGTCATTTATTGTGAATATTGTTTCAAAGTATTTATGCATGTGTATTTTGTTTTTTCAGAAAATGTCTTCCATCAACCCATTATTAATTATCATTGTTAAAAATGAACTCACTGGCGAAAATTATTTAGATTGGAAACGCAATCTATTTAATATTCTCACTGCTAAGGGAAGCAAATATGTGTTGACCCAGCCTTGCCCTCCTGAACCATCGTTATACGATTATAGAAATCAGAGGGAGACTTATGAGAAATGGTGCGAAGCTAACAAAATGGCTAAGCGCTATATATTGGCTTCGATTTCTGTGGAACTGCATAAGAAACATCGGAGCATGGAAACAGCCACTGAAATAATGGCTAGTCTTCATCAGATGTTTGGACAAAATACCCATTTTGCCAGAGAAGCAGCATTAAAACGTATTACGGATACCAAGATGGGAGAGGGCACAAAAGTTCGTGATCATGTCCTCAAAATGATGGACTATTTGAATGAGGTAGAGATTCATGGTGTTCAAATCAATGATAAATCAAAGATTAACATGGTGATTGAATCTTTACCTGATACATTCAAAGAGTTTAAGGTCAGTTATATCTTAAACAATAAAGATATGACCTTAATTGAATTAATGCACGAACTACATGCTATAGAAGAATTTTATCATAGCAGAAAACTTCCTGAAAAAGGATTCTCTTCAAGGCTTAAGTCGAAAGACAAGAATGAGCAAGCAAGAGTTGGGATCGGCAAACTGTCCACTAAAAGAAGTGGCAAGCCAAAAGGCAAGTGTTACAAATGTGGACAGAAGGGTCACTGGAAGAAAGATTGTCCTAAGATTATTAAAATCAGGTATAGGAAATCTTTAAGCTTCCTAATTAGTTCAGATTTCTATTGATTCATACAATAATGAATTCTGAGATAACTAATATTATTTGTAATTCATTTATTTGGTTTTCAGGAAACCAAGAGATTAAGTGAAGAAAGCTTCAAACAGCAGTTGAGGACGTGCTAGTTTATATCAATTGAAAGACTAGATCAATTTTACAAGACTTTAGTTTTGATATTTGTCTTTAGAGGAATTTAATTTTGGTGGCTTGTTTTAATAAACAGGAGTACACTGTTATTTATGGATCCTCTGTTTATTACTTATTTTGGTTATTTATAAAGACAATTTATATCATAGAAGTACATTGATCTATTCAAAGTAAGATATAATTATAAAAAGTATATGCATTTATCTAAGAAAAGAAATGTTTCTTCTAACCAAAAATCACCTCTGATATTTATGCTTAAGTCATATAAACTATAATAAGATTTTAAGAAAATGATTAATGATAGACTTGTTGGCCTATCAAGATTGATCATTGTAACTCTATAAATCTTATTTAGAAAAGTAATATGACAAGGATGCTCTTCATGAGCTAAAAGCATAACATTGTATTTGATGATTTAGCGCATACAAATGTATACGGACTAATCAGTTTACATGTTATAAGAGGTTGTGAGTATTCTATCAATCTTGTTGATGAATATTCATTTTATTTATGTTTGTCTAAGTGCGTCATGATTCCATTGCTTTTGAAATTCAAAAGAGAACGTGGATAAGACAGAAGCAATTAGACAGGAACATAAAAGAACTTCGATATGATCGAAACAAAGAATATCTCTATGGAGAATTCAAGTACTATTTGGTTGTCAATGAACACTATGATACAATAGTGTAATTAAATGGAGAAACAAGATTCTTTTGGATAAGATAAGATATATACTAAGTGGTTTATCATTTACCTTTTTGATTTCAGATACTAGAATTTGAAACTACAAAGTTTATTGAACTAAGTTTCATCTATCTCGGTGTCTACTACTCCAAGATATTATGAAAAAGTCACAAACATAGTTTGAGACACATTCGTATTTGGAGTTTACTAGAATCAGAGATAGAGCAGATGAATTCGTGTTCAGAAGCTTGCATGTTTTAGGTATCTTAAAGGAATAAGGGAAAGTCTGAATTATAGTCCTCAAGATAGGAATGTATTTATAGAAATATTATTTACTTTCTTTGAGGAAGACTATATAATGACTTATAACCTAAGAGTAAGGTAAAACTAGAGAAATAAAAGAGATCAGGTTGATGCTCAGCTTTCAACACCTGTTATAGAACAGGAAGAACAGCAACAACCAGCTGATCAGTACAGGATTATCCTTGAACAACCATCACTTTTAGAACCTCGTCGTAGTGGGAGGGTAACTAGGTTACCTGAGAGATACATGCTTTTGGGAGAAACCTATACGGCTATCTCAGATGAACATGTACAAGATCCCACTAGTTACAACGAAGCTCTAATAGATAGATATGTTGAATTTTGGAAAAAGGCCATGAATCAAGAAATGGAATCTATGTATTCCAATAAAGTCTGGGAACTTGTAGAGGCACCAAATGGGGTAAAACCTATAGGGTGCAAGTGGATCTACAAGAGAAAAAGAGGAGTAGACGGAAAGGTGGAAACATTTAAAGCAAGATTAGTAGCCGAAGGGTTTACTCAGAAAGAAGGAATCAATTATGAGGAAACCTTTTCTCCGGTTGCTATGCTTAAATCCATCAGGATTCTGCTCTCCATTGCTGCAGTGCTAGATTATGAAATTTGGCAAATGGATGTCAAGACTGTCTTTTTTAAACGGGCATCTTGAAGAAAACATCTACATGCAGCAACCAGATGGATTTATACAAAAAGGCCAAGAACACATGGTATGTAAGTTGCAGAGATCCATTTATGGATTGAAGCAAGCATCCCGGTCATGGAACATCAGATTTGATCAAGCGATAAAATCGTTTGGATTCATTCAGAACATTGATGAACCATGTGTTTACAAGAAAATTCAAGAAAAATTTGTAACCTTCCTAATTCTTTATGTAGATGATATTCTTCTAATTGGAAACGATATAGGAGTGTTGACTACAATAAAGAGTTGGTTAGCAAAACAATTTGATATGAAAGACCTGAGAGAGGCAAGTTATATTCTTGGTATCAAGTTACTACGAGACCGGAAGAATAAAACTTTAGCCTTGTCTCAAGCGGACTATATCGATAAGATATTGGCTAGATTTAGCATGGAAAATTCCAAGACTGGTTTATTACCATTCAGACATGGAATTACATTCTCTAAGGATCAATCACCTAAAACATCTGAAGAGATAGAGAGAATGAGACGAGTTCCCTATGCAACAGCTGTGGGAAGTCTCATGTATGCCATGCTTTGTACTAGGCCAGACATCTGTTTTGCGGTATGGATGGTTAGCAGATATCAATTTAATCCTGGACCTCAATACTGGACTGCAGTCAAGCATATTATAAAGTATCTGAAAAGAACTAAAAATTATATGCTTGTGTATTCTGGTGATGAACTTATTCCAGTGGGTTATACTGATTCTGACTTTAAGTCAAATAGGGATTCCAGAAAATCTACTTCTGGCTATGTGTTTGCATTGGGAAGTGGAGCTATTAGTTGGATGAGTGTGAAACAATCTTGTATCACAGACTCAATAACTAAAGCTGAATATGTGGCTACATCTGAAGCTGCAAAAGAAGCTATATGGCTCTGCAAGTTCCTACGAAATCTTGAGGTGGTACCTGTTGTAACTGCACCCCTTAAACTATTTTGTGATAATGGTGGTGCGGTAGCTCAATCTAAGAAACCAAGGAACCACAAGAAACAAAACATATTGAAAAGAAGTATCATCTTATAAGGGAATAGTGTAGAAAGGTTATATGAAAGTACCCCAAATGGCATTAGATGCTAAATTGCAGATCTTATTACAATGGCCATTAGTGGGAAACCTTTATAACCTGCACTTAGAGCCCTAGAGCATGTGCAATATGCCAGATATGCTTTGAGAGCTAGTGGGAGATTGTTGGGAAAATATGCTCTTTAAAAGCATATGTGTTTATTTAATTGTAATAAACAATTTTTTCTGATTAATAAAATAAATGAGGTATTTTATTCAAATATCTTAATTGCATTAATATTTGTATTAAAGTCCATTTAATCATATTATATGTATTTATGTGATCACCATGTGGATTCACAGAAGACATAAATACAAGTTATCTTATGATTAAATAAATTTAGTTCGCAGTTGATAAATAAAGTTGGGCACTTTATTTAGGTATAGACTGTAATAAATTCATTGAATGATTTGTCTTAATCATGTATGAATTTATTGATGTAGTACGACTACATTGAACAGGATCACATATGAGATTTAATTAACTTTGTAATAACTGTCAGACTTATTAAATCTCATAGGCGTTGATTTTACTGTAATCTTAATCTTGAGTTAATTATGATTTCATGATTGTGATTGTTATTTCATTTGAGTTACCTATGGGCACGACACATCCTTGTGATCAAGATTACCCGGTATCTTGGTGGGAGCAATTATGAGTATTGGAGTTATGGATTAACAATATAGAATTTGTACAACACATCTCTTGATAGGTTTTCGGTACTTGATCATAGAATTCTCTGGCCAGAGTGTGTCAACATATTTAGTATGTTGAAAATGATCATTAGAGAAAACCAGTAAGGATCAAGGAATAAGATGTTATTAAATTGATTGGACAGTTGAGATATCAATTTAATTAACGATGTGGTACAAAGGATTGTGCAGTAAAGAAATCAATGTGGCTTGGGACGAATTATTATTCGAGCATACAATTATGGAAGTCAGTTCCAATCTTTTAGTGGAGTAGATTTGGAATTAAATAATTGGGCTAGTTTAATTACATGCCTAATTATTGTAGCCACTATTGTATGTTCCCAAATGATCCCCGGGTTAGCTCATTTAATTGATTGCACCACTACTGGACTAATAAGTAAGATAACTAGCAATTTGGGTCAAAAGCCTAAATATATCATTTAGTGGGAGGCTCCATTTAATTAGCTTTTGTATAAGGGGCCTTATGTTATTTTACAAGGTGGGTCCCCTATTGAAAAAGCAAATAACGTGGGTTTTGATTTTTCATTATTTGGAGCCTAGGGTTTTCACTAAAGGGAGATATATAAGGCTTATTTTTCTCAACAGAAAAAAGAGAGAAGCCACTTTATACAGATCAGAGAAAAAGATTTTTCTCTCCATTGTTGAGAGAAAAATTTTCTCATGCTAGTTGCTTTGGTAGTGATAAAGGCGCCCACACGTCAAGTGCAGATCGAACCTGAGTCATAACCTGGAAGATCATTGGAGACAGTTCGTGATCTAACAAGCGTGGTGGTGACGGATCGTGATCTAACAAGAGTGGTGGTGGCGGATCGTGATCTAGGAGCCTAAATCACTTCAGCGGAAAAAAGCCAACTCAGATTTTCAAGGTACGATTTCTGAATTACGTATTCCTATATATTATATGAGAGCGGTCCATAAAAAGGTTTTATAAAAATTTAAAAACCGGATTTTTCCCTACATCATGTCCTTAAAATGTGGTGGCAGCTCCAGATCTTGAAACCCTTTCATTTGCTGCAGTTCATGAAAGTATCACTCAAATTAATAATGGCCAAAAAAACAAAAAAGAAAAGAAAAAGAAATCCCTCTGCTTCACATTACATGAACAAAAACATATAAAGCAAAAGTTCAAAAAGTGGGAAATTTCTAAGCTTCAGGGAAGTGGTACCTGAATCTTCACGAACTCTTGTTTACTTATTATTTTATTTTATTTTTGTTTCTGTCCAGTCAAATAAAACAAACAAACAGCTACAACAACGAAACCAAAAAGAAAAAAGAAGGATTTGACAATGCTAATAGATCTGAGAACAGAAGCAGCTAAACCACAATGGATTCTGTTACAAGCCTACAAGTAATTTCTTTAATAACAAATTAAATAAATACATTTAAATCTATTTATTATTTTCAACTCTAATATATTATTTTAAATTCAAAAATGAAAAACTATTTTGTCAGCCAAAAAAAAAAAATAGTTGTGAGGATTAGAGATGGCCAATGGGCCGGGCGGCACGAGACACGGCACGGGCACGACATGACACGAGCAGGTTTCGATAGGGCATGCAGCACAACACGCACGTGGGCCATGCTGGGCCTAGAATTTTAGGCATACGAACCTTAAAAGTACGGCACGATTAGAGATGGGTCAAAGCACGGCACGCGAAAAGACACGTAATAAGCACACTTCATTAGTGGGCTAAGCACTCGACTCATGGGCCAAAGTATATCAAAGTAAAATTTTTTAATGAAAAATAAAAATAAAATATCATGATTTTACAAATATCTTGAAATTAAAATTTTTAATATATTTTTTTAGCATAGGCTTTTAAAAATTAATTTAAGTCCTAGTTTAAATAAATATTCTAATTTTTTTATGTTTATAATTTATTAAATGGTTAAATAAATATCATGATTTTATAAATGATAAATAAAAAAAGTTTGCGACATTAATCTTTCATTTATGAAATCATAACTTAGTTAATAGTTAATGGAGATATGTTTCATTTGTGAATGAAATATTTTTCATATTTATGCACAAAAAAATAAAATTATGAATAAAATATTTTTATGATAAATTAAAAATTACATTTTCATTCAATGGAGTTCAAGTGCAATTATAATATTAGTGGTTCAAATAAAAATAGGTGTAATTGTTATTTTAGGATTGTAATTTTATTTTTCATTAATCATTATTATGATCTATGAAATTATTATTATTATTATTAGGTTGGTGAGCTTAAAAAAGCACGCCAAGCACGTAGGCTTTTTTAGGCACGCTGGATATGTGGATTTAAAGGAAAAAAAAAATTGGTGAGCTTTTTTTTAGCACGACACGAGCGGACTCGCACTGGGCCCTTATAAAAAAACTGGGCACGGCCCAATAAATTAGTGGCTAGTGCCATGCCGGTCCATGGGCCCGTTTGGGCTAATGTTTGGTGCCGGCACGGCTCATTGGCCATCATTAGTGAGGATATAGGCTGTTGAGTCTATGGACTCAAGTGAAACTTTTGAGGAAGTCTAGGCAGATAAGTGTAGTATGACTTTAGTTCAGGGGTGCTGGTGATAAATGCATGCTGAGGTGGCAAAAAGTTTGTTCTGTCTGTTATTATGATTTCCAGTTTTAACAACATATAAATAGCTTATCGTTAGCCTCTGCAATTATTCATTTTTCTTCTTCAATTCTTTGTGAAATGAGCTGAAATTTGTTTCGTCCGATTACTTGTAATCTTCTCTAGATCTTTTGTTGTATTTGATTCATTGTGATTAATAAAGTGAAGTATATTTTTTTTCTAAATCTGGTCCTTGATATTGTTCGTCTTGTTCTTGCTGATTGTTCTAGGTTTCTGGTTCTTTGATTGTTCTCGTTCCAATTGTTATAACTCTTCGAGATTCATTGTAATTCAAGTGTGAAGGCTCTGAAACTTCAACAAGTGGTATAAGAGCTTGATGAATTTCATTCATGTCTCTTCCAAAATCCGAAATAGAGAAATTCACCAGAGCACAAGATAATTGGCCTAAAGTCTCATGCTTGCCATATTTAATGCAGCAACTTTTACTTGTAGCTTTGAGAGGAATTTTACCAAAAGGTACAAGAAAAACAATTCTTTGTTTGTGTGCCTTTTTTAAAGAATCATATAGGAGAGTTTTCTCTAGAATACAATTAATTCCTAAGTTTTTTACAATTAATTTTTAAAAAATAATTTTTTTTCAAATATTTTCCAGCATTCCACGACTTTTCAGATAATTATTTGCATTTTTCTTTATTTTTAATATTTTTCTGATACAAAATCAATTAAATAAATATTAAAATATTTACAACCGGTAGAATACCGTTAGTCCAAGTTGCTTTTTCACTGCTCAACTGGCTGTATGTTATACGGCACTGTACTATAGGATGACTCATGAATGCATAGTTGACTGTCTTTGACTGCTCTAATTAGTCACATGCCCTCAATGTGCTTGGTGGTGGGACAATTTGTCACTAAAAAGGCCTTCTAACCTAAGCCAAAAAAATCATGATATGATTTAGATTTCTACCTATTTAGTACACTAATAGCCTTTAGGTTCTCCAGTTGGTAGCAAACCACGAAACCATAGATCAAATTCTAGAAGTCTCATAAGACATTGAAACATAATTCACAAACCCAGATATTAACATAAATCTTTTGGTACTAAAAATAAAAGAGCGTGTGTGTGAATATATTATGAGACAGAGAGCATGTCCGAAGGTAGAGTGAAGGACAAGCATATGGAGTCATTTCTTAGGATCATCTTCATTTAATCATCAGGGATCAGTATAGTCAACATAGACGAGCTGCCGTTTGCTTCTGCATTCGCATTGCGAGTGAACATAGACACATCAATGGCTCTCCGACCAGCAAATAATATTATTTGGCATATGAACCTAAAAAAGATTCAAACTATCAAATATTTTATATATATCTTCACTGAGCTAGCCATAGTAAAGGATTACATAAATTATTTCCAAATCTACATTGGCACATTTAGAGACCTCATGCCAGTATATTGTTGACTTACAAAATGCAATCAAGTTAATGCAATTTCTCAATCTTCCACAATCCCCTTTTCCACAATATTCTACTCATGAAAATTGAATTAACCAAATGCTTCTTGATTCTTAAAATTGTTTTCAGATTCATACCTGGATATTCTGCAACTGACACTGCAGATTGTATCGATGATCTGTGGCTGGTGCCAAAGTAGGGGCAAGGCTGTATATCATGTTCAAGATCCTCTCAGGATTCCAACTTTCCACCATCATACCAATTAGGGAAAGCTCATTAGATGTACTAGGTATAGCCTGAATAAGTGGAATATTTGTAACAGGCAAATCTCCATATAAATCATCATCTGCGTGCTCTGGTGCATCTGAAACTCCCCCATCATTTTAGAAAGTGAACGCAGCAACAATTACTGCAAAGACCAAAGGGAAAACCGATACGCTAAAATTGTTCTTGACATGAAGTTCTGCCAGAATAAAATAAACTAGTGTGAATCAACTGGACCTCAGAGAAAGCTACTTCGACTGTCCTAACTAGTTGCTTCTGACTTTGTACTCTGGTTGCACCTCTGCTTCTTCTTCTGATGCAAGTATATGTGCACATAGCAAAACCAAATGCAGACAACAGAAATAAAGCAAGAAGGAAATCCCTCTTACTTTTCCCAAACAGATCCAGTTTAAATGATGCTGCTTCCAACACAAGATAAAACAAAGCAAGTGAACATTTCTTATGTTTTCCAAGCAGCTGACAAACCTATAATACAAAAATTACAATCATATATCTCAATCAATTATTATTTATCTCAGCAACATTAATATTCATACCTTGACATTCTGCCATCGGTATTGACTTGACAAGCAGCTGAAGCCATGAGAGGGGCAGGGCTGGATATCAAGTGCAAGTCTTTCACCAAGTTAAGCTGGTTCATCACGTTCTGGATTATCAGTAACAAGAAGCGATTGGCTGTACGAGGCACATAATCAAAAGATGGAACATGTGAAATACTCAAATTTCTTGATGAAATATTATAGGTGCCGTGTGATGAATCAGTAGCATTCTCTTCCTTTTTCAAAAGGAAAAGAATTGCTATAGAAAAGAGTAGCAGCAAAACTAATGCACTGTAATTGCTATTGACACCCAAATCTGCTAGTGAGAAATAAAAATATTTTATCATCCATTGGATCACCGAGAAGACAATCTCCACTGCCCCAATTAGCTGCCTCTCAAATTCTTGTCTGGTTGCTGCGGTAGCTCTTGCTAGAATACAAGCACAAACAGCAATACCAAAACCAAGAAGGAAGCTCCACTTGCTTTTCTTGACTAAATCCTGTATATCAGATATTGCCTACAAGACAAGATTACTGAACAGCTCACACAAGAATGAGGTTGATACCAAGACATAATATTTCAGTTTATGTCGAACAAATGACGTGGGCCCCAACGGAAGATAACTAAATATATCTCACAAAGATGAAATCACTTCCGAGACGAGATAGCCGAGTAGATATACCACAAATGATGTACCCTCCAACATAAGATATGTAAATAGATTCCGTACAAGGGGAAGCACTGCAATTGTATGCTTTTTACACTTACCGAGTAACTTGTATACCTGTGATATAGAGGAAAAGATTAGTGAAATTTATTAAAAAATTAAATAAAATAAATTAGGGAAACGACATTCTCGTAACTTTTTTCTTTTTTCGTCCTCAATGAAGTCCTGCTAATCAACAATGACGCTCTGTCAAAGCCGGTGGCAACAAGCCAAATTGAAGTTGGCTTTGACAGCCGGCCAAAGAAAATGTTAAAGGTTTTGGTGCCGTCTAAACAAAAAGAAGAAGAAGTTGGTGTTGTGCGCGGAATGCGGAATCAAGCGCACCAAATAATTACTGAAAAATAAAGGACACAAAAAATACGTTGTTCGGTAATTAAACCTACATCCACGGAGGTAAGAAAAAATAATTGTTTATTAAACAATTAATAGAGTACAATATTTGAGTAATGAATCTCACTTCCCAGAAACCCAAATATACCCAGTACTCTCATATTCTGCAGGAAAGATAAATTCTCCAGACACACTTCTCTCACTTCTCTCAAAAGCTTAGAAACTTATAAGCTTAATAATTTTGGGATACTAAACAAATGAAAATCTCCCTCTATTTATAGGAAGTATTTTGCACTATTGCAAATTCAGCGCTCACCTAACAATTTGCCAATTTGTCAAGGTAGTTGTGAATTTGTCAAATTGTCACATGCTTCACCAACTTATTTGGTTTCAATTTCTAAGGGTCGGTGCCAACTTTGGCCAATTATTTCAACACGTTTTGTATTTTCTCCAAAGCTTGCATGCTAGCTGTTGAAAAGTTGGCTTTGGTTGCTGACTTTTCAACAGTTGGCAGCAGCATCTGAAAAAAATATATATATATATATATATATATATCAATACGGGTGAAGAGACATGTGCGCTCTCACTTGTGTCCAGGGGACCACCCGAAAATACATCTTTTTTTTTTTTTTTTTTTTTTTAAGTAAATAATCAAATAATTATTTACAATGCTTTATCGGAGAGAAAATGCCGAAACAATCATCTTCATTATCGTCTCCGAGAGAAATGAAAGGCTCTTCATCATCATCAACATCTTCATCTTCATCTTCAGAGGAATCTGCAGCTGAGGACTTTGATCGAGAGGCGAGGAGCTGTTCCATGGCTTTGAAATACTCATCTTCTGTTTTGGCGCTTGCCAAAAGAGACTGGGCTTTGGATTTTTGGGTTAGGAAGGTCTGTTGGGCTTTAGAGGCTTCCAGGGTTGGTTGTAGGAGGTTTTTAGAGGAGAGCCAATCTTTGATCATGTTGACAGTCAATTTGGACTGTTCATCAAATTTTGACCACCATTTGACTTTAAAGGTTCTTTGAAGGATGACTTGGGAATCTTGGTTGTGGAAACGTAGGTTCCACGAACAAACCCAAGGAAGAAAGAAATTTGCACAAAAGCAAAGAAAGGGGGGAAATCTTTTTTCTGAGACAGAGGGTAAATAATGGGCTTTGAAGAGGTTTAGGCAATTTGTAGCGTTTGGTGATAAGATTTGTGGAATTGGGCCAAAATGATTCCACCAATGCTGAAACCAATTTGGAAGGCTTTGAACGGTTATCTTTGTGTTGAAGAAAAATAACCAAGAGTGGGATTTTTTAGGGTTTTGGATAAAGAAGGTGTAGAACATCATCCTTTTCTAGCTCTTCTTCCGGGAAGACTAGTGATTCAAAGCATGTTGTGAGTTCAGAGGAATTCATTATTGAGAACTTTGATAAAGCAATTGATTGTTGGGAACTTCCAAAAATTTCCAAAGAAAAGATTTACAAAACAAAAATGCTCGATCTTTTAAAGCATGATTATATTATAAAGACTGAAGAACGTGATATAACTCTTTCAGAGCCTTTTGAAACAATTTATTTGTTTTCAGAGAAATCTTTAAAGAAATTAAAAGAAAAGAATTTCAAATATATTCACATTGGTTTAATCCAAGTAGGAATAAAACCTTTGACCAAAGAAGGCTTGGATACTTCTATCCTTGCTGTCCTTAGAGATGGTCGATTCATCTCTTTTGATGATTCTTTACTAAGTAGTATTGAATCTAGTCTATGTAAAGGTCCCATATCTTTTGATTGCTATCCAAATATAACAATTTCTCTTAAAGACAAAAATATTTTAAAAAGCATGATTTTACAAATTAAAACCCATAATTATAATATGATTAAGGGATTCATCCCAGTTGCATTAATTTTTAAAATCTCTTACAAAGCCATGATTTCTGCATTTAGCACACAGCATAAATACCAGTCAAAAAGAGATGAAACCCTTCTCTTGCAGACTGATCTGTCCAAAGCAAACACGGTCATTCCCAAACCAATCCAATGGAAAGATGTAAATCTTCCAGAGGAATGGATCCTTGAAGGAGCCGCTCCACCAGCGATTCCGAAACAACTTGAGCCCAATACAGAGTTGCAAAATGTGACTCAGTATTCTGATGGTAAAGTCAAACTATCGTTCAGAAGATCTACCTCATCCAGATTTTCTGATAAAGCTTCATGCTCAAGTATTCCTTCCTTAGAAAGGAAATTTACAAAAGTCCCTTCAGTAATAAATCTTCCTTTTCAAAGTCAACCTAGGTTCTCTACTTCAGATGTACCTAGTACCTCCATCCGATCAGTTGATTACACCACTAGTGTTCCACATCCAATCTACACTAGTAGTCAACATATTCAAAGTCAGGAAGAGAAGGAACCTTCTCCTCCAACATCCCCTACATTTTCTGCAGTCACAGAAAATGTCATTAATGTCATCGAAAAAGAATTTGAATTGGATAAAACTCTTTTACATAATGATTTTTATTCTGATTTAAACAAAGAAAAAAGACTTTGGTTTTTTAAACCAAAGAAAAGAAATCCAACAATTTTATTATGAATTTGTGGATCTTCATAAAGTTCATATATTGTTTTTTGATTGGTTCGAAATATATTCCTCTAATAACAACATTTCTTACCCTTTCAAAGAGTCAAACCCTATTACTATTAGGAAAAAGACCACTGAGTGGAAACTCTCCGATAGTAATAGAACAATCGATTCTGAGCATCCACCTCTCCGGAGTATAACCGTTGACCACGGCGAACCTCCTATAGACATTAGAGCTTCACCTTATAAAATCCCTAAACCAAATGATACTGATAGTAATTTAAGTAGTATTATTTAGCAGAATAATTTCTGCAGTACTAACTTAAATACTATAGGAAAACAGTTGACTAGAATAGAAAACCAATTTCAACAGTCAACCATATCTGTTTCTCCTAGTCAAAAGCCTATCCCTTCAAAATCAGATTCTGATAAAAAGCTTAAGGAACCTATTTTCAAACCCTTCCAGGTTTCGAAAATTAGCCAAAAGCTTGTCCATGAATCAAAATCGGATTTTGCCAAAGCCATTAGAGAACAACTAGATAGGATAGAAGCTGCTTCTTCCTCATCTAGTAAGGTTCAAATAGCTCCTGATACTCCTCAATCTAGCAAGATTGGAGTATTAGAACAAGACCATGTTTCTATTGCCTCTTCTGACTTAGAAGCCTTTACCGAAGACCCTGTTTCTAAAGCCAATAAAATCCATTGGGAACTTGCTATCCCTACTTCCAATCTCCACCTGATTTGACTATAGACAACAGGCCTAGTGCATTAAATCAAGCTCGATATATGCATCCTCTGTCTATGAGTGGAATATAGATGGAATGTCTGAGTATAACATTTTAGGTGTATTGCAGCAAATGACCATGGCAGCCAATGCCTATAAAACCCAATCAGGAACTTCTGACAAAGCCATTGCAGAAATCCTAATTGCCGGTTTTACTGGTCAACTCAAAGGATGGTGGGATCATCTTCTCACTAAATTGCAGCAATTAGACATTTTTAATGCCATCCAAACTGATGAGAATGGTGCTCCCATTCTTGATGAGTTTAATAACCCTATTCAGGATGCAGTTGCTACCCTGATTTTAACCATTTCCCTTCACTTCATAGGTGACCCTTCTCACCTTAGAGACAAAAACGCCGAGTTACTACACAACTTAAGATGTAGGAAACTCAGTGATTTCCAAGAATACAAAACCACTTTCTTTACTAGACTCTTCCTTAGGGATGATGCAAATCATGTAACTTGGAAGGAAAAATTCCTTGCAGGTTTACCTACCCTATTGGGAGAAAAGGTTAGAAATTCCATCAAAGCTCTCTATGACAATCGTATTCCTTATGACGAGCTCACTTATGGTGAACTAGTCAGTTTTGTCAATAAAGAAGGTTTAAAGATCTGTCAAGATTTGAAATTACAGAAACGTCTGAAGCAGGAGCTTAGGAGATCTAAGCAAGAATTAGGCGGTTTTTGTAAACAATTCAATTATGACCCCTTTAAAGCTTCTACTTCCAAAGATTGTAATGGTAAGTGTTCTTCAAAACCTTACAAGAAATATTACAAATCTAAAAGCCATAGGAAACCCTTTCACGAGTTTAGAAAACTTCCTTATAAGAAACCTTCGAGGCCTTATAAGAAACATAGTTTCTCTAAAAAGAAAGAGTTTAAAGCCAAACCTAAAACCCCATTCAACTTCAAAGATGCCACTTGTTTCAAATGTGGTATGAAAGGTCATACTGCAAAGTTTTGCAGAATAAACAAGAGACTCCAAGAGCTTGACCTCAATGAGGACATCCTTTCCAAAATAGCCCCTCTTCTTGTAGAGTCTTCTGACTCTGAGTCTTCCATGTCAGGAGACAGTGATCCTCTTCAGGTCGATGAGTTATTTGACTCAGATACCTCTGGATCTAGCAGTAGCGATTCTGATTCGGATTCCTATTTAAAGAAAATCAATGTTTTGACTAAAGACCAAGAAATTTTTCTTGAACTTGTAAAGCATATTTCAGATCCAAATCTTCAAAAAGAATATCTTGATAAACTTTTGAAAACCATGGATTCTGACAAAGCCGGAACCTCAACTGAGATTTCTAAGGTTCCAATTATTAAGAAGAATTCTTATGATCTTACTCAAATTTTGGATAAAAAGAAAACAAAAAAGGCAGTTCCTAATATCCAAGATCTTCAGAAAGAGATAAAAGAAATCAAATGTGAAATCAGAGATTTAAAAGAAAAACAAAAAAGTGATTCTGAGACTATCCAACTTCTTTTACAAAAACAATTGCAAGAAAATTCAGACAATGAATCAAATCCTGATGATGGTGAGGATATTAAAGTAGAAAACATAGAGTCTGTACCCAATGATTTTCTATTTGTTTTAAAGCAAATCACCACAAGAAAGTATTTGATTAAAGTCACTCTCATCTTTTCTGATGATTTTGCTATGGACGCCATTGCCCTTTTTGACACTGGCGCTGATTTAAATTGCATTAGGGAAGATATCGTCCCCAAAAGATTTCATGAAAAAACAAAAGAAAGACTTTCTGCCGCTAATAATTCAAAATTGAATGTTAGTTCCAAAGTTGAAGCCTCGGTTTACAATGATAAAATTGAATTTAAAACTTCTTTTGTTCTTACAAATGATATTCACCATGCTATCATTTTAGGAACCCCTTTTATAAATCTTATTACCCCTTATGCTGTCAACTATGATGGTATATATTTTAAAGCAAAATCTAAAGACCTTGTTTTCCCGTTTATTGAGAAACCAAAAACTAGAAACCTAAACATTGTCAAAGCTTGTTCTGTTTACCAAAAGAAAATTAATGCCATTCTTAAATCCAAACAAGATGATTTATTTTGTTTAAAAAAGGATTTAAATTTTCGTAGAATTGAGAGTCAACTCCAAAGTAATTTTATACAAAGAAAAATTTCCGATTTCAAAAGTCTTATTGAAAGAGAAATATGTGCCGATTTACCATCTGCTTTTTGGGATAGGAAACAACATTTGGTAGATTTGCCTTATGAAAAGTCGTTTGATGAAAAACAAATACCCACCAAAGCTCGTCCAATCCAAATGAATATGGAATTGGAACAGCATTGTAAAGATGAGATAAATGATCTTATTAACAAAAAGCTCATTGTAAAATCCAGATCACCTTGGTCTTGCGCCGCCTTTTATGTTAATAAAAATTCTGAAATTGAAAGAGGCGTACCTGGACTTGTGATAAATTACAAACCCTTGAATAAAGCTTTAAAATGGATTAGGTACCCAATACCTAACAAAAAGGATTTGCTCCAAAAACTCTGTTCAGCTTTCATTTTTTCAAAATTTGACATGAAGTCTGGTTTTTGGCAAATTCAAATTCATCCAAAAGACCGTTATAAAACTGCTTTTACTGTTCCATTTGGACAGTACGAATGGACTGTTATGCCCTTTGGTTTAAAGAATGCACCCTCGGAATTTCAAAGAATCATGAATGACATTTATAACCCCTACTCCGAGTTTTGTATAGTTTATATTGATGATGTGTTGATTTTTTCTCAAAGTATTGATCAACACTTCAAACATTTAAAGACTTTTCATCTTGTTACAAAAAAGGCTGGCCTGGCTCTTTCAAGTACAAAGATTTCATTATTTCAAACAAAAGTCAGGTTCCTTGGTCACCATATTTCCAAAGGCACTATTACCCCTATTGAGAGATCACTTTTGTTTGCGGATAAATTCCCAGACAAAATTCTTGACAAAACCCAATTACAAAGATTTCTTGGTAGTTTAAATTATGTTCTTGATTTCTGCCCTAATATCAATAGGATGTCTAAACCTTTGCATGATAGGTTAAAAAAGAATCCTGTTGCATGGACAGAAGAACATACCAAAGTGGTTAGATTAATAAAGCAATCTGTAAAAAACATTCCTTGTTTATTTCTTGCAAATCCTGCATTACCTAAAATTGTTGAAACCGATGCATCTGACATAGGTTATGGAGGAATTTTGAAACAAAGGGATAATGATAAAGAACAGATAGTTCAATATGTTTCTGCTCATTGGAATGACTGCCAGAAAAACTATTCTACTATCAAAAAAGAAATCCTTTCCATTGTTTTATGCATTACAAAATTTCAAAGTGATTTATTAAATCAAAAATTTTTACTTAGAATTGACTGCAAAGCTGCAAAACATGTTTTAGAAAAAGATGTTCAAAACATTGCATCAAAACAAATTTTTGCACGTTGGCAAGCTATTTTAAGTGTTTTTGATTTTGATATTGAATTTATTAAAGGTGACAAAAATTCTGTTCCTGATTTTCTAACTCGGGAATTTCTTCAAAACAGATAATGCCGCCAAAGAAGAATAAAGGTAAAGCAGTTCTCAAAGACACTGGTTCCCAAGAACCTTCCAAAGAACCCCAATCAACCCCTTCTAAAGAAAAATTACTTTCTTCTGCCATGCCCATTAAATCTTGGATTGAAATGGTTGAAGAACATGGAGCCCAATACAAATCTATTTCTTCTGATGACCAAGTAAAGCAATGGATGAGTTCCATTACAAAATCACTTGAGCTCATGCTCGCCCTCCAAAACCTTTCTCAGAGCCAAATTTCTCCCCAAAAAGAAATTGAAATTTCAAAACCCTCTTCCCAAAATGTTGTTGTCTCTGCTGAAAGCTCATCCTCCCAAATTGTGCTTTCTCAGCCAACACCTTCAAAGAAAACCTCCGATTGGTTTGATAAAACCCATTTTCAAAACATTCTTTCTCTAGAAGATGGATTTTACCATTCTGATCCTTTTCAAAGCATTTCAAAGTTTTTTCCCAAAGGCTGGTTTTTCAAACCATGGGATTTGACAAAACCCCAGTCTTATTATCAAAGCATTTTGGAAATAACTGAATCAGTTAAATTCAAACATTTCTTTCTTGACAAAGCCCATCCAGAACCGGCTTATTCAACGGCCACAATCCTCAAAGTATTGAGCCCAAATCAGTGGGGTGACCTACTCCACAATTGTAAAACCTTTCCTCTAAATTTTGAAACCCGTTTACCACATTGTCGGACTTTTTCCTACTGGGATTACCAACAAGCATGGTATAACACCTTCTTTATCCAAAACCCTAAAAAATCCCACTCTTGGTTATTTTTCTTCAACACAAAGATAACCGTTCAAAGCCTTCCAAATTGGTTTCAGCATTGGTGGAATCATTTTGGCCCAATTCCACAAATCTTATCACCAAACGCTACAAATTGCCTAAACCTCTTCAAAGCCCATTATTTACCCTCTGTCTCAGAAAAAAGATTTCCCCCCTTTCTTTGCTTTTGTGCAAATTTCTTTCTTCCTTGGGTTTGTTCGTGGAACCTACGTTTCCACAACCAAGATTCCCAAGTCATCCTTCAAAGAACCTTTAAAGTCAAATGGTGGTCAAAATTTGATGAACAGTCCAAATTGACTGTCAACATGATCAAAGATTGGCTCTCCTCTAAAAACCTCCTACAACCAACCCTGGAAGCCTCTAAAGCCCAACAGACCTTCCTAACCCAAAAATCCAAAGCCCAGTCTCTTTTGGCAAGCGCCAAAACAGAAGATGAGTATTTCAAAGCCATGGAACAGCTCCTCGCCTCTCGATCAAAGTCCTCAGCTGCAGATTCCTCTGAAGATGAAGATGAAGATGTTGATGATGATGAAGAGCCTTTCATTTCTCTCGGAGACGATAATGAAGATGACTGTTTCGGCATTTTCTCTCCGATAAAGCATTGTAAATAATTATTTGATTATTTACTTAAAAAAAAAAAAAAAAAAAAAAAGATGTATTTTCGGGTGGTCCCCTGGACACAAGTGAGAGCGCACATGTCTCTCACCCGTATGTATT